>NW_027555847.1:612468916-613066416 GCF_003287225.1 Phascolarctos cinereus
TTTAAAATTAAAGTAATGGGCTGGGATCATAAGCAAGGAGCACAAAAAGGGTCAGACTATATCTTCTTACTTTGGTGACAAAGAAGATCAAAATATACAACCAGAAGAAGACAACGAAGTCAGAGCTCCTACATCCAAAGCCTCCAAGAAAAATATGAATCAGTCCCAGGCCTTGGAAGAGCTCAAAAGGGATTTTGAGAAGCAAGTAAGAGAAGTAGAGGAAAAACTGGGAAGAGAAATGAGAGTGATGCAAGAAAATCATGAAAAACAAGTCAACAGCTTGCTAAAGGAGACCCAAAAAATACTGAAGAAAATAACACCTTAAAAAGTAGCCTAACCCAAATGGCAAAAAGGTCCAAAAAGCCAATGAGGAGAAGAATGCCCTAAAAAGCAAAATTGGCCAAATGGAAAAGGAAGTCCAAAAGATTACTGAAGAAAATACTTCCTTAAAAATTAGAATAGAGCAATTGGAGCTAGTGACTTTGTGAGAAAACAAGACACTGTAAAAAAATCCAAAAGAATGAAAAATAGAGAGAATTGAAATATCTCATTGGAAAAACAACTGACCTGGAAAACAGATCCAGGAGAGAGAATTTAAAAATTATTGGACTATCTGAAAGCCATGATCAAAAAAAGAGCCTAGACATCATCTTTCAAGAAATTATCAAGGAAAACTGCCCTGATATATTAGAACCAGAGGGCAAAATAGAAATTGAAAGAATCCACCAATCTCCTCCTGAAAGAGATCCCCAAAGGAAAACTCCTAGGAATATATAGCCAAATTCCAGAGTTCCCAGGTCAAGGAGAAAACATTACAAGCTGCCAGAAGAAACAATTCAAGTACTGTGGAAACACAATCAGGATAACACAAGATTTAGCAGCTTCTACATTAAAGGACTGCAGGGCATGGAATATAATATTCCAGAGGGCAAAGGAGATAGGATTACAACCAAGAATCACCTACCCAGCAAAACTGAGTATAATCCTTCAGGGGAAAAATGGTCATTCAGTGAAATAGAGGACTTTCAAGCATTCTTGATGAAAAGACCAGAGCTGAATAGAAAATTTGACTTTCAAATACAGACTCAAGTGGAACATGAAGAGGTAAACAGGAAAGAGAAATCATAAGAGACTTATTAAGATTGAACTGTTTACATTCCTGCATGGAAAGATGATATTTATAACTCATGAGAATGTGTATGTATTGAAGGAAAGAGAGAGATAGAGAGGGCACAGGGTGACTTGAAGATTAAGGGGTCATATCTGGAGAATAAAATTAAGGGATGAGAGAGGATTATACTTGAGAAGAAGAAAGAGAGGTAGAATGGGGTAAATTATCTCACAAAAAACAGAAAAGAAATCTCTTACAGTGGAGGGGAAATGGGGAAGGTGAGAGGGAATGAGTGAATCTTATTCTCATAGGATTTGGCTTAAGGAGGGAATAACATACACATTCAATTGGGTATGGAAATCTGTCTTACCCTACAGGAAAATAGGGGGAGAAGGGGCAAGAGAGAGGGGGATGATAGAGAGGAGGGAGATTGGGAAAGGGGTAATCAGAAGCAAATTTCTGAGGAGGGACAGGGTCAAAAGAAAGAATAAAATAAATGGGAGGGCAGGATAGGATTAAGGAAAATGGAGTTAGTTTTTCACAACATGTCTACTATGCAAGTGTTTTGCATAACTGCACATGTATAACCTATATTGAGTTGCTTGCCTTTTCAATGATGGTGGGTGGGGAGGGAGGAAGGGAGAAGATTTGAAACCTAAAGTTTTAAAAACATGTGTTTAAAAAAATGTTTTCACATGCTGCTGGGAAATAAGAAATACAGGAATGGGGTACAGAAGTCTGTCCTGCCCTACAGGAAAATAGAAGTGGAAGGGGATAAGAGAAGGGGGGAAGAGATAGAAGAGAGGGAAGACTAGGGGAAGGGATATTCAGAATGCATGCCATCTTGGGGTGGGGGCAGGGGCGAGATGGGGTGAAAATTTGGAACTCAAAATCTTGTGGAAGTAAATATTGAAAACTGAAAATAAATAAATTTATTTTAAAAAAAGAATAAATTTAACTCAAATGTACCAAATTAAGAACCTTGTAGATATATACTTTTATATTTTTAATTATTTTCATATAAATATAATAGCCTTGGCACAGACAGATCTTACCAGATCTATCTTTTAAGAAAAGAAACTGAGAAATGAGATATTGTTATAGAATTAACCTAAAGTAGTGTTTGAAACACTTTGAGCAAAATAGTATTTTTTGATATATAATAAATCATACATCATTTTACATTATTGAAAGAAAGACAGTTAAATTTGCCGCAATCATTTATTTTAAATGGTTTAGCATTGAGTTCACAGGACTTTGACATATTTGTCAGTTCTTCATCATGAAACCACACTTTCATTATGTTGAATATTAAGTATATATTTGACAAACAATCCATTTTTCCAAGACTAGCCTTGATTGTATCATATACATCTGTAGTAGGGTTTAAATCAAGCAACTTCCCAGGCCAATAAAATATGTTTGTCCCCATCTTTAAGATCAGTGCCCTAACCTTTTGTTACATGTGGTCTGATTTAAGTTCATGTTACAGTATTCCAAACTCCATCCATGAATTTCTGTAATTCCATAATTCTATCTGTCAGTATAGTACTATATTTTGGGGGGTCTGTTATTCCCTTAATAGACAAGACTTCCAAGCCCACTGGATATTTTTTAATGTACTCACCAATCAAGTGACACTCCTGACTGCTCCCAAGCAATACAATCGATCTTCCTCCTCCAGGCATTTTCTCAGGCTGTCTTCCATACCTGGAATGCTATTTCTCCTCTGCTGCAACTACTGATGTCCCTGGCTTCCTTTAAGTCCCAAATAAAATCTTATTTTCTAAAAGAAGACTTTCTCAATCACTCTTAATTCTTGTGATTTTTCTCTGTTAAATTATTTCCTTTTTATCCTGTATATAGCTCATTTTTACACATTTGTTTGCTTTTTGTCTTCTCAAATGTATTATTAGCTACTTGAGGGCAAGAACTCTCTTTTGTCTCTTGTAGTATCCCCAGCACTTAACACAATGCCTGACACATAGTAGGCTTTTAATAAATGTTTATTGAAACACACATATACATATATGGATATAGATATAGATATGCTTTATATACACATATTTATAAACATATATTTCATTCCTCTCTTTTTATACATATCAATTTGTATGTGTGTATGTATCGTAGCAATCATTAGCAACTATGTTCAATGGAATTTCTAACTGTTCTTCAAACTTCATGAAGCCTATGCTGCACTGTAAACCAACCAAGTAACAGCCTCTTTCAACTTTTAGTCTCTGAAAGTTTGGGTATTTTCTGAATATAATTCAAATTGTGTGGAAGCAATAGTTTCTCTGTTTTTGATATTTTGCATTTTAACTGTCCTTTCCTTTGCTCTTCTGAAAAAGTGATGTAGTTATATTGTTGTCTTGAATTATCATAAAAACCCTCAACTTCGCTGAACCAAGGACTGCAATACCTCTGCATTATTGAAATGGGCTATTTAAGAACTATACCATTTGCATGCTTTTTGCAGTAATACCTAATATTTCAAACCATAAAATTTAATACATAATAAAAAAAACCAATTACATACACACATAAAATATACATATAATATTTATATATGTATACACACACACACACACACACACACACACACACACATATATACAGAGCGAGATTGCATAGGAAAATAAAAAGATCAAAAAATGGATGTTTCATTCCTCTCTATTAGAGAGATAAAAAGATAGATGCATGATGTGTATATTGAAATTAATTTCTATATATTGATTTTTATCTCTCTGTATATGTATGTATATTGTATGTATGTATATATGTATGTATACACCCAAACACACTCAACTCTCAACTGACAGGAAAACTAACCAGAGGAGGGAAATCAGCGTAATCTACTTTTATCTAGCCAAGGTTAGATGTTTTAAGTCAGTCTACTTTCAACAGAAGCATAAATGTGGTTGTTGTCTCAAATTTCAAATGTAATTATTGTTTGTGAAATACAATTATTTTTTGTCTCAGATACCTCATACATCACTGTTAAGGGGAATGTACCTCAGGGATCTTAAAGATGCTTTGGGCCAGCTACTTCTTTTTACACATAATGTTACCCTCTCCTATACAGTCTTAAGTTTTTTATTCAGAGTCAAAGTTAGTGAGAGAATTTGGGTGATAACCTAGGTCTCCTAAGCTCTGGACACTTCTGGAATGCAGAATGTTCATCTCCTGTACAACGTGGAAACTCATATGACCCAAACTGGTACTACAGTAAATGACTCAGCACCATCTTTAATTATATTGTGTGTATATGAAACTTTTACTTTTTTTATAAATTAACATTTGTTTTCTTTCCTACATAATGATCCCTCCTTTTAATTGAAATTACATAAAATATTCTGAAATTTAGAGGGATTAGCCAAGAAGTATTCTAGAAATGGATATTTGAAAGAGAAATATTGTTATTGTTATCCTACAATATGTCTTTGAATGTCAAGGTTCTAGAGCCTAATTTCTGCTACCAATCATAATTCTCTTTATTTGTAATAGCCTACTTGCACACATTTCAGCATCCATTAGTACAGCATCACTATGTACCATTATTTTTGTGTATATAATAAGAGAGAGATAGTATGGCTCAGTAGGTGAAGCAATGGGCTGGAAATTTCAGGCTTTGTGAATTTTTAATTACCAATATCTTGTTGATTTCTAGCAACTAAAAGGACTTAATCCATTAACACTCATCTATTTTTTAGAAGAATTCATTTAGCTTAAGGACATTGTGGATTTTAGTAATGCTTCCAAGTAAATCTATATAGACACCCTATTTCTGCATCAACACGGAGATGTACATATTCTTTAATCAGTATCCAGTGATTTTTAACCAATGAGTACACTTAAAATCTCATAAGAACAAATGGTACCCCAAATAAAGCCTCTATTTGATAGTCATTTCTGTCACAAGCTGATGGTCCAGAGTTGCACTGTTCTGTTGATTTGGATGATCTCTTCAATGAGCAGACATGGAATAATAAGAGACATTATATATAATCCACTAATCCAGTCCTTAGATTTTACAGATAGAAACTTAAATCTTTTGTCACTGTTGGACTCTGTTACTATAAATCTCCAGTGAAGTTTGCCTGCAATGCCTCATCATAGTGCAAGGCATGGCCCTAAACTCTGTAAGGCCATGTCAGAGATTGGTCCTACCAAAGTGGAAAAGTTTCAAGTACGTGCATGGTGATGAATTACATGTCTTTCATCCAAGGCCCAACCAATATGACTCTGAAGAGGCTTGCGGAGGGGTGATTTTTTTTATTTGTTTGTTTCGTCACAGAAACTCTTTCAGACTCTCTACTAAGTCATAGAAAAGTTAGAATTTATATTAGTGGAGAGAGTACCTATACCAATGAAATTATGGACCATTCAGTTAATGCTATAAATTCATTTTTAATATCACCAGAATAGAAGCATATAAAACATATAATGATGCAGAACATGAATAATACTCTGGAATCTTCATTGTCAGATCATTCAGTTGATCAGTTAAATATCATTTCCTATCCTGAAATCCAACGTACTAAGATGATGATATACATAGCTAGATAGGTAAATTAGGCAGCTAGGTGGCTCAGTACACAGAGTGCTGGGCTTGGAATCAGGAAGACCTGTATTCAGTGTTGGCCTCAGACACTCACTAGCTGTGTGACCTTAGGCAAGTCACAACCTCTGCTTTATTTCACTATAGAAGGAAGTGGTGAACCACTTTATTATCTTTGCCAAGAAAACACCATGTGAAGTCACAAAGGGTTGGATATAACTGAATGACTGAACAACAACAAAAACAAATAGACTTGTCAGTCCAATCCAATAAATATTTAAGTGCTTACAATATGTCAGGTGCTTTGCTAAGTAGTAGGGATAATGTTAATAAATAGGAATACAGTCCCTACCATCAAGAAACTCACAGTCACATTGGGTGAGATAACATACAAAAGGAGGAAAAGCAGTAGGGAGACAGGGGGAGAAGAATGAGAGGGTTACCAGCATATGGGCATCTTGTTCTGTGGAGCTGAGATCAGACGATCAGGTGGAGCAGCAGATGCAGGGTGAAGTATCTGCATCTCAACTCTAAGGCGTCTTGTTTTTAGGTTCTCTTCTGCTCTTAAACTCCCTCTTCCAAATATGGGAATAGGAGAGGAAATGCCTCATGAAGAGCAAAGTGCTTAGGATGGTTTGGCTTGAACATAGAATATGTGAAAGGAATCAATATAAAATAAGCCTGGGAAAGGTAGCTTTTAAAGGGTATATTGCAGAGGCTTTTAATTTCCAGATGAGGAAACAGTCACTGATGTGCATGTGTGTGTATATGTGTGTATGTGTATGTATATGTATAAGTATGTAAGTATATATGTGTATACATACATACATACATATGTATATTATGTATTTATATGTGTGCACATCTGTGTATTAATATATATATGTGTATATAAATGATAAATATATATATTTAGATATGGAAATAGATATATCTTATTTGCAATTAGACTTTGAGTTCTTCGAGAGCAGGAGCTGTCTTTTGCCTTTCTATGCATCCACAGAATTCACCACAGCACTTGAAACATGGTGGGCACTTAATATATGTTTATTGATTGATAGTGAAAGTAGAAAGAAGAGGAAAGATGTAAGAAAACAATTCATACTACTTTTTCTCTTGCTCCATATACCAACTCAGTCAATCTGACTGGGAATGCTATTTCTCAGGCCTCATTCCTTTCTTCAACACATCTAGGATGGTTTTTAATGACAATGCTATCTCAAAGCTATTTCCTGGCATTCTTAAGTAGTCTCCAGAGAAAACCCAGAGAGTGACTGGCAGCTGTGAGCCACTACTGCAGTCCTGAGCTCACAGCTGTTCCACCTTTTCCTTCATCCTTTATCTCTGCCTGAGTGTTGTTAGAAGCGATAAAATCAGGCTGATTTGGTCTACTACATATTTAGGCTATGAGATCTCAACTGGATCCTCACTCTTACACAACAGTCATTTTATTAATCTTTTATTGACTTCAATTTAATTGATTTCAATTTAATCTTTCATTGAGTCCTTATTACATTCAATATAGTGGCTATTGCAAAAGCATCTCTCTCATTAAGCCAAATCTACAAATCAGCACTCAGTAGAAGACTTCTTATTTTATTGAAAACATTGAGGCCTTCTCATTCAACTTGTGCCCTTGCTAGCCTATTCAACCCAGAGTTTTGGGCTCCATCAATTGTCTACTCTCTTTCTCACCTTACATTTGTCTCTCTCTATTGACAACTTGTGCTTTACCTCACACATTTTCAGGTTTTTATTTATCCTAAAAAGAGGAATCATAATGTAATAGATAGAAAGGTTTTCTTCAGAACCCAGAAGACCAAGGATCAGCTTCATCTTCTGATAAACTATGTGATGTAAAGAGAGTAACAAACTTCCAATATCCCAGTCAATTCTCTAAGACTCACATTGGTAGAGGAAGTTTCCTCATTGGGAGTTCCTTATATTAATGAAATCATAACAGTCCAAACAAAACAAAACTACCTTACCATAAAATTGATACCCTGCCAAACTTTCATTTCATCTCCTATCTACTTTAATAGTAAATTTTTCGAAGGAACAGCTCACATGTGCTTCCTCTACTATATTGTTATCCATTTATTAAGGCCATTTAGAATTCACCTTCACCACTTTACTGAAACTATTCCTTCCAAGATTATTAATTACCTCTTCCATATTTAATGTGTTCTTCCAAGTCCTTATCCTTCTAATGTTCCTGCTGCCTTGGAGATCTCCACTTTAATATTCCTCCTCATTTAACTTCCATGATGCTGTTCTTTGTTAATAAACATTTCAGCTTCATCATGTCTACACAAGAACTCATTATTTTCCAAAAAAATAAAAACCTTCTTTACTTTCAAAGGGCATTTCTGTCAAAGGGAAAGGGGAAAGGAATAACTATTTATATAATGCCTAGTATGTTTCAGGCACTGATGAACATTTTTAAAAAATCTTATTTAATTTGAAACACAACAAACCCGTGAGGTAATTGTTATTTTTATTCCCATATTACAGTTGTGGAAACTGAGGTAAACAGAAGTTAAGTAACTTGCCTATGATCACAAGGGCTAGCAAATTCCTGAGGCCAGATTTGAAATCAAATGTCCCTGATTCCCAGCCCAGCTCTCTATTCAGTGCACCACTAGTTGCCTCAAGGGAATTAATATGCTTCTAGTTGCCCTTCTTTGCAACTACTTGCTGTCTTGCACATATCCAGACAGTTGCTGTGTCTTATCATTTGTTCCCCCACTGCACACCTCACACAAATCTCCTTTGTTCTATTCATCATCAACATCTTATGAGGGGTTATCATTGCTTCTCATCTGAACAATTAAAAGAATTAATAATGTAGCTTTAGCTGCTCATAGTATTAAAATGGTGGGTAGATTCATCCTTAAGCTGCAGAAAATTAAGGCAGTCACTCTTTCCTCATAATTCAGGTTAGGAGAAGAGAACTCACATTAATATAGGTACTAGGTGACTAGAGCTACACAGTGACTGAAGGGTCATCAAGCATAAAGAGAATGTGATACATGAAAAGATTTGTGACTCACAAAATGTCCTCATCCCCTCCCATTCTCTAACATCATCATAAAAGAAATAGCAATGAGATTATAAGAGGCTGCCTAGTAGCATGCTTCCCCCTCAACTTCTAGACATAGCCATTAGGACAAACTGCACTTTTATGATAGATTTTCTCTCTCTGTTCCCTTTCAAGACTGTATTTGGTATTGATTTTATTTATTTTTTTTTGGTGAGGCAATTGGAGTTAAGTGACTGTCTTAGAACCACACAGCCAGTGAGTGTTATGTGTCTGAGGCAGTATTTGAACTCAGGTCCTCTTGAATCCAGGGCAGGTGCTCTATCCACTGTGTCACCTAACTGCCTCTTTAGTATTGATTTTAATCATACATCACTCCTTATCTTTTCCTCTTTCTGTCTATCTCTCTCATAAAAGTATGTATGTATGCATAGATGATGTATATATGCATTCTTCCAGGAGGTTGGAAGGAGGGAGTCTGGATATATGATTTGTTCTAAATGCTATCTAGTTGTTAGACATGGCCCTGCAAGTGCGGATGGTACTTGTATAAGCAGCCAATGGGTGCTTATTGAATACTGTCTTTTGTCAATACTTTGTCTTTCTGTTACTGTTTTCAAAGTATTTCTTTCTCCTTAGTAATTCATGTCAGAAAGGCTTTGACCTGTTTTATCTTTGGGTCCTACTGTCTGGAAATGTAGTTTCTATTAAAAAATTTATTATAATAAAAAAATCCATTTCAACTAACCAACTGTAGGTTCTGTGGCTACTTTTAAATGGAATTTCATTTGTATACGAATGATGATAATTTACAAGGGAAGATATTTTCAAAGAGCTTAGAAATTACCATAGCTAATTTCTAAGGAATCCTATCCTGCAAAGAGCAATGAGGAAACAAACTCTATTTCTCAAGAACCAGAGGAAGAAGGTAAATGAACACAAAGGTGACATATCAAAAAAAAGTTCAAAGAGGTAAACCTGATTTTGAAGAGTCAGGTTGCTTGGAGATAACATGTCTTCGTTTAACTCCATCATAACCATAAGCATCCCTGCATATAGATTAAAAGAATGCTTTCTCTTGGTTCCAACTCTGAAATGAGGAAATCTATAATTTATTTTTTTTATTTCTTTATCACAAATGCATGCAAAGACAAACAAAAATGATGGTATTTTAATGCACAGATATATGTTTAGAATCTCAATTACTCAGAAAGACAAATTCTAATGCCTGAACATATTTGGTAAGAATAAATTTAAGGGAGAAGTGGAATGGTGATACACAGGGGATACACAGCCAGCTTTGGAGTCAGGGACACTGAATCGGGGACACTAAAATTTAGGTCCTGCCTCTGCCACATATTGTGTGTATAACCCTAGCCAAGCAGATTAACCTTTCACTTCCCTATGCCGCTCTGTAAGGCTAGATGTTGCAAAGTAATTAATGATGTACATTGGTAGAGGGAGTTCCCTCAACTGTCTTTTGTTGATGAAGTCATAGGTCTGGGACAACAGTAAAATAAAATTCAGTAAAGGCCTTGCCCTCTAAATAACCTTATGAATCAAAACAATATTGATGTTAACTTTTTATAGCCACTATATTTTGATCACATTTGGAAATATTTTAAGTTATTTAGTGAAACATGCTCATTTATAAAATTAGCTATATCACTTTAAAAAACAGATGGCATGCTGCAAAATTATAGATTAGCAGGAGGAAATGGAAAATTCTCATGTTACATGTACATTTATTTAGTGGAATATACAATATCTCTAAAACTAAAACATATGACATTTGAAATAACTTTTTATGAGTAGATTATGTGACAGAAAAGGAAATGGCTAAAATGAATTTCTTTACTAGTTACAAACAATTAAATATTCATTCAGACTGCCTTTATTTCCATGAGCTACATCTGCTACTATAATTTCTTTCTGATGCCATGTTTACTTTTCTGTAACAGATAATCTTCTGCCTTGAACTAAAATTCCTAAAGAGCTGGTAAGATGGGGAATGGGGCAGGGGGTGGTGGTGGGGACTTTAGGAATTGTGAAAGATAGATACGTACATTGGGATACACACACACACACACACACACACACACACACACACACACACGCACGCACACTGTATGCATATGTATACTGTATGACTGTATACATATATACTTATCCCAAGTAAATACATGTGTGTGTCTGTGTATATGTGCATATGTTTATCCCAAAATATGTATGCATGTATATCTACATATCTACATACGTATGTATGTATGTGTGTATATATCTAAAACAAAATCCCAGAGTCACAGAATTTTGTTCTTGGACAACAAATATAATGAAATTTCTTGCCAATCAGAATGTCCCCTGTGATTAAAAGCGAAGCCAAGGCTTGAAAGTGTCCAGACTACCAATGAGACCAGGGTTTATCTACTGGCCAGTAAGTATCCCTGGAGCAAAATACAAATGTTTCTAACAGAAAATTGTATGCTGTGAAATGACTCAGGAATTAACTTGTGATACAGCTGGCATTCTGACATTAGTAAAGGGAATGCTGGGCTCTGAATACAGCTCAATTCTTCCAGTTTTTCTACAGTCTCCTTCATATATGCTTGGAGTAAAATTTCTGATAAATGATTCTGGAGTAAGAGCGGCAAAGTCCTGTCTTTCCCCTAGAGCAATGAGGCCTTATCCTTTTCCTATATGCCGAGTAGGCAACCCTTTCCCCTGTATGCTTAGCCCTTTCCCCCATGTGCTGAGCAGACAACTACTTCCCCCATATGCTGAGCAGGCAACATTAACACTCTGTGGCCCACCCTATCACCAGTGACCTTGTAGTCTAGAGGCTTTCAAGAGACCACCTCAGCACAATGAGATGATGTTAAATCCCCCATTAACAACTCATGAATATGATAAGGAAGGGACTCTGGAGAGTGAAAGTATAGCTGTTTCATGATGGACACCCAGAAGACCCAGTAAAACCCAAGCACAAGTCTTTTTTGCTGGAATAGCACAAAAATTGTCATAGCAAATTTCCATAAGTCACTCCCCTTTCAGCTCCAATATAAGCAAGTCCCCATTCCCCTTCCACCCAACCAACCAGCTTTCTGACAATTGCTTGAATCTGTTTGCTTTTGCAACAATAAAGCTCCACCCATTGAGAAACAAGTCTTACTCTTGGGAATTTTTATCCTTCGAAGTCACTCTCCCACTGCAGTTCTACCCTTCAGCTGGGGAATTCTTATTAAAATATTTTAAGCAATATGGAAATGAATCTATCAAAGAACATGGCTTTGAATCCTGCCTTTATATCCCCTTCCTGCCTCTTTCACCTTAGGCAAGTCACTTTACAGAATCACAGAATTTAGGTTTGGAAGGAGCCTCTGTGGCCAACTGGTACAACTCATATCTGAAAGAAATCTGCACTATAACAAACCTAACAAAGCATCAACTATCGTCTGTTGGAAGAATTCCATTGAGTAGTATCTCAACACCTTCCTATTTCTGAGAGCTCCATTTTTTTTAGATACCTTCTGATATCACACCTAAATTTACTTTTTGCAACTTCTACTCATCCTGGTTCTTTCCTCTGGGGCAAAAACAGTTAAATATCTACTTCATATGATAGCCCTTCAAATATTTAAAGAAAGTTATCATACCTACCCCACTCCCAAGTCTTCCCTAGACTAAGCATTACCAGGCACGTTAACTGAACCTCATTTGGAAAATTTTAAAGGCTCTGTATAATGACCATTGTAACATAGCCTCCTTGAGTCACCCTCTAGGTTACTGGGGGATTCTAGCTGGCACAGTGAATAGAGCACTGGGCTTGGAATCAGGAAGACTCATCTTTCTGAGTTTGAATAGGTGATACTGGGAAAGTCACTTAACCCTCTTTGCCTCGGTTTCCTCATCTATAGAATGAACTGGAGAAGGAAAAGGCAAATCACTCCAGTATCTTTGCAAAGAAATCCCCAAATGGCATCACAAAGAGTTGGACACAACTGAAATGACTTAACAACAACAACAACAACATGTCTGTTCAACATGTTTCCTTACCCATTATAGTTCAGATATCACTGACACTGACTTATCTATCATATATGCCAGGAGTTTTTATTTGTTTGTCTGTTTTGTTTTGTATTGTGCCTGAGGAAATAATTAATTTAGTTCAGATGATAGATGATCTGAATTCACTGAGGGTACTTAGGTGTTTTCTCCCTAGCTCCTTCTTTTTCTTGGGTTTCCAATCCCTGACAGCCAATTTGTTGTGTCACTTCCAGTGAAATGTTATTTTCCTTGTCAGAGAAAACAGAACTGTTAGAATTGAGCATCTCTGCCTGCTTGTGTTGCAGGTCATCATCTCATTTACCCTGAGCAGTGTTCAGAACTCTCTTCTTTCATCGCTCTGTGTCCCTCACCATAGCTACAAAAGAAACAAATCCTTTGTGTTATCCTTATCTTCCCTCACCCACCTCACCAGACTCCCAAAGGGGCCCAAGACACAAAATAGTTCCTACTGTTGTGTCTAGTGAATTGTAATGCTAGTAATAGAATAGAGTGATGATATAAGTAAGCTTATTTTTTATTCCTCTTATATGAAAAAATTTAATCAGGTTTCAGTATGTTTTTCTACACTTATCTCCAACTATACCCCTACTCGAGTTCACCTCAAGTCCTTTCTTTGGGAAAAAAATAATGTGATCCAGCTGAAAAAGAACTGGAGTTGGAGTCGTTATTTGTGTTTTAATCTCAGCACTGCTGCATACTAGATGTGCCATCTTGGACAAATCATTAAGCTTTTTAATCCTAAATTTCTTCATCTGTAAAATGAAAGAATAAGAACAGTTGACCTCTAAAGTCCCTTCTAGATCTCTATTTATTATCCTATGGACTGCCATAAAATCTTACCTGACACCCTTAACTTATCTCTATCACTGATCGGCTGTGCCAAGAACATTAATGACATAATTATACATTTCCTTGTTTTTGTCTTCTGATGGATACACACCTTGCTTCCTCAAGGAGACTACAAGTATTGTGAGGAAAGACAAATCTTTTTACACTTCCTTATATCCCTACTTTGCAGATCACAGTGTTTCTCAAATATTTGGTGCTTAGTATGTTTGTTGACTAATTAGTTGAATAAACATTCACTAGATTGGACAGAACACACACACACACACACACACACACACACACACACGAACCATGATAGTTTGATGGAGTATTTGTTAGATGAATATGGTTTAACTAATAATTTCTGAAAATGAGAATTAAATAGACCATTTTATTATTTCTCAAGTTACTTTTAAACATTCTCTTTTTAGATCCATGCCTAATAATGCTTTTTCTTTCTTTCTCAGATTACTCCTTATAGCACTTTATAGCTTAAAAATGTGTTGTTCCCTCCTTATCACAACAACCCTGTGAGTTAGGACAGGCTGAATAAAAGTCGATATCATCGTATTTCTGTAAAAAAAAATAACTAACATCATCTTGAGCTAGAGAGACGAGACACATTGGCATTTCAGGGAGACAGCTAGTGTCTAAGTTCATAAATCCTGGATTCGAATCCTGCCTTTATCACACATTGGCTATGAGACTTTAAACAAGACACTTATTATCTCTGTGCCCTAGGCAAATCTCTAATTTAATAAGATGCTGAGAAGATGTGGACATACGTTGGTAGACTAAGTAAGAGCTCCCTACCTTGATGAAATCACAGACCTAGTAAAAGAGGGATAATTCGTGATGATGATGATGGTGATTGATTGCTGCTGCTGCTGCTGATGACAGTGATAATGGTGATGATGATGATGATGGTGATAATGGTGATGATGACAAGAAGAACAAGAATAAGAAAGAAAAAACAATAGTAAACACAAGAAGAGGAAGACAAAGAAATGTTTCTGCATTTAAAGCCCATAAGCACATTATTGATTAATAACTTTTTCATCTTAATGAACCAAAGTAGGAGCAATAGATAGACATTGCATAGAAATAGAGTCAGGTTAGATGTCAGAACAAATGTTTTAAAAGTTGATTTTCTCTCAGTGGAATGGGATTTTTCAGGAAGTAAATGGATTCTCCATTCAGTAGAAATCTTGAAGTTTAGGATGAATGATCCATTGGTGGGAATATAGTAAATGAATTACTATTTAGATATTGATTGAGCTAGATGATCGTTAACGACCATTCTACCTCTACGATATTATGACTCTGTATTAAACACCATCTTTTATAGATTAAAACAAAACAAAACAAAAAACTATGGTTGATCTATGATCATTGAGTTCTCCAAGATTATATGAATAGTAAATAAGGTCAAGACCCATAGAAATATCTCCCAGCTCCAAAGTTAGTGCTTTCCCTATTCTCCTACTAGAAAAACAAAAACAAAAACAAGATTATAAAGTTAAAAAAAAACAATGAAACACACAAGTCAAAGACAAATGTACACAATGACTTTATACCTGTCATGCAATGCTACAATTATTTTGCATCATTGACTTTGGGATCTCCTTTTCCTTTGGTTCTGGGCTACCCTGCTCCAAGCATGGGTTTTGAGTCATTTTGAAAGGGATCAACAAAAACTTTTAACAATTAGAATACACATAAAATGGGAATAGAGAATCAATCTACAATCATAAATAGAACTGAAGTCCAAATTTTGAAATTAGAATTTTAAAAACCTACATGCTAACTCATTCTTGGAAATATCATTGTTAATGAACATTTATTTATTACATTCTAGATGTTTAGAATTTAACTTGGCAAAGGGGGGAGGAGGTGGAAACTTCCCCCTTCTTCATTAAGCTTCTTCCAGATGCTTAACTAAACAAACTTATTACTATACAAATAAAAACTACTAGTAAATAATGGTATGCAGGGTCATAACAGTGTCAATTTAAAATGCAGGAAGAAAAAAAAAGATCAGACTGGAACAGAGTTATATGACCAGAGGGTAGAGCCAAGATAATGGAAAGAGGCGAAGTTTTTGGTCAAGCTCTCCATCACACCCCTCTAATTAACACACACACACACACACACACACACACACACACACACACACACACACACATCTCAAACCAAACTATGAGCTGTATAACCAACAAAAAGTCACAGTGAGTCATCTTTTTTAGCTCAGGGCAATGTAGGATGACAGAGAAAAAAAATGGTCTGTGGGCACTGGGATGAGGGATGGCGGATGGTTAGGAACCTGGTGGAAGTAACAATGAGTGAGGACTTTGCAGGAGTGGGCTGTGTCACTGGGAGGGCACAGTGCCCAGGAAGGGTAAGGGGATAGGATAGCTAGTCAGAAAGAAATTCCAGATCATCATTTTGCTAGCCTTGGGCACAGAATTAGGTGCCATTTGGCAGTTCTATTGCCAATTACCCAGTTCTGTGCAGAGTTCCATGGCAGAATGGAGGGATTGCAGTCACAAGCGAGCAGGGGGTCCTACTTGGTTAAAGGTTATAAATGGATTAGGATGGCAGTAAACAGAATTCTCCCTGGATCACAAAATCCTGGAAACATCAAAAATTTCCAGGCCTTCAGACATAACATGTAACTCCTAAGAATTTTATCATTAGGACATTATGAAGATGTCTATTTATACAGAGGTCATGGGTATGTCTAATATGTTAGGAGGATCTAAAAAGAGAAATGGCAGGATGAGTAAAAGATATGCACTGGGAGAACAGGGAAAGAAGAGGAAAAAGGGGAAAAATTATCTCATATAAAAAAGGCACAGAAGGAAGAGATTTTAAAATGGAGAGGAAAATGGGGGTGGGGAGCAGGCAGTACTTGAACTGGTTCAAAAAGGGAAGAATATAGATAGATGATGCATATACATAGATACAAAAAGGTATAGACGATATCACTCTATAAGTTAATTGAATAAGTTAATTAATTTTGTTAGTATTGTCATTTATATTATGCTGAGTCATCTCACCTATCAGCAATTAACATTTTTGCTGTTATTTAGGTGTGCTTTATTTCTAAGAAGAGGTATTAGTAGCTGTTTTTATTTAGTTTTTATATCTTGGAAGGTAGACTCTCAAGTATTTTCTATGGTTAGTAGTGATTTTAAATGGAATTTCTCTTTCTTTCTCTTCTGGCTCAGTATTATATTTATCATACAGAAATGCTGATGAATTACATGGATAATATTTTATATCCTGCAAGTTTGCTGAAGCTATTTTTTCAATTAATTTTAGTTTACTTCTTATGGTTAAGTTCATTATCATAACATTTGTAAAAAGTGATCATTTTGTTTCTTCTTCACATTTGATTAGTCTCTCAATTAATTTCCTCCATTTAATTGATGTAGCCAGTATTTCTAATATTGTCATATAGAAGTGGTAGCAATAGACAACCTTCCTTTATGCCTCAATTCATTAGGAAGGACTCTAATTTATCTCCATTTTAAATAACATTAGCGCTTTGTTTTAGTCAGATACTATCTGAGATTTTAGAGAAAAATCCATTCATTCTTAGGTTTTCTGCATATTTGGGTGCTTCATTTTGGTAAAAATTGGTTTTGTCCTTCAACTAGTAATATAATTATATAATTTTGTTGATTTTCTTATGAAAAGGGAGAAATAAATTTTTAGATTTCCTAATTTTAAGCCAACTCTGATTTGGCGGCATAAATAAAATCTGGGCATATGATATTTCTGATGTTTTAATCTCTTTTCTAATGTTTTATTTAGGGTTTTTTGCAACAGTATTTATCAGGGTTATTGGTCTATTGTTTCTTTTTCTTCTGTTCTGACACTCCCTGGTATATTATCAAAACCATATCTGCATCACAGAAGGCATTTGGTAGCATCCTTTCACTATTTTTTGCAAACAAATTATATAATATTTAAATTGATTGTTCCTTAAATGCTTGACAGGATTTATTTGTGAAACTATCTGGCCCGGGAGTTGTGGTTTTTTTGGAAGTTAACTTATAGGTGGACATATATTATTTTTTAAGTTTTTTTAAAAAGGTTTTAATAATAATAAAATTTTAAAATCTATTTTGTTGACTTTTTCAAAAGAAACCCAGCTTCTAATTTGTCAATTTAATGATCTGGTTTTATGCCTTAAACTTTGATAGCTCTTTAATTTTCAGTTTTTCTCTTTTGTTATTTGATTGAAGGTTTTTTTTTAATTGTTGGTTTTCCTTCTTTTTAGTTGCAGTTGCAATTTTTTTTTAAAGATGTTAGAAGATGTATATATTTCCCCTTAGGGACTACTTTGATTACATTCCTAAAATTTTGGAATTTATTCATTGTTTTCATTATCTATATTTAAAGATTTTGTCATATCTGTGATTTGTTCATTGATAAGATTCAAGTTCAAGTTATTTAATCTCTACTTGATTTAGATACTTTCTTAAAGCTGCCATTTTTTAATAAAATTTTATTGCATTGTGATTAGTTAAAAGCATACATAATATTTCTGTTTTAGAATTTATTTTTACTTTTTTATGCCCTGAGATATGATCATTTTATAAGATATATCTATGTCCTTTTCTAATTTCATTCAATAATCAATAAGTATTTCACATCTAATTATTCTAAAATTCTATTCAGGTCTTTAATTTTTTATTTATTTTCTGGTTTGATACATCTGAGCTTAACAGACCTAAATTGGGGTAAATCATATTTATTGTTAATTGTCTATGTTTCCTTGTAATTAATTTAATTTTCCAATAAATATTCAGAGACTATAATGTTGATACATATATTTTATGTTGAAATAAATTCCTTGTCTTTGTTAGGTCTCAGCAATATATATAGTTTACTCTCTGTTTCTTTAATTAAGTCTATTGTTGCTATTGCCTCATCTGACATCATAACAGTTAACCCTGCTTTTTGTGTGTGTGTGTGTTCAGCTCAGGCATAATAGATTAGCCACCAAACCCTGAATTTAAATCTATGTGAGCCTCTATACTTTATGCGCTAGGAATTATGCTAAGCACCAGGCATGCAAAAAGAGGCAAAAGATGGTACCTGTCCTCAAAGAACTGTGGGCGAGACAAGTAAACAAATACGTATAAATACGCTTTATAAAGGAAAAATGGAAAATAAATAAAAGAAGGAAGGCCCTATTTTTTTTTGAACAGCAGTGAGGCTGATGTCACAATATTGAAGGATACATGATGGGGTTGGGGGAAAAAAAGTGTAACAAAATTATAAAGGAAGGAAGATCCTAGGCTATGAAGGCTTAGAATGCTAAACTCTTTTATACTTGATCCTGGAGTTTTGATAGTTATTATTATTTTTTATTTCCTTCAATTCTATTCTATTACAATTTTCTTCTCAATAACCATCAATCCAATATTTTAAGTTATTATTTTTTAACCTTTTCTTTACTATCCCATCAATATGTCAAGCAGGCATTTATGAGTAAGCATTTATAAGCACCTGTGATATATCAAACACTGAGCTAATTGATAAAGATACAAAGAAAGGCAAATATACTATCCCTGATCCCAAGGACGTTACTTAATAACAGGAAAGACAATATAGGAAGAAAAGAAAATATATGAAATATATACAATGTAAATGGAAAGGACCTTCAGAAGATTAGCTTCTGACAAGCAGGATGCTGGTCTTCAACAGTAATGGGAAAGTTAAGAGGAGCAGAGGATTTGGGAGAACAGATTATTATTTTTTTTAATTTTTGATTTGGTGACTTCTAAACATCTACAGAAGTCCAATTCTGTCCAAGAAGCAATTATCTGAGACTAGGGGTTAAGAGAGGGACTAAGATTTTATATAAGGCTTTAGAATCAGAGATTTCGAATAGAGATATTTAAAACCCATAGGAACTGATGAAATCTCTAAGCAATGATGGTTAAAGTGAGAGAAGTCCCAGAACAGAGTGTTAGGGAGTACATGGAGTACTGATTATGAACTGGAGTCCTATCTAGCAAAAGGCAATTAGGAGATGTTGAACAGGTAATACAGGCAAGAGGAGAACCAGCAGAAATCAGTGTCACTAAAATATAGGGATAAATGTATGTAGGTGAAGAGAATGATTGACTGCATAAACACATTTGTCTCATTCCTATATCTTCTCTCTTACATATTTAGCATATATATATATATATATATATATATATATATATATACACACACACATACACACATATACATATGTGTATATATACACACATATATAAACATACACACATATATAAAACTGTATATACATATACATATACATATACATACATACATACATACATACATACATACATACATACATACATACACAAGAGCTTGGTGCCTTAGACCCTTACTAGCTGCATGACCTCAGACAAGTCATTTAAACTCTTTTTATTTCAGTTATCTCAATTATGAAATGGGAATAATAGTAGTGCCTACCTTCCAAGGTTGTTGTGAGGATCAAATGAAATAATATTTATAAAGCATTTAGCAATTTTGCCTAGCACAAAGTAGGTGCATAATAGATTTTTGATTACTTTCTTCCAGAACAGAATAAACAAATATAAATACACTAATATATTTGTAAAGCTGTGTTAGGTTGAGTTAAAATAAATCAGCTTAGTTGGAAGTGGGATAAAAGTAGAAGAGCACATTGAAGAATACACATGTAGAGACTATTTTGTCCAAAATATAACACACAAAACCATGACAAAGGAAGTCAATGGAATAACAATAACCAATTATAAAACTCCTCATCATTCCATGGGATGAGGTAAATTATTCATCAAATCATGACTGCTCATATCTATTTCTCTTTGTATCTCTCTCCCTTTTGAATTTTTTTCCCCATCAGAAAGATTAGAAACTCCTTTCACGTCATTCTTGAATTTTTGTTGCTAATATCCAGCATTCTAACTTCTCTTCAGTCATGAATACATAGCTTCTATGGAGACACAAGACAGGGGTAAGCCAAGTCAGCAGAATAGATAATGTACATGGAAGAACAGTTATGTACCTAAGATGGACAGAAAGAACCAGACATTTATTAATCATCTATTATATGCCATGCACTGTGCTTTACAAATATTATCTCATTCGATCCTCACAATAACCCTAAGAAGGTAGGTATTATTATTATCCACATTTACAGATAGGGAAACTGAAGTAGACATTGATTAGGTAGCTCGTCCAAAGACAAGGATCTTGTAAGAATCTGGTATTACATCTGAACTTGGGTCTTCATGATTAAAGGCTCATTGCTTTAATCACTGCTCCACCTTGCTTTCTCAGCAGCAAGGCTGGCAAGCCTGAATCAAAACTGAAGACTTTAGGATAGATAGTGATTTTCTCACTGGTCAAATTATCAGAAAGAGTTTGAAATGAAAAGTGGCTCTATATGCAGAACTCCTGATGAAGTATGATTGGCTCACTCGTCATGTGTCACTCATATTACTTTTACCCTACCAACGGACTTGTTAGGTACAAGTAATACAAACCATGCTGCCATATGAATAAATTCTATGAATTAAAAAATGTGTAGTGATATCTACACAGGTTCAAAGGAATCAGTGATATTCAAAGCATAGGATATAGAGCTGAGTCAGGGGGATTGAAGTGACTTAGGCCAGATTGGACTAGATTGAAAAGTCTATGGGTGAAATAAGTTTCCCCAAGATGATCATATCTCCTTGATGGTAGAGACTGATGCTTGCAAGTATGTGTTGCTGCCAAATGAAATCATTATTGTAGAATGTAACCAAAGGTTTTTTGAATGAAATTAACCACATAAGGCTCACACAAGTTGTAATGAAGAATAATGCAAAGATTTGATCATGATTAAAGTCTTTTTAAAAAACATGATTACCCATCAAAATGATATAAAGACTTATTTTTTACAGAAGGCATATTCAGAAAATCTAAAGCTATAGCCAGTGTATAAAATTGCATAATTGTAAAATAAATTTATAATAAGCATGAGATTACTCTACCAAGTAATTCAGGCTCATCATTTGGATACTCATATTTGCTGGTAAAACACAGAAATCATTAATTTCTCAGTGGATGGTCTTCATTGTTCAGCCTAATAATAAAGTATAAAGTCAATTTTGCTAGAGATAACTAATCTGATGTGATTTAGCATGCCCATTTTGAAAGGACAACATAGTAGCTAGTGTTAAACCACTCAACATGTAAGTCTAGACCTGGGGCTTTTTATAATCCTTATGCAAATATACTTTATAAACTACAATTCCTATTTATGAATGTTCTTGAATTTAATCAGCAATGTCAATAAAAACTTATTTGATTTTATTATTAAAGTGGTAATGGTTGGTTAAAAAAAATGACATTTTCCCTTAGAAAACAAAAGCTATCCACACAGGTTCATATTACATAGGAGAGATCACACACTTATGTGTATTGTTAAGCTTCTTATTTGCATTTTCATCATCAACCTGATGAATTGAGATTTAAATCTCTTGGTTTAAAGGCCTTACTTGCAAGTTCATGCCCCCAATGAATTTCCCCACCAGACCAGTATACATTTGATATATAAGACACTACATTTTTCAGCTCAAAAATACCCCAAGTTCAGGTTGTAGGTTATATCTATTCACACTGACCCTATATCTCGTGACTCATCTGCATTGATTCTCATTGTTAGTTCTTGTTTGAGCAATGATGAAAGAAGAATGAGGAAATGATGTCTATCTATAATGGACATTTCCTTGGCATCACTAACTGTGATGGAATATTAATGCCCTTTGCCTTCCACCCTGAGGAGGATAGCCAGAAGGATAGTACTCAGGGAAGTTGACAAACCTGAGCTGCAAATGTGACAGGCTGAGGGACTCACATTGAATCAGGATGAATTTTATATTCATATGCCACTCTTTAAAAATCACTAGCTAACCAATAGTTGACATTAAGACTTCTGATGAATGGTAAAGAGAGGAGAGAGTCAACTTACACTGAAGGACAATTACGGAGTTTCTTTGGGTCTTTTTTTTTTAAGCTAACTAGAATTTGTTGGTGGATAAAATAGTTTTTCTCCTTTTGCAGTTCTACCAAGTGGCCTGAAACCATAGGAATTTAACCCATACCCTTTTAAATTCAAATCCAAAAAGTATCTGTTAAGCACTTAATATGTTAAAAAGGAACTTCAAAAGATGATGGAAGAAATTCAGTTGTTACATTAGATACCCAGGAAAGCTGTGAAAATTACTTTTATATTATTTTTTTCTTGTTTATATGTAGAATCATTTGGTAATTTTTCATTTAATTGAATAACAACAACAACAAAATTAGCTCTTACTACATGAAAAATACTATCTGAAATGAAGGCACTCCAAAGATAAAATGAGATGCAGAACATGAATCATAGTTGAGAAATAGAATGAATCTTAATGGCCATCAAGTCCAAGTTCCACACATTGCAAACATGGAAACTGAGCCACAGAGAAGTTTCCATAACTTCATTATAGTCATGCAGCTGCTAAATGACTACAGTGGGATTTTAAGTTCTTTTGACTGAGTACAGTGCCCTATCCACTGCTTTCTATACTCAAATAGTTTTTTATCAAACACAGGGGGAGGAAATATGTAAACATACAATAGCAGTAACAACATTAACAGTAACAGCACCAATAGTAATAATATTGACATCTATACAATTTTATAATGGTTACAAACCCTTCATATACATCATCTCAACAACAACTTTGGTAGGTAAGTACAATAGATGCTAATTATCTCCACTTCACAGAGGAGGAAAAAGAAAGAGAGAGAGATTAAGTGACTTGCCTAGAGTCAGTTACACAACTGCTAAATACTTGAGATTTGAAGCTAGGCTTTCCAAAATTCCAATTTCTAAACCTCTGTTATGTCTCAGTGCATTGCCACATAGACAAATAGCTTCAAACAATACAAGATTTGTGAAGAGCAAAGGAGAAAGCCAGGAAAAAAAAATGTTAAGAATAATTTAATGAGACTTGGGAGATCATTTTGAGAAGGGAAATTGGGGACAGCTTCATGAGGGAACATGAGCTGAGCCTTTATAAAATGTAGGGAAAGAGGAAGATTTCCACAGAGAAGTTGTATCCCAGTTCTCTAAGACAGTGTTTCTTAATCTGTGGTGTGTGGACTTGATTTTTAAAATATTTTGATGACAGTATTTCAATATAATTACTTTCCTTTGTAACCTTATAAATTTTATTTTATATGTTTGAAACCATTATTCCAAGAGAAGGTCTATAGTCTTTAATTAATTTACCAAAGGTGTCCAGGATATGGGGGGTGGGGGGTGGAGTTAAGAATCTTTGCTGTAAAACCTGCTCAATTTCTTTATGATTCTAGACAAGTTGTTTATTTTTTTTTCTGTTTTATGAATTTGTGAACTTACAATTTCTGTCTTTGAACTGTAATAGATAAATATAACTACCTGGTGCATTTCTAAAACTGAGAGGAAGTAAGCTATAGTTAGAAATAAGGGAGTAGCTAGCCTTGGATCCAGAAAAACTCAGAACATGTCCTGAATCATCAAATTATGACACTCTGAAAGACCCAAAACAATTCATCTAGAGCTCAGAGTGTGGAGCCAGGATGATGGAGAGAAGCTAGGAAGTTGCCTGCATTCTCCCCTGTTTCTCTTGGAAACAACATTAAATCAAGCCTCTAAATGGATTCTGGAGCAACAGAACCCACAAAAAGATGAAGTGGAACAGTTTTCCAGCTTAAGATAACTTAGAAGGACTTGAGGGAAGGTCTGTTTCACTTGGGCAAAAGAGGAGCACAGCCAAGTGCAGACAATGTCCAGGCAAGCCAGCAGGAGGCTGTTAGCCATATCACAGATCAGCAACTGAGGACCCTCACTCTTGACTCAGCAGTCCAGCAGTGAGGCCTCCAGTTTCAGTGCAGAAGGCAAATTGTGACCCCAGAACCCCAGCACAACAGGTGAAACTAGGCAAGGCCACCCCCAGCTCAGTGGACAAACTGCCAATCCCTGAGGCTCCTGTATGGAAAGCCAGTGACCAGCCCCCTAACCCCCAGCATAAGAAGCTTGGGATAGTGTCCCCTGTAGCTCAAGAACAGAACTCAATTTTAAAAGTCATGAAATATGCTGGAAAATGAGTAAGAAACAGAAGAACTCTGATCATAGAAAGCTACTATGGCCACAGGGAAGATCAAAACACAAATGCAGAAGAGGATAATGTCAACATGCCAACCTGTGAAGCCTCAGAGGGGAATATGAATTGGTCTTAAGCCCAAATAGTCCTCTTGGGAGAGCTCAAAAAAGATGTTAAAAATCAAGTAAGAGAGATAGAAGGAAAATTGGGGAAAGAAATGAGAGTTATGAAGGAGAATTATAAAAAAAATAAGAGTCAGCAGCTTGGAAAAGGAAACAAAAATTGACTGAAGAAAACAGTTCCTTAAAAAACAGAAGTGGCAAAGTGGAAAAAAAATCCACTGAAGAAAAACGAATCCTTTCAAAGCACAATTGGCCACATGGGAAAAGGAGTTCCAAAAGCTCACTGAAGAAAATAATTAGTTAAAAATCAGAATTGGGAGGGGGCAGGTGGATGGCACAGTGGTTAGAGCACCAGCCCTGGGTTCAGAAAGATCTGAGATCAAATCTGGCCTCAGACATTTGACACTTACTAGCTGTGTGACACTGGGCAAGACACTCACCAAAAAAAAAAAAATAGAATTGTACAAGTGGAAGCTAATGACTCTATGAGACATCAAGAATCAGTCAAATGGGGGCAGGTAGGTGGCACAGTGGATAGAGTTCTGGCCCTGGAGTCAAGAGGACCTTAGTTCAAATCTGGCCTCAGACACATAACGCTTCCTAGATGTGTGACTCTGGGCAAGTCATTTAACCCCAATTGCCTCATAAAAAAAAAAAAGAATCAGTCGAACAAAATCAATAAAATGAAAATAGTGCAAGAAAATGTAAAATACCTAATTAGAAAAATAATCAACCTGGAAAATAGATCCAGGAGAGAAAATTTAAGAATTATTGGACTACCTGAAGGCCATGCACAAAAAAAGACCCTAGAAAGCATCTTTCAAGAAATTATCAGGGAAAACTGCCTTGACATCCAGGAACCAGAGGGAAAATACTCATTGAAAGGAGCCACTGATATCCTGAAACAGATTACAAAATGAAAACTCCAAGGAACATGGTAGTCAAATTCCAGAATTATCAGGTCAAGGAGAAAATACTGCAAGCAGCAAGAAAGGAACAGTTCAAATATCAAGAAGCTATGGTCAGGATTACACAGGACTTAGCAGCTTTTACATTAAGGGATCCGAAGTCAGGGATTATTATATTGTAGAAGGCAAAGGAACTTGGATTACAACCAAGAATCAACTACCAGCAAAATTGAGCATAATCCCTAAAAAGAGGAAAAGATGAATATTTAATGAAATAGAAGACTTTAAACTTTCCTGATGAAAAGATCAGAGCTGAACATAAAATTTGATCTTGAAATACAAGATTCAAGAGAAGCATAAAAAAAAAAAACAACACCAACATATTTTTCAATAAGATTTAAACTATTTTCCCTGCATGGGAAGATGATACTTGTAACTCTTGAGACCTGTATCTCTATTAGGGCAGTTAGAAAGGAGTATATATAGACAGAGGGTATGTATAAGTTGACTTTGATGTATGATATAAAAAAAATTAAGGTGTTAAAAAAAGGATTGTACTGGGTGAAAAGAAAAGAGAGAGGCAGAATGTGGTAAATTACATCACAAAACGAGGTGCAGAAGACCTATTACAGTAGAGGGAAAGAAGGGAGGGAGGGAGCATTGCTTAAACCTTACTGTCATCAGGAGAACATTGTACACATTATGCAATGTCATGTTATGCAATGACTAACTTTGATGGACTTAATCTCTTACTAGCAATGCATGGATCTAAGACAACTCTAAAAGACTCATGATGGAAAATTCTGTCCATGTCCAGAGAATGACTTACTGTTTTCACTGCTTCTTTGCTTTTTCTTTCTTGTGGTTTTGTCCTTTTATTCTGATTCTCCTTTCACAACATAAGTAATGTATAAATATGTTTATCCTGATTGTACATGTATAACCTATATCAGATTGCTTGCTGTCTTGGAGAGAGAGGAGGGAGGGATAGAGAAAAATTTGGAACTCAAAATTTTACCAAAAAATGAATGTTGGAAACTATCTTTACATGTAATTGGCAAAAAACAAAATACTATCAAAGAGAAAAAAACAATCAATCACCTAAATTTCTTTATTTCTAGGCTACTTTTGAGAGCCTTTCTAGCTCTACTTTTCTGTGATTTTGGAGAGTACCTCTATGCAAAACACACTGGTCTACATATGCCAAGGTATTTTTTTTTTTTAACCACAGACCACACTTTCCATTCTAATTAGAGATGTCTATATGTGGCCTGGACAAGTAGGTGGTGCAATAGATAAATTGAACTGGAGTAAGGAAGACCCATCTTCCTGAGCTCAAATCTGGGCTCAGATAATTACTAGCTGTGTGGTCCTGGGGCAGTCACTTAACCCACTTTGGCTAAGCTTCTTCACCTGTAAAATGAGCTGGAGAAGAAAAAAAAAGTAGCCTGGCTTGTCTCAAAGTGGATGTGTTTTCCTTCCTTAAAAGGTTTTTTCAGTAGAGGCTGGAAATTCAGTTATTGGGTAGGTAATAGTGATGATTTCTTTAATACACAAGTTGGGCTAGATGGTTTCTGAAGGCTCCACAAGCTCTTAAATTCTTTGAGAAACAAAATTGACTACAAGATTTGGGGAAAGCTTCTTGAGTAAAAAGGGTTATGTTAGTGTTTTCAACAAAAATGACTAAGTTTGGGGAAAGGACAATTGTGTGTGTGTGTTGTGTGTGTGTGTGTGTGTGTGTGTGTGTCTGGGATATATCTCAATAGCAAACTATACATATTACATAACTGTTGTTTCTTCTTTTTTGTTCAACTATGTATAAGAGAATACTCACTTGATTTTTTTTTTTAGTTTAGAGGTTTTTATTTTTCCTATTAAGAAGAAGAAAAAATAAGTGGATTATTTTTTGCTATGACGAGCTTGTGATAAAGACTGGATATCCTCTTGGAGATAACTGGCATATAATTGCAAATGGAATGAAGATTTGTTGACTGGTCAGGTTTAATGATACAAATTTGGAAATAATCTGCACTAAAATGATAATTTGAAATAATAGCACTGGATGAGATTGCAAAGGACAGAATGTAGGGGGATAAGGGAGAAAAAAGACATGTGGGATAGGGGAAGTACAGGATGAGAAGCATGGAGACAAAGAACAGTAATAGGTATTTGATCAATGTGTTTGAGTATACATGGAAATCAAGGAAGGATGAATCCATTCATCAATAAGTCACTCCTCTCTTTAGCGCTGATTTTAAGCCAGGAACAGATATATAGAAAAATAAAAATAAAAATAAAACAGACTATGGCCTTAAGTTTAAGAAAGTTAAATTAAATAGAGGAAGAAAATAGTTACCAAATTTGCACATATACAAGGAAAGACTGCATAATTTCATAGAAAGTCAGCCTTGAAGCCAGGAGTACTTTTGTTCAAGTGTTGCCTTTGACACATATTGGCCATATGACTCTGGCTAAGGCAATTAACTTCTCTGCTAATAAATAACACTGATTTTATTCCAGGACTAGTATAAAATTCATAGTCTTTTTGGTCTAGGCACTGTGTTTTGCATAGGACAAGAGAATCATGATAATGGTGAAGTTGATAGCACATAATCTCCTCATCATGGCTTCATGTAGCTTTTCTGCAGATTGCTAAAAAGGATGCCTAAGAATATCTTCCAGGCTCAGGAAATGTTAGAAGAATTTTGTAGCTTATAAAAATAAATATAGTTTTGAGTGGATGTCAGTTCTGAGTGTCAGGAAGACCTGATTTCAAACAAAACCTCAGATACTTCTCACCATATGAACGTAAATTGCTAAAGCATTATGCCTCAGTGTTCTCATCTGTAAAATGGGGATAATAATAGTACCTAACTCCCAGGGTAGTCCATTGTTATATCCACTGCATCAACTAGCTGCCTTGAAAAATAATTAATTGCCAAATCAGTAAGTAATGTTGTACAGTAGAAATGGATATATGTTTGCTTATTTAAGATAAGGTAAAGGGAAGAGCCCTGTGCTAGGAACCGAAGTACTAGGGTTCCAATCCTGCCTCTGCACTGACTAGATTTGTGACCATAGACACAAACTATGTGTCTGTGTTTATGAAACTATGGGTTTCATCTGCAAAATAGAGGTGGTACAATATTTAGTACCAATGTCAGAAGGCTGTTGTAATAAGAAATGAGATATTATATGCAAATAATGTCATTACCAAAAATACATAAATATAAGGTATGCTGCTGCTGATGTTGATGAGGGAAAAAATATAAAAGAGACATGAATGATAGAACATAATAACCAAGTATAATAATCCACGTTATGAGTAAAATTCACTGCAATTTTTAGTATAGAAAGAAATTTCTTTACACAGGTGTGAGTATTGTCATTTGAGCAAATTTGAGCAATTTGGATAAACACTATCAGTTCAGTTTCACAAGATTTTATGCCCATAAAATGTAGTTTTAAATGGCAAATGCATGCTATTATAAGCTGCCTGAAATTTATCTAAAATTGATTTTTTGCATGGTTTCTCTCTTCTAGTCCTTGATACAAACTTATTAATCTACTCTTTTCAATATTTGAAATAGCCTTCAAATTGCTATCACATTAATATCTTAGTCATAAACTAGGAAGCATGGTGAGGTGGAAAGAAAACTGGATGTGGAGTCAGAGGAGTTACATTTGAATTTCAGATGAACAATTTACCAGTTCTGTGTCCTTGGGCAGGTTCAAGAAGGAGTTTGAACTATTCTTCCAGACTAGGTCCTGGCACATAATAGGCACTTAATAAATGGAGTTTGAATTATATGAGCAAGTACAGAAGAGCAAGATAAGGATTTCACTGAAGCAGAATAAAGGAAAATTCCTTAGTATCATAAGATTTCAAAGGCATTGGACTGGGAGGTGAAAGATTTCTCATACCACATGAATGAGGTGGGAGCGGCCAACTCTATCCCATCCTATGAAATAAAGTACCACCAGATTTTAACCTTTGTCTGTTACTACATCCTAAGATCTTTCAGGCTTTAAAATCAATCTGAGCTGCTTTTACTTATGTCAGATCTTCAGGCACTGTCATCTCACCTGCTTTTAGAACCTAAGGATCTTTGGACATTGGTATACATCCTGTCACTTCAAGGACTTCAAGGCCTTGCTATCTACCCTATAGCTGGATTTCTTTTATGGGTTACATTCTCCAAACAGAGTATGAGCTTTTTGAGATCAGAGACTGTCTCCATTTTTCTATTTGTATCTCTAGAATTTTGTGTGGTGATTGTTGCAGAAGAAGTGTTTCATAAATGATTTTTCATTCACTCATTCATTCATTGTCAACTGTTTAGAATGATAGTAAATTTTGAGAAAAAAATTTAAAAAGAAAAGATGCAGCCTATAGCTATAACAGCTCCTACTCAACCATTCTGAATAACACATATATTTAGTAAGTCAGCAAGAATTGAATAAGTCCCTGCTATGTACCAGACACTGTAGTAAGTGCTAGGGATACAAAGAAAATTAAAAGATAATCCCTAACCTCAAGGAGTTCATAGTTCACTGGGAAAACAACATGAAAACAATTATGTTCAAACAAGTTAGATACAGAGTAAATCAGAGATAATCAAAGAAGGAAGCCATTAATATTAAGACAAATCAGGAAAGGCTTCTTGTAGAAGATCAGATTTTAGCAGGGACATGAAGCAAAGGAAGCCAGGAGGCAGAGACAAGGAAGGAGAATGTTATATGCATGGGGAACAGCTAAAGAAAATGTGCAGAGTTTGGAAATGTAGTGTCTTGTGTGAGGAACAGAAAGAAAGCTATCATAACTGGATCATGGGGTATGTGAGGATGGGGTAGGATGTCAAGTATAAGAAGACTGGAATGATTGAGGGCCATGTTATATAGGGTTTGGAATGCCAGATGATTTTATATTTAATCCTGGAGATAAAAAGGAATCCTTGATTTTTTTTAATAGAGAAGCGACATGGTCACACCTGCATTTTAGGAAGAGCCATTTGGCTACTGAACAGAGGCTGGATTAAAGTAGGGAAAGGTTTGAGGAAGGCTACTGCAATAGTCCAGGCATGAGGTAATGAGAGCCTACATCAGGGTGATGAAAATGTCAGAAGAGGGAAAGGGGTAAGTGAGAGATGTTACAAAGTTAACATTGATAAGCCTTTGCAACAGATTGCATTTAAGGGGAAAGAGAGGGTTAGGAATCTACGATGGTATTAACTTTAAAAAATTGGGAAATTTATAGAGAAATTTAACTAATATGAAGCAACTATGGTCATTAGAAGACCAAGTGAGTCTCCGAATAGTTAAGCCAGAAAACCCTTGATCTGTTGGTCAAATGGAGCACTGTCTTATCCTGTGAAAGATTAGATTAATGATAACTTGCTAAATGTTACCTGGGAGAAAAAATAAAGACTTTAAGGCATATTACTTTACAAAATATGGAAAAGCCATGGCAGGAAAAATAAATGTGATAGATAATTTAGTGTAAGATGTACCTATTAGATATTACCAAGAGTATTTGTATACAAAACTCCTACTGAAACAACAGTTAGTGGGGAAAAAATGGAACAAACATACCATCATTTGTATAATGATCATTTTTGACCTTTAATAGTAAAACAAAAATAGAATTGCAATTAGACTTTAATATCTTAATAATTTTCCAAAATACTATATGAGGAAATGAAAATTGCAATTAAGATGAAGTTCAAAAGAACAAATGAAACCTTTGTTTTCATCAAAAGAAATACTCACCAAATTAGTTCAGATCACATCTTGATTTTTACTTTTCTTTCTATGTCATTCTAGTCAAATTTCTCCTTTAAATTATCTATAGAGAATCTAGACAATGTCACAGGATTTTCTGCAGGTCTTTTAACAATTTTTGGAATCAGTAGAGGACTAAACCTTCTTATTATTCTGGCTATTAATATATGACCAGCTCATGTCTGTTTCTTATTGTACATAAACCAATTCTTACATGAACTCCTTGTTGAAAATGCATAGCAGCTTCTTATGTATAGATCTACTGATTAGTACATATAGAAGAAATCCATAGTGTAGGCAGCATATTTTAAAGGCACCCAGGAATCAATTTTTAAGATATCTCAAAAAAGCAAAGAACTTAAAAATTAAATATAAATTCCTCAGCCTGTCCTCTTGTTAACTCTTCTCCCCTAAAAGATAGTCTATCTATATCTATCTGTCAATCAAATGAGCTAATATTTGTAAATAACATAACACAATGCCTGGCACATTTTTGTTTTTGTTGCTTAGCCATGTCCAAGTCTTTGTGATCCCGTAGATCATACCATTCATGGGATTTTCTTGGCAAATATACTGCAGTGGTTTGCCATTTCCTTTTTTAGTGGATTACGATAGACAGGTTAAGTGACTTGCCCATGGTCACATGGATAGTAAGTGTCTGAGCCTGGACTGAACTCAAGACACCCTGACTCCAGACCCAGTGCTCTATCCACTAGGGAACTTATTGCCCCTTAGGCAAGAGAGTTTAAATGAAATGTCCAAGGTCACATACCTAGTAAGAGTCTGAGGCTGGATGTGAATGAAGGAAATCTTCCTGACTCCAGGCCCAGCACTTTATCCACCACAGAGCCACCTCATAGTAGGTACTTAATAAATGCTTATTCCCTCTTTCCCCACCTATCTATCCACTTCTTTGACCTCAGAGGTTGTCTAGTTGTGATCATAAAATGAAATACCCTATGTAAGTTATTTGCAAACCTCAAAATGCTATGTAATTGCTAGTTATCAATAAATGTAATAGTGAAATCCACAGTCTAGTCCCCATCCCTAAATACATAAATATATACATACATATATGCGTCGTATATATATATATATATACATATATATATACTTGCATATATGTAGTCCCCATTCCTAAATATATGTATGTGTGTATATTTACATACAACACAAATATATGCATAAATATACAACTATCTATCTCAGAATATTCTATATTCTATATGTGTATATATACTGTTAAAAATGATTTCTCTTAGTAATCTGTGTTCTGGAGACTCAGAACTCCACCCTTCTAGCCTTCTGCTTCAAAGTTCTTGAGAAGGACATTTCTGATAATAAGATTGCTTTGAATCTTCTTATCTTGGTCGAAGTCCAACCCAGGCCAGAACTGATTTTATCTACTCAGGTTTGGGTGGAGACAGACTTCCAAGACTAGGGGTGGCATTTTCTTTGATGGGGGTAATATCAGCCCCTAGTGAATTGAGTGATGTAAGGTACCCATCCACCTCCTAGTATGTAGACCAATCATGGTTGATTGGCACCCCTTTGGGACTTCAAAGGGCATATAACACTGTACCTCAAAATCCCAAACCAAGCCAGTTCTGAGCTGGCCCCCTTTGGGGGGGACCCATTTTTGGACTGAACTCCCATGTGATCCATATCAAGCCACTTTGAGAAATTAAATTGTAGATGTATGTACCTCAATTTTGTTTGTCTCTTTCTTACAGAAGATTGCTCAAATTGGGATTCATGGGGTTTGGGGTTCACAATACATACACACACTCTTTTGGAGTAGTAATATATAATGTGGTTAGAGTGGACCTATATACAGCATTGTATTTCATTAAAGATAAGAACAAACACAATGTTAAAAAGCAGAACACAGAGTAGTCCAAATGTAAAATTATATAGCTGACATGATGTACTGAAAAGAAAACTTTTCTTGCTGCTTTGGAGTATTTATATTCCAACATTCTTCCACTCTGAGTCACCTAAGTAGTGCAATGGATACAGCACTTGGCCTAAGGTCAAAAAGACCTGAATTCAATTCTAGTGTCAGATACTTACTAGCTGTGTGACCATGGACATGTCACTTAATAATAGTACTTATCTGTCAGGGTTGTTGTGAGGATCAAATGAGTTAAAAAACTTTTAGTAAAATGACTAGTATGTAGTAGGTACTTACTAAATGCTTATTCTCCATCCCATTTCCTTACTATTGACTAGACATTTAACCTCTTTAATATTATAATTTCCCTACCCGTCAAATGGAGAAAATAGTGCATTCACTATAAAGTTCACAGTACTATAAGCAAAGTATTTTATGAACTTGAAAATAACATGGGAGAGCTATAATTACACTGAAATCTTGAGGTCACTTCCTGGAATCAAAGAATCATACTGTTGGGAGGGACCTTAGAGATCATTTAGACCAACCCAATACCTTTCAAGGGTCATTAGACCATCAGTCTAGAGCTTAAAATGAATTCAGAGGTTTCTAGTCCAAATTCCTCATTTTATAGATGAGTAAACCAAATCCCAAGGAAATTAAATGATTTACCCAAAGAGAAATAGAGACTAAGTCATAGGGCAGGGATTAAAACTCAATGACTATGACTCCAAGGTCTGTGGAAAAAAATGTATTACTCTTTCCACTATACCACTGTACTTCCCCTAATCATAAAAATAAGGAAACTGATGACCAGAGGGGATTGTATGATTTGCCCAAGGTCATTTAGCTAGTTGAAACCCAGACTTCCTGGCTCCAATTTCAATCTTTCTACTACACCCTACTGTTTCCCATAGCTACTGGATCCTTCTGAGCAATTGAGAAACTTTTTAACCTTTCTCATCAGGCTTAATTTCTTCAACAGTAAAATGTTCATAAAAAATTATACTCTTGGAGGTAACCATTTTGAGATATGACTCAACATGATTCTCACAACACATAAATTAGTCCTAAGAGTCCTAAATTATGACTTGTAAAGTATATTAACTCTTTCAGATCCTAAGGGTATAATTTAATGAAATACCACAGTAATCTGCTCAAACATAATTAGAGTAGAATTTAAGAAATCATCTAGTTTCTCCCTTTCCACAGATGGAGCTAAATCCACATTTTGCTGGATCATACTTTCACTGGAGGATATAATTCAGTGCCAACTATTGAACGTTTATTTATGTACATCATCTTTAGAAGTGTCCCTAATCCATTCTACAACTTTTCTCTAGTGCCCCACACTAGTAAAGCGCTTATGCTCCATTTCTCAGGTTTCCACATTGCTGTCAAATGGAATAGGCAAAATTATTCTTATTTTTTAAAGTTTTTCTTCCATATCTCTTATTTGATTTTTAAAGTCTTTTTCAAGTTCTTCTATAAATTATTTTTGGAAGGTGACCATTTGACATTACTCTTTGGGGTAGAAGAGGGTTTCTTTGCTTCAATATCCTCTTCTGGAGATGAACTCCATTCTTCTCTATTCTCAAAATAACTTTCTATGGTTGGATTCTTTTTCCTTTGCCTGTGTATTTTTTGTAATGGCATATTAATTTTTGTAATCAGCTCTAGTCCTGGAGTATGGGGGATGGTGCCTTTTGCCTCAGTTCATCAGTTCTCCCCTCTAGCCTGGAACCAAAGCCAAATTTCCAGCCTCCCATAAGTGCTTATAGCCAGTGGCATCCCCGCTTACTGCTTCTGCACTCCCCAGGCATGTGCTGGTTCCTCCCAGCCCTAGCCATCTCTGCATCACAGCTGGGTCTGGTGTTCCTCGTCAGCAGAGGTTGCCTTCATCTTCCCCAGCTCAGATGCCCAACTCCCCTCACTGTCCAGGAGGTAAAAGTTCCTGGAACTGGGGCCAAGGCAGCCTCCGAAACCAGCTAATCCTAGGCTTGCCACTTGTTGGTAACTTGGGCCCTAGCCTGGAGGTGTTTACTCTTCACCAGGACCATACCTTGTCCTGGGATTTTTCTTCTGATCTTCTAGAACTGTCCAAGGAAGACCCCTGTTGTGCCCCCATTCTTCTTTAGTTTTACTCGTACTGTGTTTGCCCTGAGATGCTATTTTATCTCTTTTGTGGTAAAAAATATTGAGAGCTTGAAATTTTCTGACCAACTTTGCCATCTTCCCAGAATCCTCTCCTAAGAACTTCATTTTACAAAATTATTTAAATGTAGATGTGACCTAGGTCACCAGAATTATCAAGTCTAGCTTATTTGTACACAGGAAGTACAATTAAGTTATTGAATGATTGAACATCTTTACTTTAAATACAACAAATATGGTTAAAACAACAATAAATATGTTTATTTCACTGCCTAGTTTAACATGAAGGCTTAAAAGTCATAAACTACAATTGTCACTGGCTTATAGCAGAAAGATGGTGGTGTGTCTCTTGAAAACATAGCTTACTACATCATCATAATAAGTTAATACAACAAGGATCTGTGATTTTGTCAGTGTAACAACAGATTACATTCTATATAAAGTAATAAATATTTATGTATATATGGAAATTATGAGACATCTATATATCTATAGGTGGATAAAGTACTTTACAAACCTTATAGCACTATGTAAATGATAGCTAAAGTTGTTATTATTAGTTAGTAGATAAATATTAAGTAAATGTCTAAGATTCAAGAGGGCAAGCACCTTGCACATGATGACATAACTAATTTCGGTGATAAGATTTTAAGCCACATATTCGTAACATCAACTCCTTAATCAACTGCCTTGGTTAGACCTTTTATGGGGTACCATATTTTAGGAAGACCTCTGCTAAGTTGAAGAGTATTCAAAAGAGGGCAACCAAAATGCTGAATTGACTCAATATCATGGCACAAGAGGGTTGATTGAAAAGAACGAAAGTGTTTAGTTTGGAGAAGACTAGGGGAGGGGCATACTGTAATAATTATGTCAAAATAGGTAAGACCTTAGTATGTTTTTTTCTTTATTTATCCCTAGATGTTCAAATAGGTATAATGTATAGAAGCAGAAAAGAAGTAAATTTAGTATAAATGTGGGGAAATTTTTCCTAAATATGGTACCTCTCCTTGAATGGAATAGGTTGCTTCCATAGGCAGTGTATTCCCCTCTCATTGAGGTAATCAAGTTAAAGAATCACTTCTTGAGTGGGGCAGTGGAGATTCCTTATTAGGTATGGATTCAAATCTGTGCTTAAGGATTCAGAATTCAATGAGAAAGCACAAATGGTGTTTATTCAATAAACCTTGGTGAATACTCATTAGACTCAATTTCACAACATGAAGTGTTTTGCATGACTATACATCTATAACCTGTATCAAGATGCTTGTTTAGTGAGGATGGTTGGGGAGGGAGGAAGGGAAAAAATTTGTAACCTAAAGTTTTAAAAACACATGTTAAAAATTAAAAAAAAAGAAGAAAATAAATTTTTTAAAAAGGGAAAAAAAAGATGCAAAGAGTGTGTAAGCTAAGCACAGAGGGAGATACAAAGATAATTAGTGCACTCTTGCTCCTCTAAGAGCTTCTTCACAGGAAGAATGAAAGGTTCACAAATAGATGTAACACAATTATACAGCAGAGAGTAAAAAAAAAAAAGGCTATTTTCTCCAATCCCAGGGTTCTCTGTCAATTCCAGATTCTCCCAGGAGCCAATGTAATTTCTGTCTAATCGAGATTGTTAGTCAGCTTGTTCACTCCTATCCACTTCTTCGCCTTGACAAGCACTGAGAATAGGGTGAGAGTGATGAAAAGGAAACAAGGAGTTGAGTGTTTTCAACATACTGATGGCACAGTCTTCCAGACAACCTCACAATCTTCCTTCAGATAATATCTACTGGTTGAATAGAAGAGTTGAGAAGATAACCCCCCTTTAGGAAACCTATATATAATAGCCCACAGGGAGGAAGAGAAATTTCTGATACTAACACCATGGGATCTTTCAGGAAAGAAGTTGAGATTTCTGAGTGGAATTGAGTTTGGTATCAGGATATCAAGTTTTCCTATCACTTCACTTACACAGCAAGAGCCTGAAGGCAACATTTTGAAACAAGAAAGTACAATAGCCACAGTTGGCCAAATATGTGCTTTTTTCATTCTCATGGGAAATCCACTGTTCAACCAGGAAGCAGACAGAGCTAGCTTATTAAAGGTCCCTTGAGAGGTTCACACTTTTGGATGGCTATTGCATTAACCGTTTATGGATATAAAGGAATAGCAGTGCAACTTTAAAGGAATGAGAATAGAAAATGAAACCTTTCTGCCTACTGGAAACTATATTTCTATATATTATTATAGGTTTCAGGAGAAGTTAACCAAATAGAGGTGACAAATTTATGACTTAAGTTAACATTTTCTTAGCCGAGTTAGTAGTAGGGTACACAAGTGGTATGAAAGTTAAATAGAAATATGGGCTACTAAACCATATGTGAAGATCACTGTGGGCCACATATTGACTTGGAAAACAACATATTTAACATTTATTGCATTATTTAAAATTTTGTTAAATATTTTCAAATTATATTTTAATCTGGTTCTAGCCCACCTGAGAGTGTTGTGGGCTGCATGCAGCCTGCGGGCCATGTACTTAACACCTATGGGGTACATGGATATACATAGAAAATAATACATTCATTAGCACTAAAAGAATATATCCAGACTTGTGGTAAAGATGGCTAAGTTAAAGATTGCAAACACATTAGGTTCTCTTTTAATAGAGTTTTTTAAACTGGGTCTGTGAACTTTAAAAATTCTATCTATCTATCTATCTATCTATCTATCTATCTATCTATTTATGTGTGTACACAGAGATGGAAAGAGAGAGAGAGAGAAATAGAGAGAGAGAGACAGAGATGTATTTTGATATAATTGATGACCTTGTAATTCTATGTATATTATTTAATGCATTTAAAAAATATATTATTCTGAGAAAGGGTCCATAGACTTCAACAGACTGCCAAAACTGTTCATGATAAGCAAAAAAGTTTAAGAACCATTGTTCTAAGGGCATTACAAAACTACATGAATCTTCATCAAATGAAGCAAAGAATGAAAGAATTAGACAAAAGGAAAAGTTTATTCTAGAGAGGAAATAGTGGCAACCCAAAGCAAAATAAAAATCATGACGCTGATTATAATGAGGAACAAGAAAGAAAAAAAAAAGTTCAAGATACACTGGTTTCACCAGTGGGTAAAGAAGAGGAAGAGGGCAGATTCAAATAAAAATGTTAACCACAGATCATTATTGATTTATTTCATCGTTTACACTGTACGTATTTTTATAATTATGAACATGAATGAATTAGAGCACAATATTAAATATAATGTCAAAATGAATAACGGAGCAATGTCCAATTTTTAAAAATATTGTTTATAAGAAATAAAGCTTATTGTGTACTGAATTGATCTAAATCTAACTGTTGGCTAATGGATTTTATTTTCTCAGCTATTATTATCAAATTTGAATGTCTTTCCTAATAATTTATGTTTTGCAGTTTAAGTTCATTGTTTTTGAATTGAGTTGTGTCTGATTCTTCCATATCTATTTTTTTCAAATGATCTGCATTTACTTTTTAACCAACACTTAATAGTTTTAATTATTATTGCTTTTTAATATAATTTGAGGTATAAGAGTGCTCTTTCCCATCATAAGAGAATTGTTAAGCTTGGGATAGAGATGGTGGTGAAATTAAAATAGATAATTTTGATTGAATATAATTAATAAACTTCTGTATGAACAAAAAAAAATAATTCAGCTAAAATAAGAAAAGCAGTTTTTGAGTGTGAAAAAAGCCTTTATAATAAACATCTTTGAAATATTTCTGATAAGTTATATGGAGAATGTATAAGAACATTAAGTATTCTTCAACAGACAAGTGGTCAAAAGATATCAATTGGTGTTTTCCAAAATCTGAAATTTAAGTAATCAATAACCAATATGAAAAAAAGCTCTAAATCACTAATTAGAGAAATGCATATTAAAATAATTCTGGTTTTGTTTTTCTTCTATTAAATTGTACTTAGGATGATAAAAGATCAAATTGCCAATATTGGAGGGGCTTTGAGGAGACAAGCACATTAATGTAGTTTTGGTAGATGTGTGAAATGGTCCAATAACTCCAGAAAAAAATATTTAATACTATGCTAGAAAGTCACCACATTCTATGTACTTTTGACCCAGTGATCTTACTGCTGAAAATATAACCCAAGGAGGCCAACAATCAGAGCTAATGCCAATATATACAAAAAAAAAATTTAGCAGGGCTTTTCTCTTTTTGAGGTAACAAGAACTAGAATTAAATTGCATGGAACTTCAACTGAGGAATGAAATGTGACATAAAAATATAACGCCCTATTATCAGAGCATAAGAAATGGCAAATATGAAAAATTCAATGAAACTTGGAATAATGTGTATGGATTGAAGTAAACTAGAATAAGTACACCTAAGAGCACAATTTGTAAAATATCCACAAAGATATAATGGAAAGCACTATGAAAATCCTACACAACTCTGATTGTTGCAATAAGTAAACAAAGAAAAGCAGAAATAGCATCTTTGCCCTAAAGGGAATCACACTCTAATGGGGGAGACAACATGCAATCAAATGTGTAAATACAAGATATATATAAGGTAAATTAAAAGTAATCTCGAGGGAAGACATTAAATTTGTGTGGGGAGTGGAGAGAGACCAGGAAAGGCCTCATACAGAAGGTAGGGTTTGAAATGAACCTTAAAGGAAGTTTGGGAAACCAGAAGGCAGAAATGAATAGGAACATTGCAGGATTGGGGTAAAGATGACGAAAAAGCAGGAGGTCAGGACTAGAAATCATGCAGAAAGAGGATCAATTGAATAATGAGAGATATTTAGCCTGAAAGAGAGGACTGGGAAGGATATTACTACATATTCAGTCATATGATAGACTGTATAGCTCTATATGGGTGGGGAATCAGATTTGTTAGGGCCAAGAGTGAGAATCAAATGTTAGAAAATGCAAAGATTCTATTAGAGCTATACAAAAATGAAAAGCAAATACTGGATGACCACATGTTTCAAATGTGACAGAGGAAATAGTTTTTCAATCTGGTTGGAATACTTTGACTATTAGCCATGTGTTGCTCTTTGTTATTGTTGTTGTCAATGTTGTATCACTGTTAATAAACCATTTACTACATCAGGACAACTTAGAAGAAAGTGATTTGAAAACCTTAAAACACACCATAAATACATTGACAGTTTTCTTGTCATTTACTAGAGAACAGTGGTTGTAATGATGACTATATTTGGGATTGGGGAAAGGAATAAGTAGCTAGAAGTGACAGAGTATTACTATCTCAGGAAACAAGGCAAACAACTATTTATTTCTAGATATAAAAGAAAGACCTTACAAATAGAAGAAGAGTATGCCTTTAGAAGAGCTATTTTAAATTGCTCCAACCCTCAATATGTAATTACTTTCGTTGTTCCTCCCTAGATTTCCTTCTTTCCCCTCCACAGTCACTATACTTTCCTTGGTTTTCAACTGAAAAATAAAAGCACACCTCATGTCTTCAACTCATAAACATGAACTGAAAAAACCTACCAGGCTTTAGAAGAATATGAGAAAAAGATGTATCTTAACCTCCTTTACCAGCTGTGCAAAATGGTTAAAATATTCAGGAAGGGTAGTATTATCTTGGTCTTTCAATTGGAGTCATATGTTATTCCCCGTGAGAAAAGATTTCCATCTGGCAAAGCCAAACGGATCATTTTGTATGTACAGTATTAATTTTGTACAATTTCTATGATTAATGCTCTTAAAAATATAATTGGGAGGTTTTCATCATAAATGAAGTTGAAATGTTTATCTTATACTAATGTTGTGGTATTGTATTAATATAAAAGTAGGATAAGAAAGATTATGGAAGCAAAGAGTATGCCAGACCACTAAGTCCTAAGCACCAAAAAATTAGTTTTAAACATCATTACCTCACTACCATAAGATTTCCTTGATTCAAATGTAGAAAGCACATTTGTGCCTGCAATTGGAGGGCTATTTCCTGGAGATTAAATGCATTCTTTTAAGCTAAGAATTGTGTCAAAAAATTCCTTGGGGCTGGCATTATATACCATAGCTAAAAGTCAAAGGCAGCACTAGAATATAATGTTCATTGAAGGATATAAGCAAAACAATAGAATACAGTCCTTCAGAGACCTAACAAATGATATTCATTTCACACTTTTTTTGGATTGTCTCTTCAATAATATCCATATAAGGCAAAGAATCAATTCAGAAAGACTGAGAGATGTTGGGAAATATAAAAGAATGGGAAATGTAAAGGGAGGTTGGGAACTCAAGCTTTCTTCTGTGCCAATTACAGATTTCTCCACTCATATGAGCTCACAATTAGAGAAATAGTAAACAAATGTAGTCTTCAATGATCTTCCTCTGACATAAGAATCATTTTCTCTTCAAAATCTCTCCCAAGAAAAATAAATGGAGAAAGCAACATGTAACATAAGGCATATAATGAATAGCAAAACATACCTTAGCTGCTTAGAATAGTTCTTTCCACAATCAGATTCATACAAACAGGAAGTGATGGAAATTTGTCTAAGTATGATATGTTTAGGTGTTTATCATTATTTAATAAATTTGCTTTTATAAGATGACTTAGAGAAATTGGTTAAAGCCTCTTTGGACACAATATTTACAATGAGTACTATGATCATCTGTACAGTAGTATTAGATAAACTTTGATTCTATAACCCAATTAGAATTACTCAGCTTGGATAACTAAGACAAAACAGTAATACACCATACTATCATACAATCTATCACATTCTCGTTTCTTAAAAAACAATACTTTAGGGTCAGCTAGGTGGTGAAGTGAATAGAGCTCTGGCCTTGGAGTCAGAAGGACCTGAGTTCAAATCCAGCCTCAGACACTTAACACTTATTAGCTGTGTGACCTTGGGCAAGTCACTTAACCCCAATCACCTCACCAAAAAAAAAAAGAAAAGAAAAAAACCCAATACTTTATTCACAAGACAGCATAAGTCAATATAAGCATAAGTCAACTAAAAGTAAATTAAGATGTTATATCAAAAGATTAAATATAATTCAAGATGAAAAGAAATTAAACATAAAGTATGTTTCCTCTCCCATCAGTCTTAAACTGTTATTAATCACTACTTCTAATTCCTTTTGACCTTGAAGGGAAGTCTCTGATTGTTCCTTGGGTTTGGCCAGTCCATGAATGTTCATGGAACTTACCTGGAACTTTCCCTTCCTCCATTATTTTCTTTTACATTTGATGGTACAACTCAGCTTTAAAAGCCACTAATAATCTGTTAAAAAGGAAATTAATAGATTTGTAGAATATAAGAACTTAAAGAGACCTTAGAGATTATTTACTCTATGATACCTCTAATGTAATAAAGAAATATACTTTGGAAGCAGAAGTATTGAATGACTTGCCAAATATCACCACAATAAGTGGAAATTCAGAAACTGACATACCCATGTAACACCCCCAACTCCAAACTAGTGCTCTCCTCGTTATATGCCACTGCATAATTCCATAACACTTAATGGGGTACCTGGTACATCCTAGTTGATGTTGGCTTTCTTTTTTCTTTTTTCTTTTTTTTTTTACATTTCCATGTGTCATAGGAAGGAACTTGCTTTGTTTCTCTTACACATCCACACAATACACTAAACTACACCAACAACCACTCCCCATAACACTTGGCTGTGGTGGAAGAGATCCAGCAAAAGACCCAGATCAAAGAGGAATTCTCGAAGGATGGCCAGATCCTCCAGATGCTCCTTTGTGCATATGATATTGTGTTGATTGCATCAAGGACTTGAACACTGTATAGTGTCCTCATAATATCCATAACTACTCAAAAATATGCTAAACACCACAGAACAGACCAAGTGCATATAGAATGTCTGTTAACTTGATTATAATATGCAATTGGATAAACAACCCACAAAGCTTGTTCATCAATATAGATATTGAAATAGATGTAGATATATTTATCTATAGAAAGAGTTATACATATATATAGAGACAGTGATACACATCTGTATCGATCTATCTATCTATAGCTATCTACCTATCTACCAGTCTATCTATCTATAATCTTGGACAAATAGCACAAAAGGATAAAATGTTGGTCTAATATTTTCTTTTTCTTTTTTATGAGGCAATTGTGGTTAAGTGACTTGCCCAGGATCACACAGCTAGTAAGTGTCAAGTGTCTGAGGCCAGATTTGAACTCAAGTCCTCCTGACTCCAAGGCAGGAGCTCTATCCACTGCACCACCTAGCTGCCCCTGGTCTAATAATTTAATAGGAAGAAGAGAATATGTTAGATTACCCTTACGAATCTAGAAAGCTCCTCCAATTTCCTTAAACTACATTCAGAAATAAAGTCTTAGATTTTTAATACCAATGACCTACTGGTTTTGTATGAGTGAAAGGGCATAGAGCACCAGTCTCTGAAGAGTTAAAAATTAATTTCATGCAAAGAGAAATTAATAGGTACAAGGTGGGTATGAACAGTCTGTAGCACATAGCTAGTAAGTAACTTTTAAGAAGAGGAACATAATATATAATCAGCAATATCTGATATAAAGAGAAAAAAAGCTAGTTGTAGTCAAAGTGAGTGATGGCAGATTGACAGTTGAGTGTTCCACTGGTAGGTTTGAGATATCAGGAAAAAATAAGCATGTTGAATATATCTCATATGGCCCTATTCATAGTTCAACATCGGGTTCAATGTATCACTGAGAACTTGAGGGTTCAAACAATCAATTCCATTTAAAACAACAACAACAACGACATATTTTAGTATCTTCAGGCAAAAAGCAGTTCCCAAGACAATTAAAAAGCAATTCACAATAGAGCACTGGCCTTGGATTCAGGAGGACCCAAGTGCAAATCCAGTGCCAGATACATAACAGTCACTAGCTGTTTGACTCTGGGCAAGTCACTTAACCTCAATTGCCTCATCAAAAAAAAAAAAAAAGCAATTCACAAAGGTAAAGAAGAGTTGCTGACATGAAAATTAATAATGGCCAACAAAGCGTCCCTGTATTCTTAGGCCATCCCCACCAAAGTCCTGAAAAATTTTATATACATACATACACACACACACACATGCATACATATGTATATGTGTCTATATACACACACGTGTATAGATATATACACATATGTATGTGTGCATATATGTATATGTGTGTTATATATACATATGCATATGCATATACACATACACATACACATACTCATATACATACACATACACATACACACATATATATCCACACTTGCTTCTCAAAGGGTGCAGACCTGGGCCCCACATTCATCTATCAAAATGCTGTGGGTCTACATTACAGCTCTTTTATCACAATAGTCCAAATGGGTATTGTGGTAAAAAGGGATGTCAAATCACTCCTCCTGAGTTCCATGGGAGTACATGATTAAGATTCTTATAGGATAGAAAGAGATGGAAAAATAGCAGACTGAATCTTTGAAGAGAACTTTCAAATAAGTATGATAACTAGTCCATTTGATTATTTGAGAGATGTGACAATACCAAACCACTGGATGGCCTTCTGTCTAGCTAGACAGAAAGATTTCCAGAACATGGAGCTACAGCTACATTCTCAAAATCATGTTTACTTGTGTCTGCTTTTTATGCAGTAAGAATAAAGTATCTTCTTGTCAATCATTCTGTTCAATTTCGGTATCACCTTATTTTTTTTTTAAATAGCAAAATAAACAAAACCTTTCACCAATCTTCTCATCTGATGTTTTCTCCTAACCTATTTCAATCAGCTTTTTTGGACAAGCCACAATGTTTTTTTCCTTTTCTCCAGACATTTGAAAAAACATATAGCAAAATTCTTATTTTTTTTTTTTAGTAAAGTTTTACATTAGATGACTCAAGGTTCAGGGAATATCATCCAAGTATCGTCTTTTAGACTCTCCAGCCTGTAAGTGAAACATTGACCTCTACAGTAGCCAGATTCAACACCTCTTATTTCCCTGAGACAGGGAGAAAATCCTCCTCAGACTGATGTTCTCTTACATCGCCAGTGACACTTGTTTAATCTAAAGAATAGAAATGACATGACAGTTTCAGAACAGCTGTTTTTAGCTGCTCTGAAGAGTCAGGAATCTTATTGGGAAATTTTCTCACTAATTTTTCTGTATGTATTTAATAATATTACCTTAGATGAAAAGATTATGAAGTTATTTATTTTCTATAATAAGATACATACTAAAATATAAATATCAGCAGGCTCCCCCGCCCATAATAATGTGCGTAACATTTAAGCATTGCCAAATAATGGTTAAGTCATATTCCTCCAGTAAAATGTAATATGTTAAATTCTTTAAAACATTTCAATTCAAAGTGATAAGGGAATTTATCTGGTTTTACCTTTTATTTTGGGGAAGGATATAATTGCTTTGATTTTATAGCAGTGTATATTATATATAAACACATACATACATACATATACATATATATTATATATATATATATATATATGTGCTATATTATATTAAGAATATAGTATTTTCTTGACAACCACATAACATCATTCGGGTGGGTGGGATAGAAACAGGTTTAGAACTGTAGTTTCATTTGTGTAGAGCAGCATTCTCAGGGCTCCTTTACACTCTTAAAAATTGTTGAGAACTTCCTAGTAAAGAGCATTTATTTAGGAGTGTTTTATTTGCCCCTCCCAGGATAAACTGAGCATATCTAATCCCGACAAGATCTTAGTAATTCAAGGTAGTATACAACATCCTTCAGCTTCCTCTCACCTCAGACTGGAATACTGGAGGGTGGAGTATAAAATTCCTCTCAAAACTTTCCTGCTTTATAGAAAGCAGGAATTGGACTTGCTGCTCAATATATTCTCTATTTGCAGCTCTTCCTGGTTTCATCTCCACAGAACAAGATGCCCCTCTATGGTGCAGTCCCATCTTTCCAATTTCCTTTTATGTGTTTTCTTCTCCAAATAGATTTTAAGTTCCTTGAGGGTAGACACTGTTTTTCTTTTTCTCTTTGTATCTCTAGAGGTTAGCACAGTGCCTGGCACATACAAGGTGCTTAATAAATGTGTATTCAATTTAATTTAATTATCTGTTGATATTTATCATTTTAAAATTAAATTGTCTAAATATTAGTATTTTGACCTGAAGTGGTCTCAGGGTACACCAGATTTCTCTGGGAATAGTTGGCAAACTGAAATCCCAATGATGAAATTCTCTCTACCAATGTAGATCAGCAACTGTTTTGAAATTTGTAATCCTAGAGAACTGCCTGGACCCCTGAAACATTAAGTGATTTGCCCTGTGAAAAGGTACAAAGGCAAGATGGAGTGTCATGTATGAAAAACAGCAAGACGTCAAGGTTATTGGATTGTAGAGTTTGGGAAGAGGAGTAAAATATAATATGACTAGAAAGATGGGAAGAAGCTGTGTTGTGAAAGGCTTTTAAAGCCAAACAGAAGGTTTCATATCTTCTCATGGAGGTAATAGGGAGTTGATGGGGTTGGGATCTTGGCCCCAGAAAGGAAAAACCCTGGACTTTCCCATGTGGCCAAATCTCTGGCTTTTGCCTGAGGCTATAATCCCATCAACTGGCCTTTCATTGTGGCTACATCCAATCTCCCCTCCTGTTGTTTTACCTCCCTGTGGCCCCTGGCCATTTTCCACACTTCATCCTAGCTTGGCTCCATTGTCCAGGTCCCAGGAGTTCTGTTTACCCCAGTTTACTGTCCACTCCCAACCAGATCTCCATAGACCCCTAGTCCAGTCACCCCAAATTACTTGGCCACTCCTAGATCCCTCCCACAGACTTTCTGTATATAAGGTCCATCTTATCTCCATTAAGATGCTCAGATTCTCATAATCTAGCCACTGCTTTGATTCTTATAATCTAGCCACTGTTTACTCATATTCAGACTCCTTAAGAGTGTGCCCAAAATGATGGATGTTCTAATAAACCTTGTCTTTGGCTGAAAGAAGCTTTGGGTTGAATTCTTTTGGACAGGACCCGCATTTTGTTATTTTGGGATTCCAGGACTCCTAACCTTAGACCTCATCAGAGCGACTGGAGTTTATTGAGTAGGTGAGACAGACATGGTCAGACCTACACTTCAGAAAGAATATTTTGGTAGCTGAGTGAGAACAGATTAATTGAGAAGAGATTTGAGTCAGGGAGACTAACCAGAAGGCTACTAGAGTAACTCAAGCATGAGGGGATGAGACCTTGTTCCAAGGTGTCAGCTGTGTGAGAAAAGGGGACATATATTGGGAATGTTGTGGAGATTGAAATGACAAGGCTCAACAATGAATTGGATATGTGAGGTAAATGAGAGTAAAAACTGAAGAATGACATTTAGATTGCAAGCCTGTATGACTGGAAGCATGGTGGTGCCCTCAAGAGATATAGGCAAGTTCAAAGTTTTTGCAAGGTAATAATGCATACACTCTGGGAATGTTTGAGAGGGCTACAAGACATCCAGTTTGACATGACTACTATGCAGTTTTAATGCAAGATTGAAATTCATGAAAGTGCTTAGAGCTAAACACACACACACACACACACACACACACACACACATGCACTATATATATATATATTATATATTATATATAATATATATATACACACATGCACTATATATATATGCACACACACACACACACACACACACACACACACACACACACATACATACATACAGAGGATAACTGAACCAGTTGGAGCTCATGAGATCACCAAGTGCAATAGGATGTAGGGAGAAGGGAATAGAGTCTACAACACGATTTGAGAAATATTCACAATTAGTGGATGTGATTTAGACCAGGATACTGAGGATTCAAAAATGTAGCAAGATAATCAAGAGTAAGCATTTAGAAAAAGGAAATATCCAATTGGAATTAGAATCAAGAAGACCACGGTTCAACCTCCACCTCAAACATCTACTGTCTATATGTCATTTATATTACATTATATATTTTTTTTTCCTGGGAAAGACCTTAGCTTAAAGTGGCCAAGGACTCCCACTACTCATCCAGAACTATGTCTTGCTACTGGACTCAGATGACCCTGGAGGAGAAAGTGAGGCTGATGACTTTACACAGCCCTGCCTCACAAATCCAATTCACTTGCAAGTCAAGACATCACCCTCCTTTTGTCATTGGACCTCTTTAAGAAAGGACAAATAGCAACAATTTTATTCTATGGCATGACATGTTATGTAATATGTTACAGTATCACTGTTACCTTGTTTTCACTTTTATTTCTTTTTTGATGGAGCTGACATAGAAGCAATCAAAAGACAAGCCATCATTTCGATTTTCATATTTTATATTAGCTAAGTACCATAACAGATAGAGACTCAAGTCAAAAAGACTTGAGTTCAAATGCTGCCCCAGGCACAAAAATAGAAAAGTTAATTTTAATCTCTGCCATTCTGTTTTTTCATCTGTAAACCAAGAGTATAAATTATTATGATGATCAAATGAGATTAGATATATAATATTTTGCAAGCCTTAAAGCATTATATAAATGTTAGCTTTTATTGGTTTATATTTAATGTTATAAATACTAATGTGTAGATGAATAAAGTATTTTTTTGAATTCTTATGAAATTGAATTAAATTTATATTATTGTTATTATGTGATGGTATTATCTATAGAGCTGCAGAGATAATTTAGAAATTTGACCTATCATAATAGCTGATTGTTAAAGAATCATTGTATCCCCATAAGGATAGTTTAATTTAATTATTAAGATGTCTGGTATAAATAGACCTGCATTTGAAGCAACTTACTTCTGTGCTTCAAAGATCTTCAGATTATCTCCTTAGGGTTTTATGGCTTTTTTTGAGAGGCCAAAGTTTCAAAGACAATCTGAACTTTTTGTTCCTTAGTAATTCTACTAGTCTCCATGTGTGGCCAGGGCTATCTATCCAATAGTGTGTTATCTCAGGCCAATTCATTTATTTGCTGTCATCTAAGCTATTCACAAAACAAAGACTTGGCTCACAGTTTATAATTCACTTGCAAATAATGGCATTACACAGTAAGAACCTTAAACATCTGGTGATTGAGGAAAATAGGGAGTTGGATCACTTTTCCAGTTCTAAAATTCCAAAGATTTTGTCATATTTGAAACTGAAAATAGCCACAGATGTCTAAGAATGCTTAAGAAATCCTTTTTTTTCATTTCTTTAAGAAACATCCTTTGAGATCTGTGGCTTTAGATTGGAAACACTATCAGAGCAATTTCACGGAAAATTTTTGTTCTGTAGTTTAACTCTGCAAAGCCAAAAAGCTGGGCTCAAAAAGGTGAATTCAAGAGTCCTTCCAAACTCCTTTTATGACACAAATATGGCGTTGATACCTAAACCATCAAGAGCTAAAACAGAGAAAGAAAATTATAGACCAATTTCCCTAACGAATATCAATGTAAATTTTTTAAACAAAATACTAGCAAGGCGATTACAGCTGAAAAAGCTTTTGACAAAATACAACAATCATTCCTATTAAAAACAACAGAAAGCATAGAAATAAAGGGAGTGTTCCTTAAAATGATAAGCAGTATCTATCTAAAACCATCAGGAAGTATTATCTGTAAGGAGGATAAGCTAGATGAGAGGTGACACAACTATTATTCAATATAGCTATAGCAATAAGAGAAGAAAAAGAAATTGAAGAAATTAGAATAAGCAATTAGAAAACAAAACTATCATTTTTAATAGTATTTATTTTTTTCTCCCAGTTACAAGTCAAGAAAATTTTTAGCATTCATTTTTACAAGATTTTGAGTTCCAAATTTTCCTTCCTTTCTCCCTTCCCTCCCCTCTTCTGAAATTGGTAGGCAGTTTGATATAGTTTATACATATGCTATCATGTAAAAATATTTCATGGCAGCTAGGTGGCACAGTGGATAGAGCTCTGGCCTTGGAGTCAGGAGGACCTGAGTTCAGGTCCAGCTTCAGACACTTGACACTTACTTGCTGTGTGACCCTGGGCAAGTCACTTAACCCTGATCGACTCACCAAAAAAAAAAAAGCAAAAAACAATAATTCCATATTAGTCACAGTTGTGAAAGAAGAAACAGATAAAAAGAAAAAAAAACAACAGGAGAAAGAATAAAGTGAAAAAAATGTGCTTCAATCTACATTCAGAGAGCATCAATTCTTTATCTGGATGTGGATAGCATTTTCATTCATGAGTCCATTGTATTTGTTTTGGATCATGTTGTTGCTGAGAAGAGCTTGAGTCATTCAGAGTTGATCATCACACAATGTTACTGATACTTTGTACAATATTTTCCTGGTTCTACTCATATCATTTTTGCATCAGTCATACAAGTCTTTCCAGGTTTTTCTGAAATTTATCAGTTCATCATTACTTATTGGACAATAGTATTTCATTACATTCACAAAACCTATCACTTTATAGATGAGTGAACATAGAGAATCAACCAAAAAACTATTTGAAACAATTAACAACTTTAGCAAAGTTTCAGGATATAAGATAAAACCATAAATCATCTGCATTTCTTTATATGATCAAAAAAGCCCAGCAGCAAGAGATCGAAAGAAATTCCAATTAAAATAACTGTAAACAATACTTGGGAGTCTGCTTGCCAAGGCAACCCAGGAACTATACGAACACAATTATAAAACACTTTTTACACAAATAAAGTAAAATCTAAACAAGTGGAAAATATCAGGTGCTCATGGGTAGGCTGAGCTAATATGATAAAAATGACAATTCTGTCTAAATTAATTTACTTATTCAGTGTCATACAAATCAAACTACTAAAAATGTATTTTATAGAGCTAGAAAAAATAACAATCTACCTGGAAGAACAAAAGGTCAAGAATATTGAGGCAATTAATGAAAAAAATATACAAAGCCTAGTAATACCATATCTTAAATTATAATATAAAGCAATAACCATCAAAACTATCTGTTACTGGCTAAGAAATAGAGTGGTGGATCAGTGGGATAGATTAGGTACACAAGACACAGTATTCAATTACTACAATAACACAGTGTTCAATAAACCCAAAGACCCTAGCCTTTGGGATTACATCTCACTATTTGAAAAAAAAAACTCCTGGGAAACCTGGAAAATAGTATGGCAAAAACTAGGCATAAACCAACATCTCACACATTATACAAGATAATGTCAAAATGGGTGCACGATTTAGATATAAAGGGTGACACCATAAGCAAATTAGAAGACTAAGAAATAGTCTACCTGTCAGATGCATGGAGAAGGGAAGAATTCATGAGCAAATAAAAGATAGAAAGCATTATAAAATTTAAAATAGATAATTTGATAATATTAAATTAAAAAGTTTTCATACAAAGTAAACCAATGCAACCAAGATTAAATGGGAAGCAGAAAGCTGAGAAATAGTCTTTACAGCAATTGTCTCTGATAAGTGCCTCATTTCTCAATATATAGAGAACTGTGTCAAATTTATAAGAACATAAGCCATTACACAATCAATAAATGGTCAAAGGATATGAACAGGTAGTTTTGAGATGAAAGTATCAAAGCTAAGGATAGGAATAGGAAGAAGTTCTCTAAAGCACTTTTGATTACAGAAATGTAAATTAAAACAGCTCTGAGGTACCACCTCACATCCATCAGATTACCTAATATTACAAAAAAGGAAAATGATAAATGTTGGAGAGAATGTGGGAAATTTGGAACACTACTGCACTTGTGGTAGAGTTGGGAACTGATCCAACCATTCTGGAGAGCAATTTGGAACTATGCCCAAAGGGTAACTAAATTGTGTAAGTCTTTGATACAGCAATGTGACTGCTAGATCTGTATCCCAAAGAGATCATAAAAAAGGCAAAAATATGTATATGTGCAAAAATATTTGTAAAGACCCTTTTAACATTGTGGCAAAATATTGGAAATTGAGGTGATGCCCATCAGTTGGGGAATGGCTGGAAAAACTGTGTATATAAATGTAATAATGCTACTGTGCAATAAGAAATGGTGAACAAGAAGATTTCAGAAAAACCTGGAAAAATTTGTATGAACTGATGCAAATTGAAATGAGGAGAACCAGGAAAACATTATACACAGTATCAGCAATATTGTGTGATGATCAACTTTGAATGAGCCAACTCTTTTCAGTAACATAATAATCCAAGACAATTATAAAGGATTCACTAAGGAAAATGCTATCCACATGCAGATAAAGAATTAATGGACTCTGAATGTACATTGAAGCATATTTTTTTCACTTTATTCTTTTTCATGTTTTCCCCCTCTTTTGATCTGTTCCTTCTTTCATAATTATGACTAATATGGAAACAGAATTTACATGATAGAATATGTGTAACCTGTATCAAATTGCCTACTATTTTCTGGAGAGGGGAAAGAAGAGAGGGAGAAAAATTTGGAACTCAAAATCTTGTAAAATGAATGTTAAAATTGTGTTGACATATAACTGAGAAAAAATTTCATATATATATATATATATATATATATATATATATATACATATGTGTGTGTGTATATATATATATTAAAGTGAATTCATTTCATGGGTGCATAGAACTCAGGAATACCTATAGCTGCAGATAATAGGCTTGGTTAGGTCTCTAGTTACTAAAAGTATGTAACTGAGGTTATTTGCATGTTTTCATTCCTAAATTCACATCCCTTAGATGAGTATCCTGATCATTGAATTCCTGAACTAATTCCCCCTACTTAAATCTACAACTTCAACCCATTATTTTGACCTAGACTCTAGGATTTGATGTGCCAGTGCTAATGAAACATGTCAGGGACTTTGAGAATGTATTGGGAATCAGAATATGCAAAATGAGATTCCTTCTTTATGTTTCACATATATTCTTTTAAACCACATGCACATAAGATATGTCTATCTATATCTAGATCTATACCTGTAGTTATCTAGATATATGTAAAAGCTCTTACTTTTCTTAAGGTCCTTTATGTTACCTCAAAGAAAGCAATTTCAATAGAGGAGCAATGGCAGGAATCAGGCTAGTTTAACATCTAACCTATTGAAATTCATAGACTTTCATTGACAGAGTATTAGTCCCATACCTTGTGACCATGTTTCTTCTGTTAAGCTCTTCTGTGGTTAAAATCTGCATCAGTGAAGGTAGTACCTACATGGATGAATTCACTGATCTTAATGTTTTGATTTACTGTGATATAGAGAACACATTTTAACTTAGACCCAACCTTATAGGGGGCAGCTAGGTGTCACAGTGGATAGAGCATTGAGGTTGGAATTAAGAACACCTGAGTTCAAATCTTACCTCAGATAACTTATTAGTTTTTTGACCCTGAGCAAGTCATGTAACCTCAGTTTGCCTTGGTGTCCTCATCTGTAAAATGGGGATAATAATAACACTTATCTCCCAGTATTATTGTAAGCATCAACTGAGATAATTTTAAAACATTTGGCACAGTGTCTGGCACATAGTAAGTACCATATAAATGTTAGCTAGTATTATTGTTGTTATTAGGGGTGATTGTAGCTCTAACTAGCTATGTGGCACAGTAAATACAGCACTGTACCTGGAGTCAGGAAGACATGAGTTCAAATGTAATACTTAAACTAGCTGTGTGTCTTGGCAAAAGTAATTTAACATCTTCTTTTTTCAGCTTCCCCAACTGTACAATGGGGATAAAAATGGTACCTACCTCACAGGGTTGTTGTGAAGATCAAATGAAATAATAATTGTAAAACACTTAGTCCATTTGTTATTGTTCAGTCGTTTCAGTTGTGTCCAACTCTTTGTGACTGCATCTGGGGGTTCCTGGCAAAGATACTGGAGTGATTTGCCATTTCCTTCTCCAGTTCATTTTAGGAACTAAGGCAAACAGGATCAAGTGACTTGTCCAGGGTCACACAGCTGGTAAGTGTCTGAGGCCAGATTTCAGCTCAGAAAGATGAGTCTTCCTGACTCCAGAGCTGGCACTCTATCCACTGTACCACCTAGCTGCCCACTGGCCCATAGTAGTCACTTAACAAATGCCTTTTTACCTTCCCTCAATACACATGAAACTTAATATTTTAAATATGAATCACTCTGATCTCTTCATAATGTAGTATTCCTAGGATGACTTTAAAAAAATTAGACAAGATCTATAAATTCATTTTATGTAGAGAAGTACCCATGAGGAAACATTCTCTCAGTGAAGATTAATACCTTATTTTCAGTTTGCAATCAATCAACAAGGATTTATTGAGTGTTTACTATGTGTCAGTCACTGTGATTATCATTGGGGATATAAAGAAAAAAATGAAATAATCCCTGCTTTCAAGAACCTTGCATTTTATCAGAGAGAGATAGAACTAGTATAAAAAGTCAGCAACAGAGATTTATATGTACGTTCATGTGTAAGTTTAAGGCATTTGATTACAGGTTCCTTTTTTACTGATAGGACGATCCTCTACAAGAATAAAGGACAAACAGCGACCTCTGTGAGTAGAAAAGGAGCTGCCCAATGGGGGCCAGGCTTCCTGTTGGACATCGTGGCTTTCTTTCTTTCTTTCTTTCTTTCTTTCTTTCTTTCTTTCTTTCTTTCTTTCTTTCTTTCTTTCTTTCTTTCTTTCTTTCTTTCCTTCTTTCTTTCTTTCTTTCTTTCTTTCTTTCTTTCTTTCTTTTCTTTCTTTCTTTCTTTCTTTCTTTCTTTCTTTCTTTCTTTCTTTCTTTCTTTCTTTCTTTCTTTCTTTCTTTCTTTCTTTCTTTCTTTCTTTCTTTCTTTCTCCTTCCCTCCCTTCTTCTCTCTCTTCCTTCCTTCCTGTCTCTCTCTCCCTCTCCCTCCCTCCCTCCCTCCCTCCCTCCCTCTCTCTCTCTCTCTCTCTCTCTCTCTCTCTCTCTCTCTCTCTATTCTTTCTTTCTTCTCTCTCCATAGCGGGTAACACACCCTTACCTAAGGGTGCCCTGCCCAAAAGGAATGTAAATTTTAATCTCTAAAACTTTGGTTTTTTGTTTTAGTTTCTTTTTTTAAAGACCACCCTTAACCCTAAATCACTCTGGCTCTCATAGATTGGCCAACAATAGGTCCCAGGCCAAGCCCTACTTGGTCATTTATTGGGCTCTGATTGACTCAGAATGAATGTAAATAACAATTATTTCTGTTTTGGCCAGAAACCCTAAGGGTTTTCCCCTTCTAGATCTATTTGTTTAAAGAGACCATTATTTGTCTCATTTCTTATTAAGCCTTGATCACAGAATGGGTACCCTGCCTTAGTCAACTCTTAAAGACCTTAGCTTAAAAAGGCCAAGGTCCCCACCCTGGGACATCTTCAGTTTTCCTAATCCACATCTGGCCACTAGACCCAAATGGCTCCAGAGGAGAAAGTGAGGCTGATTACTTTGCCCAGCCCTCCCTCACTTAAATCCAATTCACTTCATTTCATGGCATCACCTCCCTGATGTCATAGTCCTCTTCAAGAATGAAGGACAAACAGCAGCAACAGATGGAACCTTATAGAATACATAGTAATGTACATTTTACAAGTTGATTGATCTTTTGTCAGGAAAGGTGAATGTACAGCAAGCCACACCTAAAAACAGTTTAATAACCAAAAACAGATTTATGAGGTGGACTTGAAGTCATCAGAAAGTTTTCTTTCACTGTCGTCTTGTGGTCACATCTATAATTTTTCAGATACCTATTGGCATAAATATGGAAAAATCACTACGAAATTTGAAGATGGCTCAGATTCTTAAGATCTGGCTCACTTGCATTAGCGATACAAATGCTTAGATTCCTTAAGAGTCTGGCCAATATGGCAGATTCTTTAAATCCCACCCATCCCAAATCAATATTTTAATAAACCTTGTCTTTGGCTGAAAAAAAAACTTTTTGACGACAAAGATGTTCATTCTTAATTCCCTGTGTTCATTTAATTTGAAATTTTAAAAATTCGTTACACATAAACTTAACACTGTTAAATGTGATAACTGGCCTATTTTATCTGATTGTTGGATATATTTGATATGTGTCCCTACTGTCATTTTAATCATCTTATCCTCTTTCCCCCTATTCCTCCCACTCAGGAAAATCACTGATTCTGGAGTCAGGAAGCCCTGAATTCAAATCCAAATTAAGATAATTACTAGATATGTGACTGGACAAATTAGTTAACCTCTGTCTCTTAGTTTTCTCAGCTCTAAAATGAAGGTGATAATAGCACCTACCTCCCAAGGTTATTGTAAAGATCAAATCAGATAATTGTAAAGTGCTTAGCACACGTACTCACATATAGTACACACTTAATAAACACTTGTTTCCTTCCCTTCCACCATTCCTGCAATATTACCTCCCCCCCCCAGTTCTCTGATTCTGAGTGTGTTTGAGGAGAAAAACAATGAATTCTGCTTTAAAACTGCTGAGTCTGAGATACCCATGGGACATGCGTTTCAAGATGTTCAAAAGGCAGTTTGTGGTCAGGGACTGGAGCTATACAGAGGCACTAAATACCTCTGGACATCATCTTCATTGAGATGATAATTGATGTAATAAATAATGATGAAATCAAATGTGATAAGAGAAAATAAGATGGCCCCAGATTGATCCATGTGGGGCAGCCACAATTAGCAGGTTAGCTTCACTTAGATGAACATCCAATCAAAAAAACTGAGGAGGAGGTGAGACACATAGAAGAGAAAGTCAATGTGAGAAAAATAAAAAGAGGAGAGAGTATCCCTGATCAACAATCTCAAAACCTGGAGAGAGGGCAAGTAGGATAGGACTGATAAAAATTCATTAGATTTGACAACCTAAAAATCATTGGTAACTTTGGCCAGCGCAGTTTCAATTGAATGATTAGTATAGAAGCCAAATTGCAGAGGATTTAGAAGCAAGATAATGGGAGGAAATGTAGATTGCATTTTCAAGGAGTTTAGCTGAGAAGGTGAGGGGAGATATGAGATGTTTGGATCAAGAAATATTTGTTTGCTTTTTTTTTAAGTTTGGGAGACATGGGATATTTGTAAGCTTCAAGAAGGGGGTTAATAATCACTTATTAAACTCCCACTTATTAAGCCCTTACCTAGGCACTAAGGCAGGACTGGGAATTAAAAAAAAAGGCAAAAGATAAAAGGGGAGACAACATGCAAAAAGAAACAATGTACAAATAAGCTGTATACGGGATAGATAGAAAATAATAGACAGAGGGAATTCACTAGAATTAAAAGGGATTGGGAAAGGCTGCATGTAGAAGGTAGGATTTTATCTGGAATCTGGAAGATAAGTAATGGGAACAGTAGAAGCAGATAATTCCAGACATAGGGAACAGCTAAGGAGAATGCCCAGAGCCAAGAGAGGGAGTTTCTTGTTCAAGAGACAGCAGCAAGGCCAGTGTCCACCCTGTATAGAAGAATGAGTGGTGGTATGTATGTGGTAAGAACTCTAAAAGGGGTGTGTGTGTGTGTGTGTGTGTGTGTGTGTGTGTGTGTGTGTGGAGGGGGAGATTATGAAGGTCTTTAAACACTACACAAAGGATTTTATATTTGATCCTAGAGTTAATAAGGAACTGCTAGAATTTATTGAGAAGTCTGTGCAATAGTCTAGGCTAGAGGAGATGGAGAAAACAAGTTCCTGTACCAGAATGGTGGCAGCATCAAAGTCTAGAAGGAGATATATTCAAGAATTCTTTCAAAATTGAATTCTTTAGGCCTTGGCATCTGATTTGATATGGGGGATGAGTGATAATGAAGATTCAAGGACAACACAGACTGTGAGTCTGGTGGACTGGAAAAATGGTGGCGGCCTCAACAGCAATTAGGAAGTTTAGAAGTGAAGAGCTTTTCAGGGGAAAGATAATCAGTTCATTTTTGGACATGTTGAGGGGTTTTTTTTTGGGGGGGTGTTATTTTATAGTTTAATAATTTTTCCCAATTACATGTAAAAAGAATTTTTCATATTATTTCTTTAAATTTTAAGTTTCAAATTACCTCCTTCCTTCTTTTATTTTCTTTTTTTTTGGTGAGGCAATTGGGGTTAAGTGACTTGCCCAAGGTCACACAGCTAGTATGTTGTTAAGTGTTTGGTCTGAGATCAGATTTGAACTCAGGTCCTTCCGACTTCAGGGCCAGTGCTCTATCCACTGCACCACCTATCTACCTCATCCATCTTTCCTTCCTTCTGCTCCCCCCTCCAGACAATAAGCAATTTGATATAGGTTATAGGTGTGCAATCATGAAAAACATCATGTTGTGAAAGAAAACATAGACGCTCCCCCCCCAAAAAAATACAAACAAGTGAAAAATATTAAGCTTTGATTTGCATTCAGACTCCATCAGTTCTTTCTCAGGAGATAGATAGCATTTTTCATCATGATGGATAAATTGAGTTTGAGATGTATTCAGGACATCAAGCTCAAAACAGTAAATGGTTAGATGTTGAAGGTCAAAGAAAATAGGGATGATAGAGGGAGCACTTTACTGATGGATTTTTATCAGTGGTACATATAGTGGAGTTTGTATTGGCAAAAAGGAGGAAACATGAGTGATGGAGAAGATAGTGGGGGGATATGTCTGAGTAGTGTGAGAGGAAGAAGAAGAAGAAAGATGGAGCTCTCAGTGAAGGTCCTCCATTTTTAAAGTGAAGTATGTGATGAAGTACCCAGCTGAAAGAATGGAGGAGAGAGTGTGTTAAGAAGCTTAATGAGGAACAAAAGATAATAATGAAGCTTCTGTGAATAAGGGAGTGGACTGTTTGGGGATATGTGGAAATATATTTCTACAGTGAGGGACCAGTTGATATTTTATAACATACATTAGCAGTTGATCCAGTCAAAATGCATTTTTGGTTTTCTACAGCTCTGTTCAGCATCTTGTGAATTGGAAAGAAGGAGGGAGATGGTCAGAGTAATCCATACCTATGATAGTAAGTACTTAATAAATATGTATTGAATGAAATAAACTTGAAATTGAAGTATAGATCATTAGAAGCCCATGATAGAGATTAGTTTGATTTTTAGAGAGATAAATATGCTAAGATAGAAGCAAGGAGGAGCTAGGTTCTTGGTGCCTGGAACAGAGGAGAGGTGAGATCAAGGAAATTCTCCAATCAGTCCAATTACTTCACTTGGTTGGCATTTGAGTGGCTTTGAAGAAAGTTTGAATAGCAAAGGAAGGAAAGATTTAGGGCTGAGTCAAAGAGTACAGGGTATGAGAAAGAATACTTATTCAGGTACAGGTTGGACTAGATGGACTCAGTGATTCCTCCTAACCCTGACATTTTGTTATTCTGTGACAATTACTAAAGAGGATTTCAGGAAGAGTCAAAAGACAGAGGTTCAGAATTAGAGGAGTAGAATCTGGAAGAAACATGAGCAATATTTAAATCCAGCCAAATAGACAAATATCAGAATATGCATCTAAAAATTAATTTATAAATAGCCTGCAGCCTCACTGGTGTGGAAAAAATCTCAAACCAACACATATCACAACCCATCTATAACATCACCAATAGGAATACCTAAGGCTCCCACGGTCACCAAAGCTAGAGTCAGGGGGAGGACTTGAATCCAGTCCTTCCCGATCACAATTTTAGTTTTCTTTTCACTATACATAGTGTCTCTCTCCCACACTAGAAAATTTCTTTATTATAAAGAGCTAAATGTAAATATATTATACAATGGTCAGTATGAGGTAGGGGAGAGAAGGGAACAAGTGGATAATTGGAAAGGTGAAAGTTAATTTCAGAGTTATGGTCACTGTAGGAGAAGTTCACCTTAATCTTTTGGGTTCATGGAGGTGGAAATTTACCCAAGCACTGATGGAAATTTACTCAGTATTTCTCTGGTTGGGATGGGGTGTGCTACGCTGAAATGCATTTTGTATAATTAGCAGTATGTTGTTCAGTCATTTCAGTCAAACTCTTCACGACCCTATTTGGGGTTTTCTTGGCAAAGATAACGGAATGGTTTGCCATTTCCTTCTCCAGCTCATTTTACAGATGAGGAAACTAAGGGAAATAGGGTTAAATGACTTGCCCAGTGTCACACAGCTAGCAAATTTCTGAGGCCAGATTTGAACTCAGGACTTCCTGATTCCAGGTCTGGCACTTTATCCACTGTGCCACTTAGCTGCCCCAAGGAAGTTGGAGTACATTTCAAGGTGTCCAAAAGGCATTTGGTAGTGTGGAACCAGAACTACGTAGAGGCAAGACATAGCTTTGAACTTTTTCTGCATAGAGATGATAATTGAAGTAATGAAAGCTGATCATACCAAATGTGATAGGAGAAAATAAGATGACCTGAGACTAATCAATGAAGGACAGCCATAGTTAGCAGGTTAGTGGGCATCATTTGAAAGCACATTCAACCAAGATGACTGAGAAGCAAAGATCAGGCACATAGAATGGAAAACTACTCGGAGCAAAAATTTTATTTTGAACTCTAGTCAGTTGCCCCTAGAATGGGAATTTAAAGACGCAGGATGGTAAAGAGGAAAGAACCCTGAATTTGGAATCAGGAAACAGATTCCACTGGTACTCCCCAAACTTGAAATCTCTTGTCGTACCAAAACCCCACCTTATTTGCACCATCTGTGTCCTCCTTCCTTGACCTCATGCTCATTGATTAGAATGTGTTCCTTCCTCATTTAGGCCTCTTAGAATTCTGCACTTATCTCATAGCTCAATTCAAATGGCACTTTCTCTGGGGAGCCTTTTCTGATTCTCCACATGGGAGGATTTCTCTGTCTTTAAGTTGTTTTGTACATACTTATTATTTTATAAGTTGTATCTATCTAACAAAATGGCAAACTACTTGACCCCAGGGATTGTTTTCCATTTGTTTTAGTCACTTTCTGGTGTAGTAGTTATTTGGTAAATGATTGATGTTGAATGAATGAATCTGAAAATTACTTGCTGTGTGATCATGAATAAATCACTTAACATCTCTGAGCATCTATTCCCTTACCTGCAAAATAAAGATAACATACTTTACTTCTCACTTTAGAGGGCTTTTGTGGAGAACCTGCTGTTTAAAACTTATCATAACTAAGTAAATGTGAGTTGTTGTAAAGTCTGAAAAAGCTGGTGTTCCGAATTACCTCTCAGGTTGCTAATTTCTTGTCCTGAGACTTATACTAGTTAAGTAGAACCAGAAATTTAGATGGGTGATAGAGAGATGGATAGATAGACAGACAGACAGATATGGATGTGGATATATAGAGAAATTAGGGAAGATATCTATCTATCTATCATCTATCTATCTGTCTATATGTATGTATGTATTCCTTTATTCTGCCTTTTGTGAACTTGTTTCCCCCAGGAAAGTTGTCATTGATGTTCTGTTTTAACCCATTACAGTGTTTGTTGTTTTGTTTTGTTTTGTTTCTATTTCTTAATGACAGGAAAAAAAAAATAAAAACAAGCCCTTTGTAATAAATTTCAATATGTTTGAATAACAGCTTATCAGTATATTGACTGCCAAACCAAGTAGGAAAAAAGGATAAATTAAATAAAAAGAATGGTCCATTTATCTTTCTTCCCTTGCTCCTATTGACCTTGAATAAACTAATGGAATCAAACCATAAAAAAGACAAATTAACAAAACATGAATAAATGGAAAACATGAACTGGAATGTTTGCAGAACACTGACAAGATTGCACATGATGACATGTGAGAATGTCTATTTCCAGCCAAAAATAGCTATTGTGGCCTTTAAGGAAAGGAAACAGAACCCAACGGTGGTTGGTTCAGAGATGGTGAACAAAATGAAGCAAGAAATAACTTCTTTCCAAGGTATGGAGAGGAAAGGAAAAAATAGCCACTATCAAAAATGGAAATCAGAAAATGATTTTGGCAAAGTCATTTTAAAATTTTCCATTTCCACAAAGTTCATTAGAGATTCCTGAAAGAGTATGCCCCTCCCTTAGGACTCATTACAATCTAACCAGAAATAGCTAAAAATGCTAAAACTAAAAATGTTTCCTTATGCATATGATGACTGTTTTTTCCCTCAATTTTTATTAAAAGTATTTTTATAAATAATTTTGCAAATATCTATATATTTATATCTATAGGTTCTTCTCTCTCTTCTTCTCTTTTTTCCCTTGATATCAAATAAACCTTCAGGACCATAAAAACAAACCAACAATAACAACTGATATATATGAATAGGGGTGACAATTCCATAAGTATAGAATCATGTTGAAATATTTCATCAAATGCTTATCTCAAAGCCTATGGTATGTGATTGGGAGAAATTTTAAGTCAAAATATTAAATTAGGAATTAATTGAGATCCTCTAATTCTCTCTAAATGGGTCAAATGTTAATGAATAAGAGAGTCATATGTTGAATACAAATGCCCTTAACTGGGCAACATTTGATCACCACAAAGGAGGCAGTTGTAATCTTGTAAGTGTCGTCATAATAGCAGTAATATTAGTAGCACTACTGGTAGTGGGGGTGGTGGTGAGAGTAGCTATGGTAGTAGACTAGTAGCAGTGGTGGTTGTGGTGGTATTAGATGTAGTAATAGTGATAGTGGTAACAACAATAACAATATTAGCACCATTAATAACAATAGGTTTGGCCAGGTCTGTACAACCTGTGGCTAGCCAAAGGATTTCTGGTGATTGGCAAAAAACATAGAGGGTCCTACATTTTTCATGGGCCACCCAGAATTCTTTGACAGGCCGCAGGTTGTGCAGGCCTGGTTAGGTTTACATTTAGGTTTACAAAGTGCCCTTATTTGACCATCATAACAACCCAAAGAGGTAGGTACAGATGAAAATATTGAGGCACAGAAAACCTTAATTGACTTAGTTACACAGGAAGAAAGTGACTAATGCATAATGTGAACTCAGGTCTCTATGACTCCAAATTGAGCACTCAATTCACTGCTCTACCTCTCTAAAAAAGAAAGGTGGTCTGGAGTACCTGCATTCTAATCACAGCTCTGACAATTGCCACTTAAGTAAGTGACCTTGGGAAAGTGAACTTCAGTTGACTTGTTTGAAAGATGAGATCATTGAGATGACTTCTATTGTCCCTTTAAATTTATACTCCCAAATATATTTTTAAAAGAGGTTGTTACCAATAAGACCACATGTTTGTTAATTTGTGTCTAAAGTATAAAAATTTTTTGTTAAAAAACATATTAGTAAATTATTGGCTTTGCTATGAAGAAGCTATTTCTTCCTTAAAAAAAAAATCCTCTTAAGTACAGTATTGAAAGGTAGAAATATAAGGGTTTCTTCTCATTTTTCCCCCAGTAAAGCCATTTTATCAGCTTGTGTCTAGGAAAAGGACTACTTTTTAAAGATTCCACTCCACTTAGGAGTTCTGGTTGTGACAAAGGTTATAGAAACTTTCAAAAGTCAATCATTAGCTTCATAGGCTGGATGGGACTTAGCTCAAAATTGGGACCTATGGGAATTAGAGTTTGTTTGCAATTTGAGAAGCAGCAACCATTTCTATTAAATTTAGAGTATAAAGACAAGAGGAAAATCACTGCAATGTGTTTTATGCTAACCCACCCTCTGTTTTGCTTCTGGAAGAGTAAGGCTTACTTGCTATCATGACTATTAATAGAAAGGTAAAGTTTCCATACATTCCAATCAGATCACCTATTTTTCATCCGATATCTCTTCATAGTTTTTTCTCATTTAATTTTAGTATATATCAGACATGATATTTTGTGCTGTAAGGTTCAAATTTTGGTTTACATGGAACACTTTTATCATTGTTTATTTAATAGGCTTTAGATTATCTCTGAATGTCAGTGTTTCTGTGTATTGTATTTCATTCTGAATTCTGCTCACGGACCTAATTTTCTGTAATAAATTATTGACTGCCTCCAACATTCTTGGGACTATGGCTACAGAGATAAAAATGGAAGTCAAACAGTCCTTGCTTTCAAGTAGCTTACATTCTATAAGAGAAGACAACATGTATACATGAAGGCATATACAAAATAAGAGTTACAATAAAGAATTCTAAAAGTGACTGTGAAGAATTAAAATAAAATAACAACATTATATAATACATAAATATTATGTGATTTGACTCTTTTATTGGATATGCCTTCTTGATTTAAATTTTTTTTTTGTTGCTTCTTTGCTGATGGTGGTTTTTATTTTTCATTTACTATCAATCCAAAAGATGGTCTCTGAAAAATAAAAGAAACAGAAATAACATATTTCTACAGTTTAAGCTGTACTGTAATTTGTTTTCAAGAGTCTTGACTTACAAGAATATCAAGGGAATTAAAGAAAAGAATTTCAAGGGAAGGTGGCCTAACTATTGCTGTATTATAAAGCAGCAATCAAAACTACTTGGTAGTGGCTAAGAAATAGAGTGGTGGATCAATGGAATAGGTTAGGTACAACAGTGGTCAATGACTTCATAATCTACTATTTGCTAAACCCAAAGACTCCAGCTTCTGGGATGAGAACTCACTATTTGACAAAAACTACTGGGAAAACCAGAAAATAGTATGGCAGAAACTAGGCATATACCAACATCTTACACCATATGCCAAGATAAGGTCAAAATGAGTACATAATTTAGACACAATTTAGGGTGATACTATAAGCAAATTAGGAGAGCAAGAAATAGATTACCTGTCAGATTTATGGAGAATATAAGAAGTTATGACCAAACAAAAAATAGAGAATATTATGAAATACAAAATGGATAATTTTGATTACATTAAATTAAAAAGATTTTGCACAAAGCCAATAAAACTAAGATTAGAAGGGAAGCAGAGAGCTGGGAAATAATTTTTCCAGCCAGTGTCTTTGACAAAAGCTCATTTCTAAAATAGAGAACTGAGTCAAATAAGAATATAAGCCACTCCTTAGTTGATAAATGGTCAAAGGATATGAACAGGCAGTTTTCAGATGAAAAAATTAAAGCTATCTATACTCATCTGAAAAAATGGTCTAAATCACTATTGATTAGATAAATGCAAATTAAAACAGCTCTGAGGTACCACATCACACATATCAGATTGGCTAACATGACAAACAGGAAAATAATAAATGTTGGAAAAGACGTGGGAAAATTGGAATGCTAATGCATTACAGGTTGAGTTGTGAACTGATCCAACCATTCTGGGGATCAATTTTCATCTATACCCAAAGGGCTATACAACTACTAAGGCTGCATCCCAAAGAATCATAAAAATGGTAAAAGGGCCTACATGTACAAAAAATTTTACAGCAGCTCTTTTTATGATGGCAAAAAAATGAAAATTGAGGGGATGACCATCAATTAGGAAATGTCTAAACAAGTTGTAGTATATGAATATGATGGACTGCTATTGTTTCACAGGAAATGATGAGCAGGTAGATTTCAGAAAAACCCTGAAAAGACTTACATGAGCTGAAGCTGAGGGAAGTGAGCAGAACCAGGAGAACATTGCTCACAGTAACAGCAACATTGTGAGATGACCAACTTTGATACATTTAGCTCTTCTCAGCAATGCAATGATCTAAGACAATTCCAAAGGGCTCATGATAGAAAATGCTATCCACATTCAGAGAAAAAACTATGGTGTCTGAATGAAGATCAAAACATAATCTTTTCTCTCTTTTTTTTCTTTCTCATTTTTCCATTTTGTTCTGATTCTTTTTTCACAATACAACCAATGTGGAAATATGTCTAATATGATTGTACATGAATAACCTATATCAGATTGCATGCCATCTTGGTGGGGAACAGAAAGGTGGGGAGGAAATTTAGAACTCAAAATCTTATAAAAGTGAATGTTAAAAACTAAAAAGAAAGAGAAGAAAGAGTCTTGACTTAGTTATTTTCATTTCCTTTTTTTCCTTTAGCCATAGAAATACAAGAAACGAACCATGTAGTTGAGTTTCAGGACATAAGATCTATTCCCAGTCATGTGCTGAACTTGTAACATGGGCTTTTGAGTTGATGCTTTTTTCATCTATGACATGGAAAGTGATATAATAGCATGAGATGATTGACCTGGATATTTCAACCAAAAGAAAATAATAACAACCTTTACACAGCATTTTAAGTTTTACAAAGCACCTTTACCATTCATAATAACCCTGTGGGGTACTAATTAATGGTTTGATTTTTTTCCCCCATTTTACAAATGAGAGAACTGAGGCCCAGAGAAGTAGAATCATTTATAAAAGATATACTGATAGGAAGCCAGGTTTTTATCTCAGAATTCCTGATTGAAGCCAAGTCTAGTATTGGTTCTATTATGTCATACTGTTGCTTTTTGAGAGATTGAGAGGTTGTGACCCCTCAAAGACTGGAGTACACAATGGGGTCTTCTGGAATGAATTCACAGACTCAAGCATTCTTTAAGTCAAGGTGGCAAAAATTTATTGTTACACTTTTCAGAAAGCAAGGATTCTTAAGGATCCTGCAATCTTAGAGTGGTACAGTTAAAGTTTATATAGGATAAAATACAATAAAACATGTGCCAAATATATTAACTAGATGATTCAGGGTGGGATTAGGGAGTGTTTAAGGAGTGGTCAGTTCTTAAAAGAACATGCACTTCTTGTACCTACTGCACAGGCGTTTTACCCAGAATTCACTAGGAAAAGCCCACAAGGGGGGCCACATGGAGGTGTGGTTTTAGGCCTGCTATGTCAGTAAGTTAACTAGAGTTCAGGGTAATGGAGAGTTGTCCAGTCTGACACCAATCAGGGTCTTGTTGGACAAGATAGATGTAGGGAGTATACATATGTCTTAAGTCTAGAATACAATTAATGAGGAGTCCAGGATGTAGATAATGAGGTAGGGTGGTAGTATGTCTTTATGACCTAGTGAAACGCCAGTTCAAACTAATAATTCCTTCAGGTGTTGTTTGTAACTGCACCAAAGAGAGAGATAAGGGTCTTGCTGGGGCCCACTCATGAGTAATTGCTAAGCGTGGTATCCTTGGGCTGGGGAGAAACTGTCAGGGATAGCATTTCTGAGGCTAGGGAGAAATTGGGGTCCAAGCACAAGCACCCAAACACAAACACCCAATCACCCCATCAATACCACTTAAAAATTAGAAAACTTTCTTTCTTCTTGGAGTTTCATCATTTTTTAAAAGAATTTCAAAGAATAATTACAACAAATGGTATAAGGGATCTGAGATTTATTTGATAATGTGACTATGCTTTCTGAGTTATTGAAACCATACCATCCAAAGATAAGTTGGAGGAACTGGTGTTGTTCAACCTTGAGAACAAATGGTATACAAGGATAAGATTATTCAACAACCAAATATTTGAAAAATTGATTTGTTGGAGGGTGACTCTAGCTGTTCATTTTTTTCTCAAAGGGAAAAACTAGAATTAATTGGTAGAAATTGCATAGAGGCATTTCTAGGCCTAATGTAAGGGACATAAAATCCTAAAAAGTCCAAAAGTGAAATGGGTTGTCTCATAGGTAGAGGGTTCCCTACCATTGATCATTTTCAAGTAAAGGCTGAAAGATGACCTATCAGGCATTTTATAAAAAGCATTCTCTCTCAGGTGTAGACTAGACTGGGTCATCTCTGAGGTCCCTCAAATCTAGGTTTTTATTTTTTTGTGTATATATTCCCAGTGCATCAAAAAATAACAACAGCAACAACAACAACAACACTATCCTTAACAGTAGTGAATGCTCTTCCTATAGGTTGAGAAATTTATTTTTGTTTACTTATAGGATCAATTAATAGCTGTCATATGTTGAAAAATATATACACATCATATAGATAGATAGATATGTAGATAGATATGCTGTTTCTCTTCCGTTTATGTATCTCTATCTATCTATATTCAGTAAACATACTGTTTCTCAAACTGGAAAATACATTTCAGGTCAAGAATCATGCTTCTGGAGAAATTAAAACTTAAAAGAATAGATTGAAAAATTTAAATCCAAATTAAAGAAATAAACCTTAATTTTAACCAATTATTGCTGTACAATAAATATTTGAAAGGATTTCTAATATAAAAGATGGAACCAAACCATACAGAAAATAGAATATAGTGCTAAAGTCCATTTAGTAACAAATTCAATTCTCCAATGTGAAAGGTCACAAGTTAAGGTATATGATGTTATATTGAACAAATTAACTCTAAATTGGGTTGTAATCATGATGTATGATTCCACATACAACTCCATTGAGATGAAATTAAGTATATGATGAGAATTAATTGCTAGAATTAATAACTCAGATAGATAGATATGAGAAAAATAAAAGATAGCTATAGCATCATCCTTTTAAAAAAAGATTTATTACAAACTTAATGTTAAACATTAATTTAACTGATTAAATGTGGTTTTCAAAGTATTTACATTTCATGAAATTCAAGAAATAAAATATTATGCCTTTTTCATCTGTCTCTTTTAGTATTATTTTTCTGTCCATTTATTCACATTCACTTTTCCTTTTAAGATAGTTATAGTGAGATGTAGTATGGCATTATGGATAGAGTACAGGCCTCAAAGATCAGAAGATCTTATTGTCTGACATCAGTTTTGACATACATTGACTATGTAACCCGGGCAATTTTGGCACCTCTCAGAGGCCCCCACAATAAAACTATAAACTTAAAAATAGTTGCCAGTCTACATTTTGTTAGAGAAACCATCAGGAACTTCTTACACCAATTAAACCACAAGTCTGGATATGTATTTTTTTAATTCTATTTCTTCTTGGTCTTTTTCACTTTGCATGATTTTGCAGGTTCTTTTGACAATTGGTTTATGTTCATCATACCTGTCAACCTTAATTGCATTAGACTTCTGTGGGACTGTGGCATAATGAATCAGGAAGGGCTGGGTTCACATCCCACCTCTGCCACAAATTGGCTTTGCATCCTAGACAGGTCACAAAACTTCTCAATATTCCAAACCAACTCCCTAAGACTGTAGAATAATTGTTGATCTTAATGGGCTGACAGACTCTCCTTATGAAACTCCCCACACTGATGAATACACTCATGAAATCACAGGTCCAAGTGAAAAAAAATGCATTAATACACCACAATGTAGTTAATCACTTCCTATTGCTTTGTATTTCAGTTTCCTCAAGGTTTCTGTTACTTCGCAATTGCAAATGACACTGCTGTCAAAACTGGTAATTTGTTTGTTTCTAAGAGTGCTTTCAAAATGTGTTAACAATAATGGAATTGTCAGATTGAATGTTATGATTATTTTTATAACTTTTACCATGTACATCTAGATTGTTTAAAAAAAAGTTCTATTAATTTGTAATTCAACCAATGATGAGATGAATGAATGTACCTGTTTCTCTCCAATCTTATCAGCATTGCTTTATTACTTTTGTTCATACATGTGAGATCATAATTCAGAGGGTTTTTTAAGCTGTATGTGTTTTATATTCAATAATCAATCAGTAAGGACTGATAAAGTACCTTCCTTTTGTCAAGGCACTATGTTAGGCACTGGGATGCAAATAATAAGAATGAAATAATACTCACAAGGTTACATTCTTATATCAATGAGATATAGAAACATTCTTTCTTATCTTTTTTTTCTATATAGAACATCTGAAAACATCAATAGCTTTTAAGAATCAACAGATATTTCCATAAAGCAAAATATTTTTTCTAAACCTTATTCAGTTTGAAATGTGTCTTATGTATAAGCAAATTCTAACAGAATACAACTGAAGCATAGAGCCAGACAGGAAGTTTTCCTTTAGTTGGCTTGCTCAAGATTGATCCCCAGAGCCAAGTGCTATGGTTAGAGTCTTGATTGCAGGCAAAGTAAAAAGGAAGTAGAATTGCAAAAACTGGCAAAAAAAATGTGATGACCAAAAAAAAAAATTTGTAAAAGGCCACAATGTTTCTTCTGGGGTCATACACGTAGCATATTGAGTTCTGCTGGATTGTTACTAAAATGTTTCAAAGCTCAATATTTATTATTATGGCATTGCAATTTGTTAATTGAAGAAAAAGTTGACAAATTGCATGCAAGAATTTTATCATGGCATTTTAAATATTTTAATGATTTTTATAATGTCCATGAAAGTAGTGTGAACTTTGTTTTATTAGGTTAATTCTCCAAATAGATTCCAATTTTGATGTGTGACTTGATGAGAAACAAAGTTAAATAAATAGCTGAAACTGGGCTTTAGTTCCCTGAGTTTATGTTTTAAAATAATATTTTATTTTTCCCCAGTTATATGTAAATACAATTTTTAAAATTCATTAAAAATTTTTGAGTTCCAAAGTTTTTCTCTCCCTCCCTCAACTCCCTTCTCCCTGAGATGTAAGCGAATTGATATAGGTTAGACATGTTCAATCATGTGAAACATATTACCATATTAGTCATGCTATGAAAGAAGACATAGAGCCAAAGACCAGGGCAGGAAGTGAGAATTGAGAGGGGGGAACCATAAAAAATATAGAAAGTGAAAAAGAGTGTGCTTTGATTTGAATTTATATTCCATCTGTTCTTTCTCTTGAGGTAGATAGCATTTTTCATCACGAATCCTTTGGAATTTCCTTGGATCATTGTTTTACTGAGAAGAGTCAAGTCTATGAAAGTTGATCATCGCACAATGTTGCTGTTACTGTGTATAATGTTCTCCCAGTTCTGCTCACTTCACTTTGTATCAGTTCATTTAAGTATTTCCAGATTTCTTCTGAAATCAGCCTTCCCATCATTTCTTATAGCACAGTAAAATGCCATCATAATCATATACTACATGTTGTTCAGCCATTACCCGATTCAGCCATATCTTATCAATTTCCAATTCTTTGTCACTACAAAAACGACCTGCTATAAATATTTTTGCAGAAATAGATTCTCTCCCCTTCCTTCTTTCTAATCACTTTGGGATACAGACCTAGTAGTAGTATTGCTGGGTCAAAAGCTATGCACATTTTTATAGCCCTTTGGACATAGTTCCAATTTCTCTCTAGAATGGTTGGATCAGTTCACAACTCCACTGAAAGTGCATTAGTGTCCCACTTTCTCCACATCCCCTCCAACATTTACCATTTTCCTTTTCTGTCATATTAGCTGATCTGATAAGTGTGAAGTGGTATCTCAGACTTATTTTATGTGTATTTCTCTAATCAATAGTGATTTAGAGCATTTTTTTCATATGACTAAAGATAGCTTTGATTATTTTATTTGAAAATTGCCTGTTCATATCCTTTGACCATTTATCAACTGGGGATGATTTGTATTCTTATAAATTTGAATCTGTTCTTTATGTATGTGAGAAATGAGGCCTTTATCAGAGACACTTGTTGTAAAATTTTTCCCCTAATTTTCTGCTTTCCTTCTAATCTTGGTTGCATTGGTTTTGTTTGTACAAAAACTTTTTTAACTCAATATAATCAAAATTGTCCATTTTACATCTACTAATGCTTTCTATCTCTTATTTGTTCATAAATTCTTCCCTTTTCCACTGATCTGACAGCTAAACTATTTCTTGCTCTCATGATTTGCTTATTGTATCACTGTTTATATTTAAATCATGTACCCATTTCCCTGAGATTTTCACTAAAATTTATCATAAATGTGAGAAAAGTTACCATTCTGATTCCTGCCATGTACATAATAAGAGCTCATGTTTTTAATAATGTCCTATTACCATTTCCCTTGAAGGTAACACTAAGTTGACAGGAGTATAGCTGTCTTAAAAGCAGCTAGCAGCAAGGTCTTAGCACAAAAAAAAAAAACAACTGAATTTAAAAGTACCTGTCTATTTGATGTTATTTCACAGCATGTTTAGTTTTAAACTTTTTACAAATCCAAGAGACTGCATTTTCTCTTAACTCTGCAAATTCTCTTAACATTGACTGACACTAGAAATGAAGCACATGAATTAAGTTTTAAATAATTATGTTAATCTTTCTCTTTAGTCTCTCAAAATTCCAAATATCTTCTTTCTTACTCTGAAAGCTTTAAATTAATACTTTAATGCTACAACCATGTTTTTAAAGATTTAGAACAAACATTACATTTATACTGTGAACTCCATGAGAGCACAAACTACCATTTGCATTTCTTTGTGTCCCCATAATTTAGCACAGTTCCCAGCACATAGTTGGTATTTAATAAATGTTTGTTGACTGACTAATCTAGCTTTTAAAAAATGCTAAACTAGGGATGTAAAATTCAGTTGTTGCTTCTAATTTTTACATGATCTTGATTTATCAGTTTCCATGTTTTAAAGGAGAATAATAATGTACTAGTAGAAAAAAAGTTCAAAGGCACTTAGAGGCTACCTAGTTCTATAACAGATCAAAGGTTTCTTCTACATTATTCACATGTCTTTTTTTGAAGACTCTCCATGGAGAGAGAACTCACTCCTACCTGAGGCAACCCATTATACTATTGGATAGCTGGCATTATTGGGAAGTTTCCCTCCCCCCACATCCCCAAATTAAGCTAACATCTGTGTCTCTGAAACTGTTTCCCATACTGTCACATGTGGTAATGAAGAATGCTAGTGATTTATCCATATGAAAGTTCTTTACATACTTAAAGATAATTTCAATATTTTCCCTAAGTCATCTCTTATTCAAGCTAAACAATCCCAGTTCCTTTAACTAATTTTTGAATGGGATAAACTTAACAGCCTTCTTCACTGTGGATGCCATCTTTTTGACTGGCTAACTACCTATACCAAGCAGCATCACGTAATGGAAAGAGCGCTGAATTACAATTTAGAAGTCCCTGCTCCACTGACTATTAGTTCTATGTCCTTATGAAAGGTACTACATAAAAGCCATTCTTCATACAAATGGAAGAATTCTACAGCTAGAAAGAACCACAGAAATCTCCTAGTCTAACTACTTAATGTTATGAAGGAGAATATTGAAGGAGAGGTTAAGTTACTTCCCCCAAGATTATAAGGCTTCTATTGGGTGGAACTTCCAGCATCCTAACTTGTAGCATAGAATTCTTTCTACTTTATGTTGTTTCATTCTTTGCATATATAAAATGGGGATCATACTTATTGCCCTACTTTATTAAAGTCCTATTCTAATTTTCACTTTCTAATCTAACTGTTTTATTATTCTTCAAAGTAAGCTGAGGCCTGGAAAGCTTAAGCAATCTGCTCAGTTATGTAAGTAATAAGTGGCAGAGTTTGAATTTGCACCAGGGTCCTCTAGCCTTCAATTCCAGTATTCTTTTCAGTGTTCAACACTCTAGTTCTTCTCTCATCTTTAAACCTTAACACCTTAATGAGCTAAGTACCTGAAACCAGGGATGGAGAAAATGTACAGACTTTTCACTGCCCCCTTAACTGAAGGCACTGTATCCTCTGACAGGGCATCCATTGTCTTCCACCCTTTCCATATGGCTTAAAGAATAGGCAACTAGCTAGGGGGATATGTGACCAGGACCAGATACAACTGTCTGGCACATGAGGAGAATGACAAGTGGCACCCCAGCATTTGACCACTGGGGAGCCACCAGGATACCCCTAAGGGCAGATACAGTATGAGGTAAGGAGTAGGGATCTGATGACATTGGAATGGAACATTCATTTGGATCTTCTATCAATCAACAAATATTTATTGAACATCTACTGTATGTCAGTCACTGTTCTAAGCCCCTGGGAATACAAGTACAAAGAATAAAACCCCTAGTCCTTACATTCTAATGCAGGAGAAAATGAGTGCATAGTCAGAAAATATATCTTCCCTTCTTCTACTACTCCACAATTTGAAGTGAATTCACTCTTAGTCTCCCTTTTTGTTGACACTAGTACATGTACACTGTTAAAAAGGTCTAAATGAAAGAATTGAGCCCTTTAGGTGGCTCCTATGTATGGGAGAATATGGACAAAATTCACATAAGATAAAACAGGTAAGAATGCATTGAAATCTACCCTATTATCATTAGTATAATGTTGCTATTTCCAATACCATATGGGTGAAGAAAGGTAGTTGATAGAAACTTGGCCCCAAGAAAGAACCAGGCTCAGGTCCTGCCTCTGACACATAACAGCTGTTTTATGCTGGCCAAATTGATTAGCCATTCAGTGTTTGAGGCACCTTTCTGAGACTATAACTCAAAGACAAGGTGCCCACCTGCTTTGGCTTATATCAATGAAATCATAGGTCCAGTCCCTATCACATATTGATGAAATAATGGCCCCATTAATGGGAAAATATCCACAATTTCATCTGGATGAGTAACCTCTCCACCAATACAACTCACAACTTTTATACCTTATTAAAAAGTCTCAGTGAATTGTATGTTTAAAAAAAAAAAGATATATCACCTGGTGGTAAGGCTCTGGTAAATGCATCTGGTGGTAAGGCTCTTCAAACTAAGCTAAACTAGTCCTCAATTAGCTTTCTAGCTTAGTTTCATTCTATCTAATACCAAATAGAGCTGTTTATTGAAACTAATAGTTCCATAAAGGATACACACACACACACACATACACACACACACACAGTCAAGGCAAATTTAATTATATGTTTGATATGCCTTAAATCAACAATACGTATTTCAGTTTTTGAATTTTATTGTTATTCTGAACTTAAGAAATAAAACAAATATTTCTATAACATCTATATACTACATATTAAGAGATGATAAAAGAGGTAAGTTGAAATCCAGTCTCAGGCCCCCATCCCCAACATACTCATAGCTGATTTTGCTTGGTGGTAGCATGGTGGTATGAATGATTCCCGGTTTAGATAAAAATGGGTATGAAAAGTAGAAAGCAAGATGACGTATTCACAATTACATATATATATATATATATATATATATTATAATCTTCTACATAACAGAAACAGTACTATTATGATTATTCTTTTTTTTAAAGCTTATTTTCCTATGTAATACATGGGGTTGGTTTTTAGAACAAATGGTATTCCAGAAAAGTAGATGTTTTGAGGAAATCTTAATCCTTTCATGATGAAAGACAAACAAAATAGCATACATACACATGATTAAATGACAAAATGGAATTTTCCTTCAATGATTCAGCAGCCGTTTATTAAAAACATACTGCGTCAGGCATCATTTTTGGCATTAAGGGAAGCAAAGGCCAAAATTCAGTCTCTGATCTCAAGGGGCTTTCATTCTATATTCCTTAAGACTGTGAATACAGGGAACGTGTGTATATTGAGACTATTAAAAAAAGAAGAGTCTCCCCTTAATTGACAAGTAACCTAAACCTTTGACATTAATGGATATGAGTGAGCAATTTTGGTTACCTAATTACTGACTTAATATATACAACTCAACTTTATTCAGGATGTGAGTAACTTCCCATGAACTCCTAAGATGGAACAAGCAAGGTTACTAACATTTACTTTTTTTTTTTTTGCCAAACTTTTGATTCCATTGCTTTCACCAGATATAACAGAGACAGAAAGTCTACATACAGCTGGCACAACAGCCAGGTATGCTACTCTGGTTGGATACTGTATCTTATCAGTTATTTTAAGTCAATGGCAAAGGAGTGTTAGCTAAGAAGCAGCTATGGGAAAGGACAGCTTTTATATTAAGTGTTTCTGTCAACTGAGTAAAAAAATATGACTCATGATGACATTTGGCAGCTGGAAGGAGAGAGAAAGATTATTATTTTTTTCCAAATGAGGACTTGGCAAGGCAAATTTGGTGAGCAAGCCTCCTTTTAAAAAGCTCCTGAGATTAGCAAGGGATGGGTTAGTAGAAGGGTGATAATTAAAAGCTGGAAGAAATAAAGTGAGTAAGGGGTGGGGGCAATGACTCAAAGATGAAAAGGGAAACATGACAGGAGGAAAGTTTCTTTTTCTTTCTTTCTTTTTTTTATTCACTCCCTCAGACCACAAAAAGGAAAGGAAAGCAACTGACAGGCCTGTGGGCTTTTCAGCTGGTGACTCAACAGTGGCATGCTTTAGCAGCAGCTCAGATACAGACAGTTTCCTAGCCAACTAAAGTCCTTTAGTAAACTGGATGGATGTCAGTAGGGAGGAGGGGTTGGCTCTTAACAGCTCCTCATTGCTGAAATAGGAAGGGTGTAGTCTGTTTGCACTCATCCTGTATTTCATCAGGATGTTTTCATTCACTTTTAGAAATGATGGAGTGATTCCCTAATGGGTGTATTTTGCTTCCTAAACAATAAAGATGTCTGTGTTACTGATGCTTAAACAGCAGATTTTCTCCAACCACTTTTTCCACATTACACAGTGAGCATACCTCACATCAAAGCTGGTGACTGTTTTGAATGGACCAGTTTTAGAGTTACCCACCTACAGTGATTTTTCTTTTTTTTGTGGTTCATTTTATTAGTGGTATTAGTATGAATATTACTAGATTTTAAGGGCTTAGCTAGCAAAACGTTTGACTCTTGATAATATCTCTATATGGTATATTATACAACAGTTCTTTTCCTTTATTATTCTTTTTTTTTTTTGGCAAGGAAATTGGGATTAAGTGACTTGCCCAGAGTCACACAACTAGTAAGTGTCAAGTGTCTGAAGTTGGATTTGAACTCAGGTCCTCCTGACTCCAAGGCCACTACTCTCTCCACTGCACACTGCTGCCCCAGTTCTTTTCCTTTAGCAAGTATGAAGATAGAGGCACAGTAAGGTGGATCAAATGCCTCTCCATAGGAAAGAAGTTCCAGAAATCCTTTGCTCGTAACTCCAACAACCCCATTGTTTCCAGAACATCTTTTAAAAGCCCTTGTGATTGTACAACAAAACACGTACAAATAACATTTCAGGAAGATAGAGTGTGTCAGGATATCTCTAATCAATAATTCCCCTACACAACCCAGTTGATATAATCACATGATGTATGGAATAGGTGAAAGAAACACAATGGTGAAGGTTTCAAATGAAGCATAAGAGAGCATTACACTATTTCTTATTCTTTCCAAAAGAGTGAAGAAGTTTTTGAATCAATCTTGATGGAATTAAAATGTAGCTTGAAATTGATAAGTAAAATCATTCATGCCCCTGGTGGCCTTTGAAGAAAGCAAGTTTGCTATTTGGGGCAATAGTCAAGAAAGCTCCATGGAGTGTGATTCCTTGAAGCAGAAAAAAACTGGCTATAAAAGAAATGATAGATAACCCTAACTCCCCAAGTTTTTGAGAGGATGGAAAGATTTCTTTCCTCTTTTTTTAAAGTTTTTTAATACAAATTTATTTATTTTTAGTTTTCAACATTCACTTCCACAAGTTTTTGAGCTCCAAATTTTCACCCCATCTCACCCCTCCCCCTACCCCAAGATAGCATGCATTCTGAACATCCCTTCCCCTAGTCTGTCCTTTCTTCCATCTCTCCCCCCTTCTCTTATCCCTCTCCCTTTCCATTTTCCCACAGGGCAGGATAGACTTCTGTACCCCATTTTCTGTATCTCTCACTTCCCAGTAGCTTGTGAAAACTTTTTTTTTAAACATATGTTTCTAAAACTTTAGGTTTCAAATTTTCTCTCTTCCTCCCTCCCCACCCACCATCATTGAAAAGGCAAGCAACTCAATATAGATTGTACATGTGCAGTTACGCAAAACACTTCCATAGTAGACTCTACTTCCCTTAATCCTATCCTGCCCTCCCATTTATTCTAATCTTTCTTTTGACCCTGTCCCTCCTCAGAAGTATTTACTTCTGATTACCCCCTTTCCCAATCTGCCCTACTCTCTATCATCCCCCTGCTCTCTTGCCCCCTTCTCCCCCTATTTTCCTGTAGGGTAAGACAGATTTCCATACTCAATTGACTGTGTATGTTATTCCCTCTTTAAGCCGAAACCTATGAGAATAAGATTCACTCATTCCCTTTCACCTTCCCTGGTTTCCCCTCCACTGCAAGAGACTTTTCTTTTCTTTTTTTTGTGAGATAATTTACACCATTACCTCTCCCTTTCTTCTTCTCCAAGTATAATCCTCTCTCATTCCTTAATTTTATTCTCCAGATATGACCCCTTAATCTTCAACTCACCCTGTGCCCTCTATCTATCTATATATACGCATAATTTTTTTTTCCTCCAACTACCCTAATACTGACAAAGGTCTCATGAGTTATAAATATCATCTTTCCATGCAGGAATGTAAACAGTTCAATCTTAATAAGTCTCTTATGATTTCTCTTTCCTGTTTACCTCTTCATGTTCCACTTGAGTCCTGTATTTGAAAGTCAAATTTTCTATTCAGCTCTGGTCTTTTCATCAGGAATGCTTGAAAGTCCTCTATTTCACTGAATGACCATTTTTTCCCCTGAAGGATTATACTCAGTTTTGCTGGGTAGGTGATTCTTGGTTGTAATCCTATCTCCTTTGCCCTCTGGAATATTATATTCCATGCCCTGCAGTCCTTTAATGTAGAAGCTGCTAAATCTTGTGTTATCCTGATTGTGTTTCCACAGTACTTGAATTGTTTCCTTCTGGCAGCTTGTAATATTTTCTACTTGACCTGGGAACTCTGGAATTTGGCTATAATATTCCTAGGAGTTTTCCTTTGGGATCTCTTTCAGGAGGAGATCTGTGGATTCTTTCAATTTCTATTTTGCCCTCTGGTTCTAATATATCAGGGCAGTTTTCCTTGATAATTTCTTGAAAGATGATGTCTAGCCTCTTTTTTTGATCATGGCTTTCAGATAGTCCAATAATTTTTAAATTCTCTCTCCTGGATCTATTTTCCAGGTCAGTTGTTTTTCCAATGAGATATTTCACATTGTTTCTATTTTTCATTCTTTTGGATTTTTTACAGTGTCTTGATTTCTCATAAAGTCACTAGCTTCCAATTGCTCTATTCTAATTTTTAAGGAAGTATTTTCTTCAGTAATCTTTTGGACTTCCTTTTCCATTTGGCCAATTTTGCTTTTTAGGGCATTTTTCTCCTCATTGGCTTTTTGGACCTCTTTTGCCATTTGGGTTAGGCTTTTTTTTTAAGGTGTTACTTTCTTCAATATTTTTTGGTGTCTCCTTTAGCAAGCTGTTGACTTGTTTTTCGTGATTTTCTTGCATCACCCTTATTTCTCTTCCCAGTTTTTCCTCTACTTCCCTTACTGGCTTCTCAAAATCCCTTTTGAGCTCTTCCAAGGCCTGGGACTGATTCATATTTTTCTTGGAGGCTTTGGATGTAGGAGCTTTGACTTTGTTGTCTTCTTCTGGTTGTATATTTTGATCTTCTTTTTCACCAAAGTAAGATAATATAGTCTGACTCTTTTTGCACTGCTTGCTCATGATCCCGGCCAATTACTTGAGTTTTAAACTCTTTGTTAAGGTAAGAGTCTGCTTGAATGTGGAGAATGTACTGTCCAAAAGCTTCAGGGGTTTTGTGCAGCTATTTTCAGAGATATTTCTAGGGACCTGTAAATTTTCAGTTCTTCCAGGGTGATATGATAAGGGGCAAAGTGTTTACTCCTTTCCTGGCCTGTGACCACAAGTACTCCTTTCTGTCCTGTAACTGTGAGGAGCGGTTTCCCTGTACAGCCACTACAAGCTCCACCAATGCCAGCGCTCCTCCTTACCCCAGCACCCTGCCCAGAACTGTGACCCAGATCCAAACAGGGGCAAAGCAAGAGATTCCTGCCTCAGCACTGGCAAAGAGATACCTGCAATCTCTCTCTCCATCAGCCACTGGATTTCCCCTCAGTCTATGGGCCAGAAACTTGGGAAACAGCTGCCCCCTCCTTCCCCCCACCAGGGTCAAGCTCTTGGGGACTGGAGCTGAGACCCCGCCTTCATGTCTCAGCAGAGACAGAAACAGACTTTTCCCACTGACCTTCTAAATTATCTTTGTCATTGGTGGATTGAGGAGTCTGGAAACCGCCACAACTGCCCAAGATTCAATCCTCTGAGGCCTGCTCCAGGTTTGCTGCGGCTTGAGCACCCACGCCACCTGCTCTGAGCTCCCAGCCCGGTGCGATACACCTTTCTGATGAACCTTCCAGGTTGTCTTGGGCTGGAAATCCGTTTCACTCTCTTTTTCTGGGTTTTACTGCTTCAGAATTTGTTTGGAGCCATTTTTTTATGACTATTTGGAAGGGTTTGGGGGAGAGCTCAAGCAAGTCACTGCTTTCACTTCTCCATCTTGGATCCGGCCCCCCCCCTCCCCCCTATCCCGTGCATCTCTTTCCTCCTTTTCAAAAGCCAGACTATCTTACCAGCTCAGGTACTACCCAAACAGTTGACAAAATAACTAAGGGAGGAAGCCCTAAAGAGAAACCAGGAGACAGGTGAAAAATATTCCAGATAGAGAAGAGTCATCTGTACATTCGAGAGAAATATCCTAGTAATAATTACCTAGTAGGAATTATCCTAAATAGTCAGTTGCCAAACTATGAAGAAGACTAGTCCCAAGGAGTCCATGTCAGCAAGTTGCCCAGCAGAGATGCTGTGTATAGGTGAAGAGTACCATGTAAAAAGGCTTCCTACCTACTGACTTCCCTTGTAGTGACAGAAACTTGAGCTGCTTGGCCATAACTGTTCTTTACATGGATAGCTTTCTACCAGCATACTCTAGGCATACTCACTGGCACTATGTATACCTGTGGGAAAGTTTGTCCGAGGTTTATGGAGCAAGCTTCCATTATTATTGTTCTTAAAATATCATCTTTGTTTTGGGTTAATTGTGTTTACTGACTGACAGTGAAATAAAATCACATCAGTAGAAATTCATGAACCATATAGTTAGGAATATGGACTCACACAGGACCTTGCGTACCCAACCAGCAAGTGTCAAGTTGGCGAGGCAGCAAGAGGAGTATGTTCTCCTTTTCTCAATCCCTTAGTACACTCCATCCCCTCCCCTCCCCCAACTCCTGATTTACTGAGAAGTTTGCAGCCTGGTAGCACAGTGCCAGACACAAAGTTAGGAAGGCTCATCTTCCTGAGTTGAAATCTGGCCTCAAATACTTGCTATCTATGTGACTGGGGAAGTCACTTCACCCTGTTTGCCTCAGTTTCTCTTCTGTAAAATGAGCTAAAGAAGGAAATGGCAAACCACTACAGTGTTTTTGCAAAGAAAACCCCAAATTGAGTCACAAAGAGTTGGACATGACTGAAACAAATGAACAACAATAAATTGAGTCCATACATATTTCCTTCAATGCATCTTCACACCTCAAAACTTCAATGTTTTGTTTTGTTTTGTTTTGTCTTCATCTTATTTAAAATTCATATTTTCTCTCAGAAGATCAGGAAACCTTATTATAATGTTTACTCGACTGTACACTGCAACTTATCTCCATCTCATCTTCTCTAAGACCTTGATCTACTGATCATCATGTTTCTCAATTTTTTTTAAGATCTCCCCCATTTACTGATTTCTTGCTTACTCAAAGAAAATTCTCCTTAATGCTACTACATTCTCAAGTCATTTTTCTATCCCCTTTATTGCTTAATTTCTGAAAAGAGTAGCCTATATGGTGTGCCTCTAATGTCTCACAACCCATTTCTCAGTCCCCAGGTCAAATCAAGGATGTACTTGTAAATTTTTAACAATAGGCTTTCTGAAGGAGAGAGAGGAGGAAAAAAAAACTGTATTTAAACTAAGTTTAATATGCATTATTAATATCCATTCCACCAATTTGTTAAGTCTAGAAAATCAACAAAATAATAAATTAATCCCTGATTTTAGGGTTTACTAGTTTCTGATGTAAATATTCATGTTGAAAATTTAACATTCACCTCTCAAAAGCTGGTTTGATCTTGATCCAGCTCATGGCTGGGTGGATCGCACTACTTTAATATGCTTTGTCTGGGAAAGATCAGTTTCACTCATATAAAGCAGTCTTTACTATGCCCTTCTTGATATTCTATCCTCCTTATAATTTGGAGACTTTTCATTCTCTTCAAACTTCTCTGCCAAATTGTTTACTCTCTTCACTATCCCCACACCCCACCTCCACTTCCCCTTAAACTGTAATCATTGATTCAGTATTTCTGTCTTTCCCTCCTTTGTTGTCCCTTACTCCCCCACTGTCCTCCCTCATTGAACCTTGGCCATTCTAATAGCTACAATTATAACCTCATAAATATGATTCCCAAGTCTGAATCTGAAACCTTGACCACTCCTCTGTGCTCTAGTTATCCATATAATACACACACACACACATGCACACACACACACATGCACACACACACACACACACATATTCAAGTTATTCACTTGAAATTTAGATTTCTGGCCAATTCCTCAAACTTGATTGGACATGCTGATTTCCCAAATTTCCCATTTTTGTTGATTAAAACCAACGTTCTCCCAGTTATCTAGTTTTCAAAACTTGGAGTCATTTTTAAGTCCTTTCATTTCTTCACTACCCACAAAAAATCAGTGGCCAATCCCTATTAATTCAGTCTCTGAAATACTCCTTGCACCTATTTCCTCCTTTCCATTTCTACTGCCACCAAGAAAATTTGAACTAGCACTGACTCTTCACTGTATTCTTTTATTTTTAATTTTTATTTTTTCTAGGCAATGGGGTTAAGTGACTTACCCAGGGTCACACAGCTAGTAAGCATTATGTGTCTGAGGCTGGATTTGAACTCAGGTCCTCCTGACTTCATGGCCAGTGCTCTATCCACTTTGCCACCTAGCTGCCCCATCTTCTTCACTGTATTGTTATGGTGGTTTCTCAATTGCTCTTATGTCTACTGTTATCTATGGAATATATTCATCACACCCATGTCATTATTAAGGACTAATTTTAATCTAACTACATCCTACATTTCCATTCTCTATTTCATACAATCTATATTCCAGCCATATCAGACTACTTGCTATTCCCCTCTACTCTGCTTTTCTCACCTCCATACCTTTGGATATACTCTTTCACATTTCTGAAATCCTTCCTAATCCCCCACTTCTGCCTACTGTCAACTGGAAGCAATCTCTCATAATTTGAACCTCTTTGTACGTTTATTTATTTTATCTTTTTGACCATTTTCTTGTTTGCATATGGTATGTACTAAGTAAATATTGAATTTGTAAAGTGAATGCATAATTTTCAAATTTTCTGAATGAGAAAGATTAACATTTCAAAGTCAAAGTCAATTCTAGTGATGCATGATACAAAACACTAACTATTAATGACTTAGGTATTTTCTTTTATAATCATAAGATATACCATTAGTCAATATTAATTTACCAGTGGCTTAGAAGACAATTTGGAAGGCTTATTTGTACCAGAATGCTTATGTATTTTAAAGTGGGCATTTTCCCTACCATAAGTTGCTCCATTAGGTAAAATGTACCTTTTTTTAAAAAAAGAAATTTGAGCAATGCAATAAATCATAACATTAAAAGTTGCCAAATTGAAAAAAAGGCCCAGCTGTCCCATTTTTAAGTATGCCTCACTGCAAAGACCTGTGTTTCATTTAAAATTAAGGGGTTTTTTTGTCTCATACAAACTTTGTCAATTTTCATTATGAATGGATTTAAAGTTTTTTTTGACTCTGCTGATCTGAGATCAGTCTCAGGAACAGGTTTAAATAATTAAGAGAGACTCCATAAGCCAGGAGATGCATTGCATAGGGATGAAGAGTATTAGCTACCCCTCATGATATCTGCCAAATCTCAGGTTCACCCCAGGCCTCTCAAATGCTGAAGGCTACAAATGAACCAAAGCATACACAGTGAAAGATCCTCTTGGCAGTCAGTAAAGTTGCATTGAATTAGTTAGGGATTCAAAAATCCCCTTGAATAATTCTATTAGATTTAATTACATAAGCAAAGGATAAGCACCTACTATATTCCAGCACACAAGATACACACACACACACACACACACACACAAATACACACATGCACATACAGAGTATCTACCCTCAAGGAACTTGCATTCTACTGATAACGGAAAAAAAAGTGAAAACAGATATGTAGATACAAAATATATGCAATAAGAAATTATAAAGGAAAAGTACCCCAACATTGTCAAGCCAGAGGATAAAAGAAACATTGAAAGAATCTACCAATCACTTTCTGAAAGAGATCCCAAAATAAAAATTCCCAGGAATATTATAGACAAATTCCAGAGCTCCCAGGTCAAGAGAAAATATTGCAAGCAGACAGAAAGAACCAATTCAACTATCATGGAATCATAGGATCACACAAGATCTAGAAGCTTCCTCATTAAAGGAGGGGAGGTCTTATAATATGCTATTCTAGAAGGCAAAGGAGCTAGGATTACAACCAAGTATAATCTTAGCAGAAAAACTGATTACAATCCTTCAAAGGTAAAAAATAAGCATTTAAGGAAACAGGAAACTTCCAAGCATTCCTGATGAAAAGACCAGAGCTGAATAGAAAATTTGACATTTAAACACAAGAAGAGAATGTGAACCATCTCATAAGAAAAATAACTGATCTGGATAAATAATATAAGAACAGTCAGACTACTTGAAAATTATGATTAAAAAAGAATATTGATACCATATTATAAGAAACTATCAGGGCAGCTAGGGGGTGCAGTGGATAGAGCACTGGCCCTAAAGTCAGGAGGATCTGAGCTCAAATCCAGCCTCAAACACACAACACTCACTAGCTGTGTGACTCTGGGGCAAGTCACTTAACCCCAATTGCCACACACACACACACACACACACACACACACACACACACACACGAGCTATGAAGGAAAATTGCTTTGGAGTTCTAGAACAAGAAGGTAAAGCAGAAATAGAAAAAAAAACAATCCACTTATCACCACCTGAAAGAAATCCCAGTAGGAAAACATAGCCAAGTTTCATAGTTCCCAGGTAAAGGAAAAAATATTGCAAGAAACAAGGGAAAAAACTGAAATATCATGGAACTATAATAAGGATTACACAAGACCTAGCAGCTGCTATGTTGAAGGACCACAGGTCTTAAAAAACTATATTTCATAGAGCAAAAGAACTAGGGTTATGACCAAGGGAAACTTACCCAGCAAAGTTGAATATAAGCTTGAATGAAAATAAATGGACATTTAGCTAGCTGAAAGACTTTCAGGTATTTGTGACAAAAACAGCAGAACTTAATGGAAAATTCAACATATAAGAACAATTTGGAACTAAGGTGAAAGGGATATAGAACAATGTATACCCCTTGATCCAGCAGTACCACTACTAGGTCTGTACCCAAAAGAAATCAAAGGAAAAAAGACCTTTATGTACAAAAATATTTATAGCAGCTCTTTTTGTGGTGGCAAGGAATTGGAAATTGAAGGGATGATCCTCGGTTCAGAATGGCTAAGCAGGTTGTGGTATATGATTGGGATGGAGTACTATTGTGTTATAAGAAAATATAAGGAGATGGCTTCAGAAAAAACATAGGAAGAACTGCATGAGGTACTTCAAAGAGAAGTGAGAAAAACCAAGAGATCGTTGTGTACAATAACAGCAATGTTGTGATGATTATCAACTCTAATAGACTTGGCTACTTTGATCAATACAGTGATCTAAAACAATTCCAAAACACTCATGATGAAAAAATGCCATCCACTTCTAGAGAAAAACTGATGAACTCTGAGTGTAAGTGGAAGTATACTTTTCTCACTTTCTTTTTCCTTTTCTTTTTGCAATCTGGCTGAAATGGAATAATGTTTTGCTTGATTTTACATGTATAATTAATATATTATTTGTCTTCTCAGTGAGTGCTGAATGAGTTGGGGATGGAGAGAATCTAGAACTCAAAATTTAAAAAGAAAAGAATGTTAAATAATAATCTAGAAATATAAGTGAAAAGTATTTTTTGGGGGGTAGGGACACAGCAGGGCACTAAGAATTGAGGGAATCAGAAGAGGAATTATGTGGGAAGTGCTATTTAATCTGAGTCTTAAAGAAATTTAAGAATTTAAGTTTTATAGATAAGGACCAAAAGAAATCTGGATACAAGAAATAGTCTGCACAAAGCACAGAGACAAGTGATAGAATGCCATATGTGGAAAACAAGAAATGAGCCAGTTTGGCTGAAATATCTGCTGGGTGAGAGGTAGTAAGGTAAAATCAGTCTGGAAAGATAAATTCAAGCCAGATTGTGTGGAGGTTTAAAGGCCAAACAGCTAAATTTGTGTTTTATTCTATAGGCACAAGGAAGCTTACTTAAGCAGGGAGTACCATGGTCAGACCTGTAGTCTCAGGAAAAAAAAATTAATTTAGCAGGTGTTTGAAAGATGAATTAGATAAGAGAGAGGCTAGATGCAGAGAGACCAATTAGGAGATTATTATACTGCCTAGCATATAGTAGACATTTCATAAATTATTGCTTATTGATCAAGTGAGCAAAAAGGAGGAGTATTTAAGAGATGCTATGATGGAAGAACTAACAAGACATGGTAACTTGTTGAATGGGGGTGGAGGCAAAAAAGAAATGAAGTGGAAAAGATGTCTTTGGGGTTATCAGTTCCTCCTCTTATTGAAAAAATGGTGTTGCCCTTGAGAGATAGTTAAGTTAGAAGAAAAGTAGGTTTAGAAGAAAAGATAATGTGTTCTCTTCGGACAAATAGAGTTTGAAATGTCTATGTGACATCCAGATGAAGATGTGCAGCTGGTAATTGGTAAGGTGGGACTAAAACTTTTGAAAGAGACAAAGAATGGAAATGTAAATTTGGAGAAATCATCTACATGGATATGATAGTTGAACCTATGAGATCTGATAAGATACCTTAGACATGGTAGAAAGAGAAAAGACCCAGGTTACAATCCTAGACAGAGGTGTTATATGGAAAATGACCTTATAAAGAAGAGTAAGAAGTATTGATAGGAAAACTAGAAGAGAGTGTTACCATGAAAACCCAGGGAGGATAGTATACAAGACAAAATCTTGTTAATATTGTCAAATGAAGCAGAGAGGTTAAGACAGACGACTGAGAAAGGATATTGGATTTAGGGTTAAAGAGATGTATGGATACATTGGAGGGGGCAAATCTTGTTGATTTGTGAGGGGTGGGGAGGATTAATAGTAAATTAAATCCCGATTTCAAAGGCCTGAGATGGGGGAAGGGAGGAGGAACTAGAGACAACAGTTAAATACAACTTCCCTTCCCTCTCTCCTACCAGGACTTTGCCTAGGAAAAGAGACAGATAAGGCAAACACATTAAAGGTGTGAAAAGATCAATTAAAGTTGTTTTTTTTTTAAATAGAGTGGACATGTGGGCATGCATATACAAGACAGAACAAGGCAATCAGTAAGGAAATTAATGTCTATTAACACCACAATCACTGCATCTAAAATCGGGAGCTGGAAGAGAAACAGAAGCAGGAGCAGTAGCTACGCTGACAGCAGGAACAAGAGGAGGAAAAGGAGTGGAAGAAAGAAAGGGCTGAGAGGAAGGAGATGCACCTCAAGAGCAACAGCAATAAGGCTCAGATCAAAGAAGATGGGCCCATCAAGAACAAGGGCAAGAAAGTTTGTGGCTGAGTTCCTTGGTCCTCTGATTCCGAGCCAGAGCAAGAGAAGGAGGTGAAGAATCCAGTGAAGAACCCATCATCTCAATTCTTAGAACCATCAAAGAAACCGAACCAGAAGGAGAAAAGAAACGGCCCAGAGAAGTCCCTGAGCCAAGTCTGTGAAAGTGGTGCAAGCCAGGAAGAAGTCAGAGGTGCTTCCAGAGTAGAGGATTAAAAAGAAGAGATGTCTGTGGACCAGAGACTGCACTAGTTACACAGTGAGATCAAGTTTAGATTGAAGGTTGACAGCACAGATGTAAAAAGATGCCTCGCTGCTATGTAGGAGCTGGGGAGCCTGCAGGTGACCTCTGAGACTCTCCAGAAGAACACAGATGTGGTGGACATGCTAAAAAAGATTCTCCATTATAAAGCCAAGCAGGAAGTGATGGAGAAAGCACCAGAAGGCTCAAATCAAGAGTCCTGGGACCAAAGGCTGAAGCAAACCAGAAAGCTAACAAACTTGCTTTGGAGAAGGTCAAAACAAAGATGGAGAAGAGTGAAGATAAATTGGCAGGAGGAGAGGCCCCCAAGGAGAAGACAGAGGAGGAGCCTAATGCTGATCCCTCAGCTCCAGTGAATGATGAGTCCACAACCCAGAAGGGGGAGAGTGTTGAGGATGAAGAACAAGAACAAGGACAGAACGAGGGAGAGAGGTGGAGTCTGAAGACCTGCACAATGATAGCATTCAAGAGGATCCAGAACTGGACAGGCCAGGGAATACCCAGCAGGAAAGAGGGTTTGGATATACTTGGAGCCCTTTGTTGAGGAGAGCTGAGGTCCTGGAATATGTTGCTCCCAGCCTCTGCCTGGCCCTAGGATTGAGCCCCTTTACTAAGTTACATGGTAAATCACATATATGGGTCTTGCTCTCCTCTTAACCAAAGACTCCATTAAAGCTGAGAACTTTTGGGAGATGCTGTGCTCTTCAGTTGTATTTGTTCCCTTGTTTGTTTGTTTTCCCTCACCTAACTTCTGTGATTTCAAAACAACATGGAATGAATATAAAGGGTTTTTAATGAAAAAAATTCATTTTTATTGGCTTGGTTTTCTCATGTTGTTGGCTTCAGTAGAGACTGAAGCTGAGAGCTTAGCCAGTCTGCTGCAGGACAGAAGTGACAGTGGCCCCATTAGCTTTGAACCAGCAGTGCTTCCAACCCAGAGCTAGGCAGAGGTGACTGAAATGGAGACAAGAGCCTGTCATCTGATGGCCTGAGACTATTGGGCTCAGATTCCCTGGCTCTGCTCAGTGCTGGAAAAGTTCATCTTTGCAAAAAAGAAGAAAGAAAATAAAAACTTCAAGTTTATGGCTCAAGAAAAAAGTATCATGGTTTACAGCAGGGTTTCTTGCTCTAGTATCTATGGAATCCAATACAGCCATAAAGAAATTTCAGGTGGTCCATAAACTTAGAAAGGAAATATACACACAAACACACACATACACATATGTATATACATACATACATACATACATGTATATACACACATATATACATATACACATACACATACACATACACATACATATACATATACATATACATATACACATACACATACACATACACATACACATACACGTACGTATACGTATACGTATACGTATACATACATCCTTATTTACCTACCAGGCTCTAACTGAAATTTAGCATATCCTTCAATTATGAATGTAGGCCACAAAAAATTATTCTAAAAAAAGGGTTCCCAGGCTTCCAAACAGAGAGAAAGGGGGGAAAGGGTGCACTAAGAATGTCTTGTTTAGTTGAATGGGCACTAGATTTCTGGGGTCTGTTACCTATTTCAAATCTTGACCCCATTACTTATTACTCTTGTGACATTAGGTAAATAACTTTGCTTCTCTGGGCCTCAGTTTTCCTAAATGTAAAATGATGGGCTAGGACTAAAGATATCAAGAGTCATTTTCAGTTCTAAATCCTATTAACTTTATGTTCATTTATTTATTGTCTTTCTTCTCATAATACATTCAGAGCCAAAAGAATTTTGGGTATAGATATAAAAATTGGTTAAAAAGAAAAAGAAATGTTACTGAATCAAAACCACAGTGGAATTCATGACACCTTTCACACAGGATGATTCATGTTTCAGTCATCTGGAAATACCCAAACAAAAAGACAGATTTTAGACTATGCCCTGAAGATCAACAATAACAGCAACAACAACAACGTTAATTTTTCCTGGATTGGAAAGAGAACAAAACTCCTAATCTAATGACCTCCAAAAAATAGCAAATAAATCACTCCATCCACATTTCTATTTCATCACACTGTTAATGATGAGTAAAATAGTTCATTAAAAATATGCATTATGCTTTAAAACAACTTACAGTCAGTGTGTTTTAGTATATAAAGGGATAGAAGTTAGGAAGACTTGGATTTAAATTCTGTCTCTAACACATTCTGGCTGTGTGTACATGGCTAAGTTATTTAACTTCTCAGAGTCCTAGGAAAGGCTTTAAAATTGTAAATTATGAAGAAGTTGTAGATCTACATCAGTGAAAGGAGGTTCCACCCTGGGAATTTCCCAAATGCATGAAATCACAGTTACTAGAATAAATAAATAATAAATAATATGACGTAGATAAAAATAACATTATATTTCTTTTATTTGGTCCCATTTTTGTAATGCCTTTTTCATGTTGGAGACTTTACAAATACGAATGAATTATTTTTTAACTAAAAGAAGATAATTTGAATTTGTTTGCAATGAGCTTGCCCATATATGTATACACATATACGCATATATCAATTCACTTGATCCTCACAACAATACTGGGGTAGGGGACAGGAAGTATGGATACTAGTTTTCTCCCTTTACAGATAAGGGAACTGAGGTTTCAAATGTTGAGTGACTTATCCCAGGTGATAATTCCAGTAAGTGGTATAATTAAATCTTGAACCACTAAGCTTGAACCACCCAAGACTTGGTCAGACAGAAAGAGCAACAAAGCTCTTCACACCACTTGGCTGAGCCAGGAGTCCCACAAGAAGCCATCCAAGTGAGATGGACAATGACACGACTTTACAATTTGGCCTGCCGCTATGTTACCCATACCTTTAGGCACTGCATCTGACATGCTGGTGCAGCATTCTGAGGCTTCCTGTCTGACCTAGCGCTTTACCCTTAGAGTTTCGGGATCTTTCCATATGCTCTCCCTAAACTCTTTTATGGACTTGTTGCTGCTTTTGTTCAGTCATTTCATTTGTGTCTCATTCTTCATGAATGACTCCCTTTGGGGTTTTCTTAGCAAAGATATTACAGTGGTTTACCATTTCCTTCTCCAGCTCATTTGACAGATAAGGAAACTGAGGCAGAGTCAAGTGACTTGCCCAAGGTCACACAGCTAGTAAGTAATTTGGAGTTAAGATAAGTCTTTCTGACTTCAGGCCCAGCATTCTATCCACTGCTCTACCTGGCTGCCCTTTCTTTTATGTGCAGCCACCTACAATTAGAGAATGACTCACTTGAGAGCAAAGACTCTCATTTTTCCCTTATTTTATCCCTAATGTGTGGCGTGTAGCAAACAGATTATGTCATGCAAATAATTCTAAACTTAGAGTCAAAAAGACCTGAGTTCAAATTCACTGTCTGTGTGACCCTGGCCAAGTCACTTTTAACCACCCTTAGCCTCAGTTTCCTCATCTGTGAATAGAGACAATAATAGTGCTTACTTCACTCAGAATTTCTGAGATAAATATTAAGCACCTTGTAAAAGTTAAAGTAATATCTATATAAATGGTAGGCATTATGAAGCACTTAATTCCTTTTTGGTTCACCCATGCTGAATTCAATGCTCCTAATATTACATAAAGCCTTCTCACAATGCAATCTTCACATACATAAATAACCTGAAAATAGCTTGAGAAAGGTATTGGCTGCTAGGCAGAGCTGCCTCTGTAAGCATTCACAAGATCTGGAATGTTGGCCGTGACAAAACAATAATAAAAACTTGGGCAAAGTTGATTAAACTTTGAGTCAGAACATTTGGAACTGAGACCCATCTCTGACATGGACTAACTGGGCAAATATGGTCATATCATGTAACTGCTTGGAACTTCAGTTTCTTCATATATCAGGTGGCACCAATAATTCTTGCTTATTTATCTCATAAGGTCATGAGAAAAGTGCTTGGTAAACTCTACAGTGTTATGTAAATGAATGCTATTGTCAGTAATGAGACTTACCCAGAATTGTGAAAATATACCATATATATATATATATATATATATATATATATATATTGCATATCAATAATCGCAAAAAGTAGAAATCTCCACACATATAAAACATCACAAATTTTGACTAACTGAAGAAGAGTATTTTTTTAAATGTCTAAATTGGAGGATGATTTTTGAAGACAATTTTTCTTTTATTTTAAGATCTTTCATTAGTCAGTCAATAAATATTTAAGTACTTCATTTGTGCCAAGCACTATGCTAAGAGATGGGGATACAAAGAAACACCAAAGGCAGTTCCTGCCTCAAAGAACTCACAATCTAATGGGGAGACAACATGAAAGAATTTTGTGCAAACAAGCTATGGGGGATAAATTTTAAATAATCAACAGATAAAAGACACTAGAGTTGAGGGGGACTGGAAAAAGCTACCTACAGAACATTTGATTTTAGCTGAGATGTCAAGGAAGCCTGGAAAGCAAGGAGGTGGAAATGAAAGGAGAGAATGTTCTACACATGAGGTACAATCAGTGAAATCGCTCAGTGAGGAGATAGTATGTCTTATGAAAGGCATGAAGCAAGGAGGCCAATGTAACTGGGATGGCAGAGTATGTGGAGGAGGTGGGGAATAAGGTGTATTAATCCGAACTAAGGTGTTACTATTACTTACAGCATCTATACAGGAGGCAGCATACTATGGATAGAGAACTGGCCTTAGAATCAAAAAGACCTGTATTCAAGTGCTGCCTTTGACATAATTTTTGCTATGTCACCCAGGCCTAGTCACCTAATAGTCACCTAATCTCTCTATCTACTAGGTAGGCAGCTAGAGGGTACAGTGGATAAAGCACAGCACCTCAAGCCAGGAAAACCTAAGTTTGAATCTGGTCTGAGACATCACTAGCTGTGTGGCTCTGGACAAGTCACTCAACCTCTTTGTGCCTCAGTTTTCTCATCTATAAAATGAGGATAATAATAATACTTACCTCACAGGGTTGTTGTAAGGACAGATTGAATTAACAAATGGAAAGCACTTTTTAAACTTTAAAGAGCCCTATAAATGCTAGCTATTATTATGATCAAGATTATAATTTTAATAGTGCCCTGCCTTGTAAAAAATATCGTTTTAATTTCCATTCATGTTTTATTTAAATGACAACCAAATTATATTTTAATTCTTAATATTTTACATAAATATAAATCACCGAATAGCAAGGAGACTGATGTGAATTGTTATCATTCCCAGTTAGAAGCATAAACATGAATCAATGTCAGTCAGATAGCATTTATAAAGCATACGTACGTATGCTTACATAAGCATGTACATAAGCATGTGTGTACATATGAGTGTGAGCATGTGTGTGTGTGTGTGTGTGTGTGTTGTGTGTGTGTGTGTGTGTGTGTTCAGACATGTCCAACTCTTCATGATCCCATTTGGGGTTTTCTTGACAAAGATAGAGTGGTTTGTCATTTCTTCCTCCAACTCATTTTACAGATGAGGAACTGAAACAGAGATAAGTGACTTGCCCAGGGTCACACAGCTGATAATTGTCTGAGGCCAGATTTGAACTTGTAAAGAAGAGTCTTCCTGATTCTAGCCAGGGCTGGCACTCTACCCAGTTCACTACACAGCTGTACTGCATTAAGTCCCTACTATGTACCAAGCACTGAATTAAGCTCTGAAGGATCATGAGATAAAGGAAATCTAGTCACATTTTGCTCTGAGTAAAGGGAATTGGTTCAGGGGGGAAGTGCACTCACAGTGGACTAAAAGAGTTAGAAAGACAGTTGCTGTCTTGAATTCAATGTAATCAGAAAGAAGTTGAGGCCTTGTCTGTCTTACCGACCCATTTAAACAGTGTTCTGCCTTATGGAACTTTATATTTGCTTAGTTGTACTTTCTTGCTAGGTTGTGGGACAAAGTGACCTCCTACTCTCTCACTCTTTCTTTATTGCCTGGAATGGCATTGCTATCCTCAGTGTTATCCCATGATTTATTTAAAACTTGTTTACTTCCCCTGTGTAACAAAATGCTTTTTGTCTCCAGATAAAGTTAGATTCTGATTGGATTTGCTTAAAAGAAGTTTAGAATGGATGAAAAAAGAAAGTCAAAAGGAACCTGTTATCAAATTGCCTTAAACTTAAACATGAACCTATATAAATCTCTGTTGCTGACTTTTCATACTAGTTCTATCTCTCTCTGATAGTGTAAGGTTCTTGAAAGCAGGGATCATTTTGTTTTTGTCTTTATATCCCCAATGACAATCACAGTGACTGACACACAGTAAATACTTAATAAATACTTGTTGAAATTGATTGGTAAGCTGAAAATAAGGTGCTAATCTTCACTGGTAAAGAGTGTTTACTCATAGGTACTTTTCTACATAAAATAAATTCACAGGTCTTGTCCAACTTTTTTTAAAATTTTTATTTATTTATTTATTTTGCTGGGGTTAAATGACTTGCCCACACAACTACTGAGTGTTATGTGTCTGAGGCTAGATTTGAACTCAGGTCCCCCTGACTCCAAAGCCAGTGCCCACCTAGCTGCCGCTCTTGTCCAATTTTTTTAAAGTCATCATAAGAGTACTATATTAATGACGAAATCAGAGTGATTCATATTTAAGTTTCATGTGTGTTGAGGGAAGGTAAAAAGCATTTATTAAGTGACTACTATGGGCTAAGTGGGCAGCTAGGTGTCACAGTAGATAGAGTACCAGGTCTGGAGTCAGTAAGACTTATCTTTCTAAGTTGAAATCTGGCCTCAGGTACTTACCAGCTGTGTGCCCCTGGACAAGTCACCTGACCCTGTTTGCTTCAATTCCTCATCTGTAAAACGTGCTGGAGAAAGAAATGGCAAATCTCTCCAGTATCTTTGCCAAGAAAATCCCAAATGCAGTCACAAAGAGTTGGACAGGACTGAAAGAACTGAACAATAACAAATGGGCTAAGTGCTTGACAAATATTATTTCATTCGGTCTTCACAACAACCCTATGAGGTAGGTACCATTTTTATCTCCATTGTAGAATTGAAGAAACTGAAGAAGGAAGATGCTAAATTACTTTTGCCAGGTCACATAGCTAGTAAGTATCTGAGGCCACATTTGAACTCATGTCTTCCTAACTATATGCATGGTGCTCTTTTTCCACATAGCTGGTTAGAGCTACAATCACTTCTAATAACAATAATAATAAGAGCTAACATTTATATGGCACTTACTATGCGCCAGGCACTGTGCTAAATGCGCTAAAATTATCTTACTGCTCACGGCAACCTTGGTAGGTTAGTGCTGGTAATATCCCAACTTTACAGATGAGGAAACTGAGGCAAATAGAGGTGAAGTGACTTGCCCAAGGTCACAAAACTAATAAGTGTCTGAGCTAGGATTTGAACTCAGGTCTTAGTGCTCTATCCACCGTGACACCTAGCTGCCCTAGAAGCTTGGGTCTATGTTATTTAAGAATACTTAGAAGGAATGTTTTCTTTATATCAAAGTAGATCAAAACATTAAGATCAGTGAATTCATCCATGTAGGTATTACCTTCACTGATGCAGATTTTAACCACAGAGGAGCATAACAGAAGAAACATGGCTACAAGGGGTGAGACTAATAGTCTGTCAATGAGAGTCTATGAATTTTGATAAGTTAGATGTTGAACTAGCCTGATTCCTGCCATCACCCCTATATTGAAATTGCTTTCTTTGAAGTAGCATAAAGGTCTTGAGCTGTAAGAAAAGTCAGAGCTTATGCTCAACTGATATAACTTGTCTGCCCAAAGTTGTCACCATCTCTCAAAATAAGGCATCATGCTGTAGTGGAGTATAGTTTGGCAATTTGCATTATCCATCAAAAAACAAATCTTTTAAATGGATCTACACTTCAATTCATTTTCAGTTCTATTAGTATAAATGATGAGCTAGTGCAAATTTATTACTTTCATTACATTTGTTAATTCTATAGTTTTGTCTGTCCAGGACATGTGCATGGCAGATTCCCCCAACCTGACTCCTTTGTTTCTACCCACAGGGTGCTGAATGAGGATAGAGAATGTCATGCAACTGTGCAGAATAGATTCACTCCCTCACTGCTGCTTCGTAATGATTTTTATTCTTTCTTAATCCTTCTCAAGCCTGACATACTACCTTTCCTTCCAACTTTTCAATGAAAGGCAATAACTCATACTTTGCTGAGGAAAAACGGTAATTTACCTCAAGCTCCCTCTTTTCCCCTCTTCATTTCTAATTCATATGGCCTCTCCTGTTACCCTCAATCTAATACCCCTCCCAGCTATTCTAGAAGATTGCTCCCACAATAATCTTCACCTCATGTCTCATTCTAAAATTCACTTTATAAATACTGGCTTCTTTCCAGCTTCCTATAAATAGGACTTGGTCTCCCCAATGCTTATGGCATCTATTTTCAATAACCTTTTCTACAGAAACTTTTATTGATCTTATGAAAAAAAATTAGAATCTCGAATAACAGTTATTTAACTTCTACTCAATGGGAAATCAATGATGAATAAATAAGTTTTAACTTTGGTCAATGAGAAGACAACATAGGTAAATAATTGGGTTACAAAAAGAAGCAGAAAAAAATGTGCATACTAAAAAGTGTTAATATCCATATATAAAGAAACACAGGTTTTTTTTGTATTTATCTTTCATCAAAATGTGAGACACAGGAGAATCGTAGAGAACTCAAACTCCTTTTGGAGGATATAGAAAGGACTGAGGCTAGAGGAATTATGATCCCTCAACTTATTTACATGTAAATGTTTTTTTTCTAGAATTTGAGGGGTTAAACTCACAAAGGGATAAATCAAATAATTGTGCAAAGACTATGAAATTATTAAATAGAATTATTATTTTCCAAAATAACAGAAGTTAGATTTTAAAAATTATATTTCAAAAAGAAAAGATGAATCACTAAGCACCAGGCCTATACTCTGTAGGTAGGTCAATACCTGCCACTACATACTTTTGCTACAAATGGAAGCTGATTGATTCATAGATGAGATGAAAAATAACTGTAGAAGAAAACATAAAAGAAAGGTAGGAAAGTATTATTCCAAAAGGTTTTTTAAACTTATATAGAATTGCACAAGTGCTATTTTAAAAGAAATCAACAGAGAGAAAGCATATACTGTAGTGATCAGAAACATTATATAACATAACCTATATAGGTCAGTGTTCTATATCAAAATTCAAAATTCAGTAAAGGGATATATAGTTTTATAGTGATATTTGTTAAAAAAAAAAAAGGTGACATTAGATGTCCTATTACTTTCTATGAGTAAGAATACAAGCAGAAAGTTCTTCCCAGGAAGGAAAAGAAGAAAAACTTCCCTCTGTTCTCCTCCTAGATTCTTAAAAGCAGAGGACTTAGTTATCCCCAGCTGCCTTCCAGAATTGTTCAGCCCTGAGTGCGGTCATATTCAGAGCTCAAAGCTGTCAGGAAAAACAAATAAAAGGCTCTTTTCTTGGTGAGGTACACAGCCAGGGCATATAAAAACATCAGGGTTGCCCAACCTGTTAGGGGAAGCACAGTTTCCTTGTATTTCAACCACTTGTTTAAGTTTTTGTAAATGTATGTTGAACGCAGTGCCCTATACTAAGGAATTATAAGCTAAAAGTAATAATAATAATAATACATATTTTTAAAAACACTGTTTAGGAAATTCTGTCAAAAGCCAGCTAATCGTAATTGCATATGTAGAACTTTCAATCCCACAGAAATATGTTGCAAACATTCTGCCAACATGGGCTGTATCTGCCAAGTCTTGTATAATATTGTCTTCCCTGAATATTTTGAATTAGAAATGCCTATAATAACCATATACAGCGAGATCTCATTAATCTGATAACATTTCATTCAAATTAGGGTATAATTTGGAGCAACTGGTATTCTTCTGTTGATTAGAAAGTGTTGCCTGTGAAAAATTATTCATTTATTCTGAAACATAATTTTAAGTGGAAACTAAAGTCAAGATCTGTCAGGTAAAACTAAGTGTCACAAAGTAGATGTTGGGAAATGTCACAGTATCAGCTGAAAATATTATGTTGTGTTTCTCCATTTGAATGCAAAAAAAGACCCTATTTGTACACAGCCATAAACTAGACCATAACAGAGATAACACAGTCATCGGTTTTAATCTGTCTATTAAAAGCAGCGTAACCCATTGATAATCTGCATGAGTTTTTAAGATGATTAGCATGCTAACATGATCAATCTATATCATTCAGCCAGAGTCCAGGCTATGCAAAATAAAAAGGAGAACTTATATCATTATTTTTATGGTAAGTGAAATATGACAGTGAAATATCAAGATATCACCATACTTTTACAGTTTGAAATCAATAGAGATAGGAGATAAGGACTGGATCTTTCATTTTGTTTCTGCAGGACATGTTCCCTACCATTGAAAGTTGGCAGCTTTGAAAAAGATCCACATGTACAAACATATTTATAACAGCTCTTTCTGGGGTGGCAAAGAATTGGAAATTGAGGGGATGCCCATCAATTGGTGAGTGGCTGAACAAGTTGTGGTATGTGAATGTAATGGAATATTATTGCGGTATAAGAAATGATGAGCAGGAATATTTCAGAAAAAAAAAACCTGGAAAGACTTATATGAACTAATGCTGAGTGAAATGAGAAGAGCCAGGAGAACATTGTATACAGCAACAGCAACATTGTGTGGTGACCAACTTTGATAGATTTAGCTCTTCTCAGTAATACAAGGATCTAAGATATCTCTAAAAGACTCAAGATTCACATCTACACTCAGAGAAAGAACTGTGGCATCTGAATGCAGCTAGAAACATACTATTTGCTCTTTTTTTTCCTTCTGTTTTGTTCTATTTCTTCTTTCTCGTGGTTCCTCTTATTGGTTCTAATTCTTCTTTACAACATGAATAATGTGAAAATATGTTTAGTAGGAATGTATGTGTGCAGCCTATATCAGACTGCATGCTGTCTTGGGGAGGGAGGAGGAGAAAACTTAAAACTCAGAAGCTTATGGAAGTGAATGTTGAAAACTAAAAACAAATTAATTTAAAAATATAAAAAAAATTGGTAGCCAAAAAAAAAAGTTGGAAGCTGGCAGCTTCTCTGTCACTCTGAGAGAATTGCCTAGAGAACCAAGATGTTAAGTGACACAGCCAGTCAGTAGGACTTGAACCCAGGTTTTCCCGGGTCTGTAGTCAGCCCTCTCTATCCATTAAGTAGAATATCCTCTATCATTAAGTAGAATAGAAGAAGTTTGAATTGAATTGAAGAAAACTTCTATGTGAAACTATACCATGTTTTGGAATGCTTCTGTGGACATCTGGAACAATATTGCATCATGGAATCTAATTTACATAGTTACCATATAAGGAAAGAGGAAAAAGAAGAGGGGGAGAAGGAAGACAGAATAAGGAGATGTAGGAAAACTGACACCAAATGTTCCTCAAATAGCAGGAAAAAACAAAAACTTACAAGATTGCCTTCAGGAGATAACATAGCTAAAACAAAACAAAACAAAAATAAAATCATTCTATGTTGAGGTGTCAGATGAGCTTTCTTGGAATGCTCTAGGCACTAATATTAACACAGACTAAGATTTAATTAATTTGTTTTTGGAAAGCACATCACACTGATTTCTAAACAAGATAGAGCTGTAGGTTCTAAAAATATTCAGCAAAACCTTTTGTTTGAAAATCTATCTAGTTCTAACTTTAAAAAAAAAAATAGGTTGCTAAAAGAAGCCTTGGAAGAGAGACACAACTGGAAGGGACCCTAGAGGGCATGCAGTCTAGACCAGTTTGTTTATTCTATGGATAGAGTGCCGGACCTTGCTTGATACAGGAAATTGTTGTTGTTCAATCATTTCAGTCCTGCCCTACTCTTCTTGACACCATTTGGGATTTTCTTGGCAAAGATACTGGCGTGGTTTGCCATTTCCCTCTCCAGCTCATTTTACAGATGAGAAAACTGAAGCAAATAGGGTTAAATGACTTCTTCAGGGTCACACAGCTAGTAAACAACTGAGACCGAATTTGAACTCAGGTCTTCCTGACTCCAGACCCAATGCTCTATCCCTTATGCCAACTAGCTAGCCAGAAATAGGAAAACCTGAGCTCAAATCCACCCTATGTTGCTCACTAGCTGTGTGACCCTGGGCAAGTCACTTAAACTCTGTCTTTGTTTTTTCATCTGTAAAACGATAATAGTATGTACCTCTCAGGATTTTTTGTGAGGATAAATGAGACAATATTTTTAGAGTGCTTTGCAAACCTTAAAGTGGTGCTGTTCACATGTAAATATAAAGTCTATTACAAATGTAAACTCTGTTATTATGCCCCCTCCTCCCCCAAAATGTTAAGTCCTAATGGAAAGCCCTTTGGTGATAAGCCTCTAGTACTTTGTTCTCAGGCAACAGATAAACAAATCTATCATTGGACCTATAAATTAAGGTTTTCTTGTTATTTTTAATTTCATTTTTGCTCTTTCCCAGCCTGCTAAGACTTAGTAGAGTTTGGCCACTGCTAATATAACCTTCAAGAACCCAGGGTTACATCCATGCCAGGATAATGCATCAGAGAGGGAGGGCAGTGACTGTGAGAAGATAAATGAAAATAGACAGCAGCATTTGTCAGGATTGTTGTGGATGAAATCCATGCGGGGGCTTGGACTAGAAACTCTCTGAATTCTTTAACTCTATGTCTGCCCAGAAAGGCAAACTGTCTCCTGACTGGTGTTGACACTAGAGGATGATTTAAGAGAAGATTCTATTCTATGGAATAGAATAGCTGGCAGCTCAGGGATTCAGGCTAAAGTTGGGTTCAAGCTCTGATAATAATAGTAATAGCTCACATTTCTATAACAATTTGTGCTGTACAAAAAGCACTTTGAAAGTCCTGACTCCAATCTACCTTCCAAATTTTGTTTCATACCACACAGTCTTTCACACATTGTTCCAGACAAACTGGCAGGTCTTTCGTGTGTGTGCGTGTGTGTGTGTGTGTGGTGTGTGTGTGTGTGTGTGTGTGTGTGTGTGTGTATGGGGGGGAAGAGAGAGAGAGAGAAAGAAAGAGAGTGTGAGAGAGAGAGAGAAGCTGAAGATTACAGATTACACTATTTAGGTAGAAAGGCTGAGTGATTGGGAGTGAGTGATTGGGGGGATGGTAGTACCCTTGAAAATAATAGGAGACTTAAGAAGAAGGAAGGGTTTTTTGGGGAAATATAATGAATTCAATTTTGGATACATTGAGTTTAAGATGTCTGAAATACCCAGTTTTAGGTAGCTCATTAGAAGCTGGAGATGTGAGACTGGAGAGTTGTAGAAAGGTTAGAGCTAGACAAGTAAATCTGAGAGTCATTGTGATAGAGGTGATAATTGAAACCATGGGAAGTGATGATATTTCCAAATGAAACAATAGAAAGAAGGAATGAAAGAAAAAAAATTAAGAAACAATTAATTTGACTCAAGAGCAAAACTCTGCTTTAAAAATCTTCTTCCAATAAGGTACCTCAACTTTGTTAAGTCACTACAGGATCCTTTGATCAATGCAAGCTAAGAGAGAGTTTCCAGTGGTCTGATTATTAACATTGAACAGAAAATGACATCTAGGGACATATGCACACTAAAAGTGTTTCATGCTGTTGAAACACTAAGTCCGTGAGTTCAGAGAAGTTCAGAAAACTGGGATTATATGACTGAATTTAAAACATTGGGAAGTGGGGAAGAGGTTATAATAGCTTTCCTATTGAAGAGCAATTTCATCTATTCAATTGTGCCGGTGTGTAGAGAATACTTCAGTAGCAGAACAAAGGATAGAAATTATAAAAAAAAAAGAAACTAAGGCTTTCTTTGGGGGCGAGGGGAGGGAGGCTGGGGAGGAGAACAAAACAAAACAGAAACAAAAACAAAAACACTTCTTAATAATGAGAGCTATCCAAAAATGCAGCAGGTTAGTTCAGGCACTAATATTTTTTCCCTCCTTCAAAGCCTTCAAGTAGAGGCTGGATATCACTTGTTATGTATAGTAAGGACAAGTATGAACTGGATTAAATGGTCTCCGAGAACCATTCTGATCATAAAACTATAGGATTCTCTAATATCTTAAAAGAGTCCAAATTCTGAAGTTGATATTAGCAAAGGACATGTTTATTGAAGTAAATCCACAAATATCCTCAACAATATCTATGGTTAATCAAAATAAATTAACATGAGTATTTAATAAATCTATGAACAATATTTTGAGAACAAAGATCTAGAAGGGATCTGAGGATTCATCTAGTCTCAACCATATCTGAATAAGAATCCCTCTTCAATAACTACAATCACTTTGTTTAAACAACCTAAGAAAATGTAAACCATAACCCTCTGGGGTAACCCATTATACTTTTGGATAGTTCTGTTGACAGATCTTTTGTGTATTTGTTTTGTTGTTATTTATTTGTGTTTGTTTGGTCTTTTCTTTTTTAATGCACTGAGCCAAAACCTGCTTTAAAAATTTCTACTCACTGCTCCAAATTCTGCAATCAAGCAGAATTAATCTAATCTCACTTCTATGGGATAGTTCTTCTCTGATGGTAAAGCATCTAGTTGATGGGGAGTCCATTGAGATAGTTTATTAGTACTTAATTCTTGGACAGACACTGGAAATGGACAATGGTCTTGGCTAAGAATTGAAGAGGAAAAGCAATATGGAATCAATTGCATTGTGGAAACTATGAAGAGCTTTCAATGATCTTAAGCTGGTCCCTCACCAAAAAGTACATGCATGCATACACAATAGCATTCACATACATACATATATAAGTGTATACATATACACATATATGTATATATGCATATGTGCATATAATTAATACTAATTTGTTGTGAATCATAGAACACCACAATTTGTGAAGAAGAAAAATTATATATGACCTAGAGGGCAATGGAAAGACACATGATGGGAATTACTAGGGCATAATATATTATAAATGATGATTCATGTACAAAACATGTTTTAAAGACATTATCTGGGAGATAAATTTTCAGAAAAAAATTAGTGTCATATTGAAAGAATCAGGATCAGCAAGTAGAGAACCTTAATGGTGAATTAATATTCACAATATGATAAAAGATCTTGAAGGAGGCTTCTAAAATGTTAGTTTAATCACCTGGGTAGTATTTATAGCAAGACACAGAAACGCATATACATAGGACGAAAATGTGGATAGGTTCCAACCTGTACACTTGGAGACTGACCTTCCATTGATGAAACCTCAGATCCATTAAAGTTTTGAAAGAGTATTTCTTCTTTCCTTCAAAGGACTTTTCTCTTTGCTTGTTTGTTTTTACTACTATTTTATTGCAATTGTTCTTTAGAAATTCATTTGCATTTCCCGGGTGTTTACACATCCTCAATTTTCCAATGGGATTATTGATGCTCTGACATTTCTTGAGATCAGCACAAAATCTTTTTTAATCCCTAATTTCTCATTCCCTCTACCTTTTCTCATTATTTCTTAAGAACATGTTTTACTCATGACCTAAAGCAGTGAGCAGTGAGGTGGAACAGTAAATAGAACACAGGGACTGAAGTTAGGAAAATCTGAGGTGAAATTTGACTTCAGACACTAAATAGCTGTGTGACCCTAGGCAAGTCACCTAACCTCTATTTGTTTCCTTAACTGTAAAACAGGGATAATATTACCACCTCCCTCCTAGAACTGTTGTGAAGAGCAAATAAGTTGATATTTATGAAGTGTTATTATAGTGCCTGTCACATATTAGGCATTTAGCAATTGCTTGTTCCTTTTCCCTTTCTCCTAATCAATTGGTGCAATACATCAAAAGATATTAATCCCATTGACCAGTGTGGAACACACAATCTCAAAAGTGTAAAGGACATCTTTGTTCATCTAGCCCAGGGTACATGGGCAAAATGTCTCTACTATGTCCCCAGTGGTTGGTCACTCAGCCTTTATTTGAAGGTACCTAGTGATGGGGAACTCACTTCCAGGGTGAATCAGCTAGGTGTCACAGTGAGTAAAGCATTACACCTGGAATCAGAAATATCTGAGTTCAAACCAAACTTCAGACACTTAAGTAGCTGTGTGATCCTTGGTAAAGCATTTGACTATTGCCTATCTTTGTTTTCTTATCTGTAAAATGGGCATAAAATATAATCTGCCTTCCAGAATTGTTGTGAAAAAAATTACATAATATTTGAAAAGTGATTTACGATGATCATGATGTTATAATGACAACCACATGAGGTAATCCACTTCACATATAGACAACTCTAATCATTAGTAATGTTTCCTATGCAATGATCCCAAGTCTGCTTCCCTATAACTTCTGCCTCTTGTTTTTGTTCTTTTTCCTGGGGCCAAATAGAGCTAGTAGAATCCCTGTTCTACACTGAGATCTGTGTAATTTTGAACAATTTAAATTTCATCCACTGATTAATTCTTTGATTTGGACACTAATTGAATACCTGCTAGGTGCAAGTTTCTGTGATAATTGCTTTCAGAGATAAGGTTGGAAAAAAATAGATAATTCTTGCCCCAATGATTTTACTTTCTAGTAGGAAGGACAACAAATGAGCAAAAGTCATAGTTAGATAATACAGAATGTGATGAGACCTATAAGAAAGTTACAAAGAAAATGTCAGAAGAAGAAAATATCACTTTCATAAGGAGGTAGCATGTGAACTAGATCTTAAGGACAAGTAGAATTTCTGCATGTAAAGATGAGAGAGAGGGCATTTCAGGGTCAAATACATCACAGACAAAGGTGACACACCACAGACTGTATTTGGAGAGCAGATTAGTTGTAATCAAATATTCCAATGTTCCCATAAATTTGAGTCAAGATCCTTACTAAAATCCATCCACAGAGATTTGGAATATGCAAATGTTGTCCAATTCTTCTTCTAAACTATAAATTCACTTCATATAAACTATAAATTCACAGAGGGCCTAATACAAAATGGTAGAACTATCATCAGCTTGAATACCCACCAGTGATATTTAAAAATTGGGCCTTTATTTCAGGAAGAAGTTTGAAATTATTAAAAGAAAGTTTAATTTCCTCCTACTGCTCATTTATTGGCCAAGTTTATTCTCAGTTTTCATTTTCTGTCAAAAATATTGTAGAGAGATAGATTATCAGATAGCTAGATGACAGAATAAATACATATAGATCTATGTTGACCAGTACTCAAATCTGGAATTTGCATGATTCTCTTCACTGAATAAGAAAATGTTCCTTGATGATTTATGCCCACATGAAGTGAGAAGTTAGCTAAAGGCTGGAAAAGAGAGTTCTTCTTTGTTCTGTTGTCTTGCTTTGAGAGAAGATACATGGAGTTCAAAGATCCAGGAGGAGATGCCTGGAGGACCTCCTTCTTCTTGGAAGAAGCCAACCAATAGAGAATCTGGCACCTTGGGAATGTCTTTATTTCAAGAGTCAGCTCATATAATCTTTCTGTTGACCTGAGATATCTTAATCCCAGTGGGAAAGTTCGTTGACTCTGTGTATGGTCTAATATATTGTAATCCACATAACTTTCATTTTTATTGATTTATATTCTGTTAATTCTGATGCAATCAATTGGATAAATGGGTACATATGATATTCGCTGTGTGATGGCCTTTGTTTAACTTGCATTTGGTGAGAAGTGAGTCAAACTTTCAGTTTTAACTTGGGGCATCCATTCGCCATTAATGGAACACGACCAGGAAGACTGGTACAAATATTTAAAATACGTATTTCCCTAAAACTTGAAATTTTTCAACAATGAAGATAATATAATGTGTAATTTTTATCTGGAACCACTCTGAGGAAAAAAATAGAGTTAGTCTAGTATCTCCAATCTCCTGTTTCTCTCCTGGTAGGAATTGAAGTAGCCCTTACAGGAAAATAGGTAAGATTTTAGACAGACAGATATAGACAGACAGATAGATAGATTGATAGATAGATAGATAGATAGATATGTGTTCATACCTGGAAATATACATAACCCTATGACTTTTATATGGACAAGATACATATACCTCTACAAATTGGGAATATAGGGGTTTATACAGGTATATACATTAATACACATATGCTTATACATATACATATATGCACATACATGTAAACATTCATTGATGTATATAATATCTTGTATTTGTGTATATATGCATCTGTGCATTTGTATACACTGAAAGACAAGTTCAACAGGATGTTCATACAATTGTTTTTCTTAGTTTTGACAACAAGCATTCTTCACCTACTTTTTTGAGTGATTAGGAATCCCATTTTGGAGAATGCAGAATTCTAGTGATGCAATTTAAATAATGTCATCCAAAAAAGAAAGAAGCAAATAAAATACGGAGGATACCAATAGCAAGGAAAAAAAATCTCAGCCTGAACTTCTAACAAACTTTTTTTTTGACAAAATAAAGTGACTAAGAAAATAACTGTAGGTATGTCCCATTTACCTATTTTCCCTTCTGTCAGTCAATAACCATATATGATGTTCTTTTTATGTACCAGACATCCATGCAATAATGTTTATGAGAGTGATCCGCAAGTGGGACAAGGGGATTTTTGACAGCGGTATTAGAAGGAAACAAATTGATAGAAACGTTATTGTGTTTTTTCCCTTTTTTTAAACTTCATATGTTTCTCTTTAGCTCACATACATTGTGTTATGCATCAGCAATCTTATATTACACCTGGCTCCTTTCCATCTTCTATCTGCCAACATTTATTTTGAAATCTGTGCGCCTTCCCCGTAACCTATATGCCACCCCAAATGTATTTCCATAAAAAAATTAAAAATTACAGGAGCTAATGTTTTCCTCATGTAATACTCTATTTTTATTTGTGATGAAAGAAATCATTAGAAAACAGCTAATCAATTTAAAAGCTTTTAAAAATAAAAATACTAAGCCCCTTATGTTTTTTATTAACAAAGTTTTATTGAAAAAGTAAGAAAGCTTTGTTTTACTACTGTATTTCCTGGTAGAGGCAGGATAGCTTGTGTCTTTAACAAATGGAGACATTTAAATTGTAATCACAGCAGTGACTGAATGCCTAATTTCTTTAATGAATGAGAAGAATGATAGGTATAATTAAATACCTCAGAAATCTTAGCTACCATTGCTTTGAGTGTAACTCTAAAAAATAAAACAATGCTGGTCAGGCTTTTATTATACTTTTGGAACATAGGTTACTGTAATCGTTTTTCTTTTTTCCCCAAAAGTTCCTTTGTAAAAGGATAGGAAAGAAATGTGACTAGTTGTATAGATTTACTCATTTTAAGGACCTTAAGAAACTATTAAGTGTTATTATATGTATAAATTAGATTATCTATAAAATACTAAATTTCTTGGCAAAGTCAATGGAAAATCAACATAGGCCTGACTATGTCAGTCTTTGTCAGAAAAACCTTCAGTGGATCTTTATTGCCTGTAAGACTAAGTCCATTTTTTTCCTGTGTGTCTTATAAACCCCTTCATAATCTGACTGCAACACATCTTTCTGGGTATAGAAGCTTAGGTCCTAGATCTAGAACTAATAGTGACCTCAAAGGTTCAAATCCTACTTATTTCACAATATTCCCCTAATGAGCTATTTTCCTTCCAATCTGACCTACCCATAAACAGTGCTGCATTTTGACTCTCTCTGACTTTCTACTGGCTGCCTCCTTGTACCAGAACTACTCTTGCTTCTCATTTCTGTAGCATGAAAAATCTTTTTTCAAGGTTCTGGTAAATTTCCACTTCCTGAACTAGATTTTTGCTAATTCTCTTAGGGGGACCTTAAATCTATCTCCACCTCTACTTCCAGGCCAAAAGAAAAACAAAGAATTTCTTTGCATTAAATTCATATATATATCATATTTACATATCCATGCTAAATGTTGATCTCCTCCCCCAATTCCAACTCCTATGTAGAATACAAATTCCTTGAAGGCAAGTACTGTTTGCACTGTAGGTAGCACCAGTATAATACCTGGCACATGATATTCAATGAACAAACTGTTGCTTTTTGAGTGAAGGCTGTGTCAAACTTATGAATGGATTCTATTTCAGAATATATCTATAAATCAATTGTCAATATTGTGAAAACAGCCTTGCCTAGAACCTTTGCCTGATGATCTTAGAAGCATCTCTTAAACATTTTTCTTTTTCAGAATCCCTTCTCTGACTCCATTTCTGAACCTGGTGATTCTTTAAAGGATATAGGGTTTATATCTTTGGTTTTAAAATGGCCTTTATGACTCCAAATGAAGAAGGGTAGGGCTGGGAGAGTTGTGAAGGAGGTAAGAATTTGGGGGATTTTTATATGTCTTTAAAAAAACAATTTTTCTGTTTATAAGTTAATGGATTGTCATATGATCACTTGCTGGTTTATAACTGTTTTTTTTTAAGAAATCTAAGCAAATTATTTTATATTATAACATTAGGATTTACTTACTGATGTTAAATGTGAATAATGACAGACTTCTGAATTGTTATCAAAACTTTAACTTTTAAAAAATCATCTTGCTAAATGTATTTATATAAAATGTAAATATTTGCTGGGTTAACGTTTTTTAAGTAATATTCTATCTTCATATGCAATGATTGCATTCACTAGAAGACAGATAAAAAAATTAAAAACTTTTAAAAATACCAACTTATATTTTATAACAAAACAACAAATAGAAAAAAATAGAAGGCTTTTATTTGGCTGAAATCTTTGAACTCATAAGTTCGGGAGACCATGCAATCCTGGTAAATAAGTATTCTTTTGATAAAATTCATTTTTATTTAATACAGAGTCTTACTCTCCTTGTTCTTTACCCATGCCAGTGCCTCAGTCCTACCTCCTACCTCGTAAATTGCCAGCCTGAACACATAGCTCTTATCTAAACCTTTCATGTCAGGGTCTCCCATTGACTTCAAATAGCAAAGCCTTTTTTCCCTCCTCACATATCTATCTCCACCAACTCTTTGGTGCCAGTGGCCAAGTTGTATTTTTAATCATTTTATTAATGTTAGACTCCATTTCATTGACATGTAGGGGAATTTCTAAATTATTTTATGATACTAGAAATATATCAAATCCAAGTTCCCTCACCAAGGCTTGGAAATTGCTTGTTCTATTAAAAGTTACATGTTATATCAACTTTTGTTGTGATAGCATTTGACAGTGTTACTGTTCAATGCTTTCTAGTCAGAAACCTCTTCGAGAGGCAAAAGAAAAAAAAGAAGAAAGAAAGAAAGAAAGAAAGAAAGAAAGAAAGAAAGAAAGAAAGAAAGAAAGAAAGAAAGAAAGAAAGAAAGAAAGAAAGAAAGAAAGAAAGAAAGAAAGAAAGAAAGAAAGAAAGAAAGAAAGAAATCTGCCTCACCAAGAAATCCTGCTTCACCATGTTTGGTTTGCCCCAAACCAAAATGAAAACCATTCTTTTCCAGGAGGTCTATTTCCTTCACAGACCTGGCTATGTGCAAAAAAAAGAATGACCAAGATTGGTGAGGAGACTCAAAACCAAATATCAGCATAAGTTAATGGAATATATGATATTTAGCTTGGTGAAGAAAAGACTTAGGGAGGTTAATGCAAATATTTTAAAGATTACAAGAATGATTAGATTTGTTCTGGTTTTCACAGAGACTAGAATTATAGCCCCACTATGTGGAAATTACAGGCATCTAAACTCAATATCAGAAGAAATTCCTTGACAAATAGGTCCCAAAATGAAATGGATTTTTTTTTGAGAAAAAAGCAACTCTACTTCATTTTACTGCTTCCTCCCACCTTATCAACACTCCCAGAATGCCATTCTATCAACAGTCAAAGATGTCATGCCACGGCTGTTCTTTATCTTTATTATAATACTATTGGCGTACAGAACATATTAGCATAATCCTGCTCAGTATCTGTACAAGATTTATGGTATAGGTTCCTCTGTTGTCCTGGTATTGGTTTTACCAAAATTATTTATCAAATATTTCTCATTCAGCACATGGTTATACTGATTGAATCTTCTTTGGTTTGGCAGTCCTCTAGATTTCCAGAGTAGAGCTCCCATTCTCCTTACCCACAACCCAACCTTGTGAATTCCCTGGCTTCCTTAAGGACTAGTGTCAAATCTCATCTTCTGCAGGAGGCCTTTCTCTTTCTCCCCTAAATTTATTGCTTTTCTTCTGAGACAGAGGTTCCTAAACTTATTTGGTCTACTGCTTCCTTTTAAAAAAAATTTCTCAGTGCCCCCTTGAAAATCTATTTTCCTTAATCCTTTAACATTTTTTTAAATTTGCATCATTTTAAAAAAATAGAAAATATTCTGTTTCAAAAAATAGAAAATATTTTTAAATGATACATCTTAAATTTAATAATTTATTATAAATTTTGGGGTTTTTTTCCTGCATTGAGATTTTAATGATACAATATTGTGTCATGTGACCATATGGCATCATGTTGTAAACCTGCATATATTCCTGCTGATGCATGCTGGACTTCCCAACAATGTGACAAGCTCACCTGCCACGACTTACTTGTTAAGCCATTGGCTGACTTGACCACTGATGGGTTATAACTTGGAATTTTGTGTTTTTATTTGGAAAGTAGTGTAATCGCTGTTACTTTAAGTCTGTTACACAACAGATGAAACCTGTAAGAATGGTTTTTCAAAATTTTCTTTTCTTCTTTCCTTATGCTTCCACCAACCCCTTATCTTTATGCCATGCCCCCCCAAGTGCACATAGGGCTACTACTGCCCCCCCTAGATTGTTCCAGTGTCCCGCCCCTTGCCATAGAGGAACCTATGCTCTGAGATTACCTTCCATTTACACTGTAAAAATCTTTAGTCTGAATAGTTGTTGTTTGTATGTTTTCTTCTCCATTACATTGGTCAATTTTAGAGCAAAGGGATGATGAAGATGATGATGATGACGATGGTGGTGGTGGTGGTGGTGGCAGTGCAATGGTGATGATGGTGATGATGATGATGACAATGATGATGAATGATATTTGTCTTTCTTTTTACTCCCAGAGCTTATCAAAGTGCCTGGCACATAATAACCACTTAATGAATGCTTGTTTACCACCTGAACTGGTTTGCATCTCATCTCCTTGGATTCATTCCCACTGAAATCTATTTATCTTGAGATGAAATACTTGTAGACTACAAGGCTTAAGAGTTCCAAAGATAAACCAAACCTCTGAAGAGAATGTTATAAATCTATAAAAGTTATTGGTCCTAGATGAACTAATATCCAATTCCCACTTTTTCCTTGCTTCTGATTTCTATATCTCTTACAAATTCATCCCTAAGTTCTCATCATACAAATCTATGAGATTCTTGATAATGTCTTTATATTAATTTTCCATAGAGAATCTGTACAATATACTATATAATACTTTTTGATACTTTTCTTTTTTTTTTTTCCTGGAAATCTGTGTAGCATTTGGGCCTTATTTTCATTACATGAGCATTCCTCCTATTTTTATGAATATAAATTTCCATGGTTTTGTCTTTTATAGATGTTCTTTTATTTAGCTAGGATTTATTCATCGTTGTTGTTCTTCAGTCATTTTTTCATTCTTCATGACCTCATTAATGGGCTGTCACCTGCCTTCACATTCTCTGCAATTCTTGTCTATGACTTTTTACAAATCTTCTATATAAGATGTGTGCAATACATTTAAAACTATCCTTTACTTTTTAAAAATGAATCATGGATACACATACAATATCTTTCCCTGTTGCTATGTGGCTGGCCCATATTTCATAGTTCTGTGAATAGTTGATTGTATATTATGCTTTACTTCTTGCATGTCTATATTAGAATACTGGTCTCAGAGTTAAATTTCTCTGACATAAAGTTAATTGGGATCATTGAAAATATAGCCCCTTTTCTCAAATGTGATCCAGTCTATTCACCTCATCAGATCTTCACTTAAATGCAGTGCCTGCAATGCTAACTCAATGAGCTATCCATCAGATTTCATCTCCTGATCTGGTTTAATATTCATCCTTTACTCCACTGAGAGTTTTTCCCCCTTCTTTATATGGATTCCTAGGACAATGTCCTCCGAAAAACCTTAAATCTTATTGGCAAGACCTTTCTTGCCCCAAGGATTTAAGCCATCAGCAGAGGGTTGTTAACAAATAGAAGCATCTAGGAAATGTCAGCATCCTCATGGACATCATCTGCACAGGATTTTCTTCATGACAATGGTGAGGGCCTTTGAGAAGGAGATATCTCTCCATTTTCTTCATTGTTTGATACCCATAATCAAAGGATCGTTTAATGGAGTTGTCTCTGAGACAGAGGCAAACAGAGAGAGAAAGAGAGAATTATTAAGCATTTATTATGTTGAAGGCACCATGCTAACTACTGATAATTTACATATAAGAAGATATATAAGACTAGCTTCATCTCTCAAAAACCTTACATTCTAATAGGTGAAGACAAAACACAAAGAGGAGCTGGTTAGCACTAGGGAAGGGGGCTGAGAGTGAGTTGATCCGGCTGTAAAGTTAACAGGATTTCTGGGGCTCCTTAAGACTGGTTGATCTTGGTCAGAGACTCACCAATATGGAAAGTAGGCTCCAGCACAGAGTAATTCCAAGCTGGGCATGTCTACTAAGGCATAGTTTGGAGAGTGAATTAAGCAAGAAGTAATTAAATCTATTAAGCCCATTTCTATGTCCTTAACATATGTATGGGAAATATTTGGTTGAAATCCTCTTGAAATTTTCTCATATGTCCTTTAACTTCACTAAATCAAAAGCTGTTTATCCATAAACAATAAATATAGTCCACAAACCATAAAGCCAGTAAATTTGCTATTCTCTTTACTTATCAAATTTTGTGACTGTAATGATACAAATTAATGTAGAAAATTTACAAAAAGACGCTTGGTTCATCCTCACTATTTTATAAAGTGCACCACGGTGCATGGAATATTGTTATAAAGAATTTGTTGAAGAACACATGGTGCTCATGAATAGGGTGACCATATCAACTTCTGTCAAAAAAAAAAATCAATGCTTCCTTATTGCCATTAGAATAAAATAGAAAATCTTCTGTTTGGTTTTCAAAGTCCTTCATAATTTGGCTCCATTATCCTTTTCCAATCTTACTTTGCATTACTTTCCTTCAGGCACTTTATGTTCCAGCCAAAATAGCCTACTTCTTGTTCCTTGTATAACAAAATGAAACTATCATCTTCTTGATTTTTTGCAGGCTATTTTCCATGCCTGGAATGTTCTATCACCTTACTTCCAACTCTTGGGAGCCCTAGCTCCCTTCAAAGTTCAGCTGAAATATCAAGTAACTTAAAAGTCCTTTTCTGATCTCCCTGCTATTAATATCCCCCATTACTTTGCATTTAGTTGTACATATTCTGTATTGATTTGTATGTATACATGCCTTTTTCCTAAGTCACAAAGCAGACAGTCCCCTGGGCCTAGAATCAGGAAAAGCTGAATTTAAATCTGGCCACAGATACTTACTAGCTGGGTGACCCTGAACAAGTCACTTAACTGCTGTTTGCCTCAGTTTCCTCATCTGTAAAATGGCAATAATAATACTACCTACCCCCCAGGATTGTTCTAATGATCAGATGAAATATTTATCGTAAAGACGTTAGGACAGTGCACATAGTAAGCAGTTTATAAATTTTATTTACTTATTTTTATTTTTCCTCTGATAAAACATAAGTTCCTTGAGAAGAATTATTTTATTTTTGTCTTTATATTCCATATGTCTAGTTAGTATATAGAAGATCGTAATTAATGTTCATTGATCAGTTCATTGCTTATTGCTATTGTCTGCTTTGTAACATTTTGTTACCTTTGAGACAGGCAGCTTGATATAGTGCATAAAGAGATGGTTTCATAGTCAGGTAGACCTGAGTTGATATTGTGCTACTGACACACATTGTCTGTGTGACCTGAATAATTCTCTTAACCTCTAGACAACTTTCAGCCTCTAAGCTTCTGAACAGGTGCAAGCTTCATTAGGGGAGGAATATCCTAACTAGGAATTGCCTGCATCAGTGAAATCAGAGACACACATGCATACACACACACATTCATATGTGTGTTTAGACAGATAAATAGATGAAAAAGATAGAGATAGTCAGATAGATAGATTGATATTATTTTCAATCTTTTCTATTCTTTTGAATCCTTCCCCCTTTTTGAGTTTCTTGGACAGTGATCCATGAAATTCATTTAAATTGGTGAAATTCTTAATAATTCATGTCAGAGATAAAGTGTAGACATCATTGCTCTAGTAGTATAGAACAATATGTTTCGTTTTAGGTTTAGCATTTCTCTACTCAACAACTGTTCATACTACAGCTAGGTGGCACAATGAATTTAGTGCTGGGCCTAGAATTGGGAAGACCTAAGTTCAAATCACATCTCAGACACATACTAAGTGTGTGACCCTGGGAAAGTCACTTCAACTGTGTCTCAGTTTCTTTATTTTTAAAATGGAGATAATAATAGCATCTATCTCCCAGAGTTGTAAGGATCAAATGAGATAATAATAGAAGGTGCTTAGCATTTTACTGACACAAAGTAAGCACTATATAAATGTTAGCTATTGTTTATTATTATGTTTATTATCATATTTATTATGATTAATATTGTTACTGTTATTATTATTATTATTATTACACTACCCTCCTCCTGCCCGATACCCTTTCTCTCCTGTCTTGCCCCTTTTCAAAATTACCCATAATTAGAATTCTCTACCCCTGTTAGGTTTTTAGACCTGATTCTGGAATCAGAAAGCTGATTAAAGGCTTCCTGCCTGTGACCTGGGAGACAGTTGTCAATCAGTCTTGCCTGAAAAATCCTCTGACACTGCCTATAGTCTAATTTGTAATCATATCTTGACCCAGAACTGCCTGATAGATAGAGTCAAGATAGACCCAGGGAAAGCGTGGAAATTCCAAGTGTCCTTGCTGGGAACAGTCATTCACAAGACCAACATGGTTGGATTCCTTCTTCTTGCTATGGCTTAAAGTCCATTGTTTCTAAAGTTTTCTGGTGATATCTCATGATATATCTCTTCCCTTGACATTCCTAGTCCTGCTTTGGAGATATCAGTCTCATATCTGGTATAGAGGACCAGTGGGCTATTCAGATATAATTCTCTTGCTCTTCCTGTCTCCCCCTCCTAGAGTGCCTCAGTTTCAACTAGATGGCCTTCATATAAATGCATTAAATAAAAGGATCGATTGTTTTCACCATACTTGACTCATTCTTCTTCAAAGTATCTTTAAATCATAATAAATATACTCAGATGTAGTCAATCTGTTGATATGCTACAAAGGAATACACATATTTATTTTAGGGGAAGGTTTCTACTAGGGTATGAAAAGGGGAAGGAACTGAGTTATTGGGTAACAACAGATATATTGAAAATGAAAGCATCCAACACAACTTTCTTTTAATGTACAAAAAAATCTGCATAAAAGTGGAAGAGATACACATTTAGAATAGTTTGGCTTCAATTTTGTTAAATCATACATATAAATGTAAATATGTATATACACATGTATGCATGCCTATTTAAAAAATTACATAAGAAATCCAGTTTCTTGTATAAGCCCCTTTCATGCTGAAATGTTTTGGTTTTTGATGATTAAGTTCACCATAATTTTTTTTTTAATCCTGATAATGGATTTCAACAGTTACATTATCAAAATTCATATTACATACAGCTTGAGAACCTTTCTGGAAACTGGTGATCTACAGTTCAAACTTTGAGAAATGCTGACAGACAATATAAATTAATTATCCCTACTGTGCCTATGCTTCAAAAACCATTGACTTGTTCTTCATATGTCACTTCTCAGAAGTCTTCTGAATTCTGTTTGCATTTCCCTTTCCAGTGATTGTAAAATATAGTTGGGGCCATGGCTGTGCCCTATCGGGTCTTGGCTTCCCCTGTCCCTTTGGGTGTGGAGGGCAGGAGTGTATATCTGGAAGCCAGTTCCTATATAAAAGGTGGAAAACTAAGTGCTAAAGAAGACTGAAATCTTATGCATAACCATTAGAAAATAAGACTAAATACCAAGAGACAGGCAGAGGGCAAACTCCAAGAAGGCAGATAGATTAGGATTGGATCAAGTATAAACAGGGATTCCATCCACCACTAGATCAAAGACATTAGAAGTAAGAGACTGAAGGAGTGGTTTTCCACTGGGCTTCACGCAGCACCATGCTCCCTGCCCTCTCCCTTATCAACTTAATGGCCTCTTCCTGCTTTCTAAGTCTGCCCTAACACTGGCATTGCTAAAATACAATAGGCCTGTCCCAGGATAAGTAACAAACCCTTGGAAGAACAGAAAACCTGCAGAATCCAAGATCTAACACCACTAAAACAGCACAAAGAAAAATTGTGAAACTTTACACAGTGCCTCCTCACCCCAAAGTGAACAGAGTGTAGCTGTGGCATAAAGTTTAGAGTGAAGAAATAGGCGAGCAAAATGAGCAAAATAATGCGAAAATAGCTACAAGCAAAGCTTCAAAAAATAGTTATTGGATCTGAGGGCAGAGAGAATTCCTAGAAAAGTTAAATAAAGAAGTAAGAGTAGTTAGAGGAAAATTTGAGAAAAAAATGAGAGTGATGCAAGAAAATTATGAAAAGAAAATTAACAGCTTGGTAAAAGAGGTATAAAAAATATTAAACCATATATTATATATTTATGTAAATATATATATATAATATATAATGAAAACACCTTAAAAAACAGAATTAGTCAAATGATAAAAGAGGCAATGAAATTCAGTGAAGAAAAGAACTCCTTAAAAAGCAGAATTGGCCAAAAGGAAAAAAAAGGTACAAAAAAATTAAAATTGGGCAACTAGAATCTAATGACTTCCTGAGTCAAAGTTATCTATAGTCAGATAAAGAAAAATTCTCCAAATCACTAATGATTAGAGAAATGCAAATTAAAACAGCTCTGAGATACCGCCTCACACCTATAAGAAATGACCTGGAAGGAATGAGGGAAAATGAGTACACTAATGAATTTTTGATGGAATTGTGAACTGGTAAAACTATTCTAGAAAACAATCTGTAACTATGCCCAAAGGGCTATAGAACTGTGAACTTTTGATCCAGCAATACTACTACAAGGTCTATACCCCAAAGAGATCAAAGAAAAAGGAAAAAGGTTTTCTATATACAAATATATACGTATGTGTGTGTGTGTGTGTGTGTGTGTGTATGTACATTATATATATACATATATATATATTAGCTCTTTTTTGTGGCAGCAAAGATTTGGAAATTAAGGGAATTCTTATCAATTGGGGAGCGACTGAACAAGTTGTGCATATGATGGAGATGGAGTACCATTGTGTTTAAGAAATGATGAAGGGAGTGATTTCAGAAAAAAACAAAACAAAACATGGCAAGACATATACGAACTGATGCAAAGTGAAGAGAAGAAGGAGAACTAGGAGATCATTGCGCATAGGAATAGTAATATTGTCATGATGATCAACTGTGGAAGACTTGGCTACTCACATGAATACCCAAGACAGTTCCAAAAGAATCATGATGAAAAAATGATATCCACTTTCAGAGAGAGAACTGATGAACTCTGAGTGCAAACTGAAGTTTTTTTTCTTGCTTTATTTTATTGTGATATGGATAATATGGAAATACGTTTCGCATTATTTAACATGTATAATTCCTATACTGTTTGCCTTTTCATTGGGTAGGGAAGGCTAAGAGAGGGAGAGAATCTTGAACTCAAAATTTTAAATGAAAAGAATGTCAGAAATAACATTTAAAAAAGAGTCTATTAATCCTAAAAAACAATAGAACCCCCTTTCTAGAAAAAAAAACCATTAGGGTAGTTGATTGAAATGAGGTACTTAAAAGAATAATAATTATATTTACAATATGTACCTATAGGGCAGCTAAGTGTTATAGAGGATATCAAAACCTGAAGGGGTTTGAGAAGGAAATAAACATTTATTTAGTGCCTCTTATGTACCAAGCACTGGACTAAGTGCTTTACAAATATTTGTTCCTCAGAGAGAATGTCTGTGTTTATTATCTCCATTTTGGAGTAGAGGAAACTAAGTTAGATAGAGCTTAAGTACATAAACCAGGGTCACACAGCTCATAAGGGTCTGAGGATGGATTTGAATTCAGGCCTTCTTGACTACAAACCCAGTGTTATAACTGCTGCACAACCTAGCTGTTCCTGAGACTTGAGTTCTAATTCTGTCTCAGATACTTACTGGCTATATGATGCTGAGCAAGTCATATAACTTGTCAGCCTCAGTTTCCTCACCTAGAAAATGAAGAAATAAGATCAACAATTTCATAGGGTTATTGTGAGGATCAACTAAAATTCTTTCTTTCTATCTATCTATCTACCTAGATATATAGCTACATAAAGATATAGTGCTTTGCAAACTTTAATTTGCTATTAATCTTTCCATTTTTTTTTCTGAAGCCATAGCCATTTCCCAGTCACGATGATATGATCTCAAACTACAGAGTTCTTCTCTTCATTATTGCACTCTGTTGCATTTGGTAAGTTCCCTAATTTTAATTCTATTTCCAAATGAATTCTCCAATATTCCATTTTAAGACAATTTCCCACACATTCTGAACTTCTCAGAAACCATTTAGCTGTTCCGTATCCTTTGATCCTAGCTCACAGTGCTATGTTTAAGCCCTTCCTGTTTCCTTTGGAGAGAAAGGCTGCTGGGCAAACTTGCCAATAAAGTAGGCAGGGAGCCAACAGAAGATGCAAAAAGCATCTTCCACTAGAATGAAACTTCATACAGAGGTAATGACAGTGGAGGGCAGCCTGCCTCTTTCTGCCATAAGTCCACATTCGTGAGATTTCAGAGAGGAGATTCTAATCGGACATTATCTGCTTTGTGACTTTGGACAAAAATCCTGGGATGGCTAAACTTGTCTCAAAAGATTGAGGCTGAATATGTAGAGAATTAAGTCAAATGCATAAGAATACAAGTCATTCCTCAATTGATAAATGGTCAAAGGATGTGAACGGGCAGTGCTCATATGAAGAAATTAAAGCCATCTATAGTCATATGAAAAAATGCTCTAAATCACTATTGATTAGAGAAATGTAAATCAAAACAACCCTGAGGTACCACATCATACCTATCATATTGGCCAACATGACAAAACAGGAAAATGATAAATGTTGGAGAAGATGTGGGAAAATTGGAACACTAATACATTGTTGGTGGAGTTGTGAAATGATCCAACCATTTTGGAGAGAATTTGGAACTATGCCCAAAGGGCTATAAAAATGTGCATACCCTTTGACCCAGCAATAGCACTTCTAGGGCTATATCTCAGAGAGATCATACAAATGGGAAAAGGACCCACAGTGCAAAAATATTTATAGCAGCTCTTTTTGTGGTGGCAAAGAATTGGAAATTGAGGGGATGTCCATCAATCGGGGGATGGCTGAACAACTTGTGGTATATGAATATAATGGAATACTATTGTGCTATAATAAACGATGAACAGGCTGACTTCAGAAAAACCTGGAAAGACACTTGTATGGTCTGATGCTGAGTGAAGTGAGCAGAACCAGGAAAACGTTGTACACAATAACAGCCACGTTGTGTGATGCCTAATGTTGATAAACTTAAGCCTTCTCAGAAATACAAGGATCTACGACTGAAATGGAAATTGGAAATTCCCCTTTAAATTAATAAGATCACTCAAATAAATAGGTTCAGTTCAAATCTCGGTCATGACCGTTCCATATCTCCTGAGTGTTCTTGGCCTAGCATTCCAGGAACTAGCCATTCCTAGGTCACGTTGACATGGAGGGTTGGCTCCTCTCCTTGTGAGACGTGATGTTATCAAAAAACAAAATACCAAGCCTCAGGCGGATGGGAGCGTGGCTAAGGTCAGATGTGTATTGGACAAACCATGAATAGCGCAAGCATCAAAAAGGGCTTCTTGGCCCCAAGCCTTCTTTGTTTAGAACAATATAAAAACACTGCGTCCTGTAAGCCCGCTGAGCCTCACCCGCGGGAAGGACGCTTCGCCCGGGAAAATCTTTACACAATTCAAGTTTGTACAGGCTGCAACGGGGCTCCCAGCCGTTGATTGACTTTGGAGGTTCCCTTGAATTGGTGATGTATTCTCTTCCATTACCGACTCTCTTGATCGGTGCTATATTATTGATTGTTCTTATTATTTATGCTTTCTATGCAAATTCAAACTATCTGTGCTTTGCTTCTTCTAAATAAATTATCTATTTCCTATTATTTTCTGGTGCATTGGAGAGTGTCATTTATAGGAGCGAATCCGAACCTCACTAAATCCTATTAATACAAAATTGGCGTCACGAACAGGATTCGCTGTATAAATGCCTTTCTTTAAGAGAAATGTTGAGCCCCGGGCTCCGGTAGAGGTCCCCGGTTGGGAGGACCCTCCGTTTTCCTCGCTCGCAAAAACCTGGTCACAGTGTACAGGACCTAGTGAGGATTGGGGGTGTTGGGGGTTCTCGTTTGGGGTGCGACGGATGGGCCGGTTGCCAGCAGGGATAATGGGGGGATACGACCAGTACATCATTTCCCTCCCTTTTGGGTTGTTTGCAGCCAGACAGCCAAAGGCTGCAGCAGGACTCTGAAAAGTTGCCTTCATTCTCCCCCTCTCCCTCCCCAGGTAACAGCAGCTTCAAAGCAGTGCGTGGATGGGAGAGGGAAAGAGAGAAGAATACTTTATTACTTAGGTTATATGGTTGGTAGAGGGCAAGTTGGGAAGGATTGTTGAAGTGTTAGGTCAGAATTAGAAAGGAATGAGATATGTACAGGTTTTAAGGGGATTTTAAATCATTAGAAAGAAAGGCAAGGAAGTTTAAGCATGTAGGAGAGAGGAGTGTGTGTAGAAAATTTGAAGGGTGAGTAAAAGGAAAGTGCATGCTGTAATCGCCGCAGCAAATATGAATTGGGACCCTGATACTTGGGAAGGTGATATTTGGGATGAAGATGATGATAGGTGGGGGGAAGTAATAGAGGAAGATTTCCGGATGTAAGGGGGGAAGCTCGGCCGATAGATAGGAGAAAAGCCGAAAAGGAGGGAGCTAACCCACCCCGGGTGACTGAAATCACGGAAGATTACTCCCAAAGAGAAATTACTGATTTGCTTAGTAGGTTTTCACAGCGATCAGGAGAGCCTGCAATCTCCTGGCTTGTAAGATTAAGTGATGGGGGAGCTGGAGGAGTGTGGCTAGACCCCAAGGATTGTCTAAAATTTTTGAGTTTGACCTCTATATTTTAATACAGGCAGAGAATAAAGAGGTGGTAGAGAAAAGATTAACTCAACTAATAGAACATATGAAGGAGAAGGGATGGGAGATTAATCCTGATAAAATTCAAGGTCCAGCTCAAAGTGTGAAGTTTTTAGGAATAATTTGGAATAAGGGTCATAGAGAAATCCTCCCCAAGGCCAAGCAAAAAATATTAGATTTTTCACCTCCTAGGGACAAAAGAGAAGCTCAAAAGTTCGTTGGGTTGTTTGGTTTCTGGAGAATCACATTCCTCATTTAGGTCAGATTTTGAAGCCATTGTATAAAGTTACCCGGAAAAAGTATGCATTTGAATGGGGGGAAACAGAATCGAAAGCCTTTGAGGAAGCCAAAATAGCTATTCAAACTGCCCTGGATCTTTGGCCTGTACAGCCAGGGCCGATGGAATTGCAAGTTACAGTTTTGCATGGATATGCTGATTGGAGTTTATGGCAAAAACAACAGGGCAGGAATGTTCCTTTAGGATTTTGGTCGCGGAAACTGCCACCTGCTGGCCAAAATTATACTCCTTTTGAACAACAATTATTGGCTGCATATTGGGCCCTGGTAGAGACAGAACATTTAACTTTAAACCATGAAGTTGTATTGAGGCCAGCCATACCCATTATGAGTTGGATTATGGGGACCCCCGCCTCACATAAAATAGGACATGCCCAAGAATCATCAATTATTAAATGGAAATGGTATTTGCAAAATAGAGTCAAGACAGGCAGATCGGGTATTTCCACCTTGCATGAAAAGGTATTAGAATTACCAAAACATTCAAATGATATTGATATACCACCAAAGTCTTATGATCAATCACCTGTTTCTTGGAATAATGGATATGATTCTCTAACCCCCGAGCAGAAGAAGCATGCTTGGTTTACTGATGGCTCGGCTAAATATATAGGATCTAAGCGATGTTGGAAAGCTGTAGCCTATAACCCTTCATGCAATACTATTTTGGAAAGCTCTGGTGAAGGCCAGAGTAGCCAATGGGCCGAATTAGTGGCTGTCTATCAAGTAATTCAAAAGGAACAAGGTGGCCAATGTCATATATATATATATATACTGATTCCTGGGCCGTAGCCAATGGCCTAGCAGTTTGGATGCCAATTTGGAAGAAACACGAATGGAAAATTAGAGACAAAGATGTGTGGGGAAAAGAATTATGGGAACAAATATGGGAATGGTGTCAATGTACTAATGTATCTGTATTTCATGTAGATGCCCATGTGAATCAAGATTCTGTGGAACGTGAGTATAATGCCCGTGCTGATGAATTATCCAAACTTCAAGGAAAAGCTTTAAAGGTCACCCCCAGAGAGGAAAATGAAACACAATTAGGAAAATGGGTCCATATCACCGCAGGACATCTTGGCGCTCTTGCATCTTACAGGTGGGCATTAGACAGAGGGATTAACATACCTCTGGATCTATTTAAGCAAATAGTACAAAACTGCATACAATGTCAATTATTTGCTCATCGGCCTGTGCCGAAGAAAATCACTGGAGAATTGGCTAGAGGGTCTTTACCTGCTCAAATTTGGCAAATAGACTATATTGGACCATTACCTGTTAGTCAGGGGTGTCAATATGCCTGCACTTGTGTGGACACCTACTCTGGGGTATTAGTTGCCTGCCCCTATAAACGGCTACCCAGAAAAACACTTGTAAAACCCTAGATATTATTTCTCTTTATTATGGGACCCCCCTACAAATACAGAGTGATAATGGTACTAAAGTTTGGATAAAGAAGCATCAATCTGATAGACCAAGGCCAGCTGAGCTCATAGCACAAGGAAACACTAATACTGCCATAGTAGTATACCCTGGTGATGATAAATGGTATCATGTCCCACTAACCCAAATGTTTTTACGATATTAAGTGTTTTACAGTGTTTGCCTGCTATACGCTAACTATGGCATGAACTCCAGGTATTCCAGTGGGAATCCTCAGCAAGGACCGCGTACTGATTCCATCTACGGTGAAAACAACACCCACATCATGAATTGGTCATACCCATTCAACGTAGAAGTTTGGGACGCCCCTTTATTTCCCCTAATGAGAATCAATTTAACTAGTTTTAATCTAACTGTACTGCAGCAAACGGTACCAATATATCCTGTACCCTTACAAGTTGGCCACCTAGTCCATATTTTCCTAAAAGGTTAAGATCTGTAACATATAATTGGACACAAGTAAACTCCACCTACACTGTCTCACTATCACAAGCGGACGACAGAAAATATTTTTATTGTCGTAACACCTCCAATGGGCTGTATGAAGAATATCTAAACCAATTAGTATGGGTTGTACCTGTGACTCCGAAACCTCCTGGAATAATTCGTGTCCCCGCTCATGTACTAACACCTCTATCTTGCAACACAAAATAGTGTTTCATTATAATGTAACTTTTCCCTCTTTAGAAAGTTGTGTCAGGAAAAAAAGAGCTTGGTATGATACATTACTTGGTGGTGCAGGAACTGGTTTGGGTATAGTTAATTCTATAGACCTTGAGACCTTGGCTAGCAGACTGCGCAGTGCTGGACAAGATGTTTCTCAAGCTTTGACTGTGAATGCCCAATGGTTACCCACAACGATCCTGCCACACCAAAATACATTACAATATCAAGGCCAATTTTTACAAGTCTTTAATAATAGCATCCTCGTTAATTTACACCTTATGAAAAACATTGGTGTTTTATTTAATTGGACTAAATGTTCCTTGCAAAACTTATATACCCTCATACAGAAGGAAAATGCCCAAAGATTACTACAGGAAGGTAACTCTCACATATGGAACGATATACTTGACTTGTCAGATGTATGGAAAAAGCAAAAACCTGAGAATGCTAGATGCACTCCACTTTGGTGCGCTGGAACTATTATACTCTACCAAGTTAAAACTTGGACTGTTATGTGTCAATTTCATGTAATACCTTTTGTCTTACATAAATACTTTGCTTTACCTTATATCTATGGAAACTATATAGATTGGTATAATGTAACTCATACTCTGTCTGATTGTGTTGTAACTAATGGAGGGATTGTTTGTGGGATGATGACTCGGCAGATGGAACCCTGCCTTCTCTCACATTCATCCAATTTGTGTGATCTAACTTTATACCCAGTGAGTAACTTTTCTATGATATATGAAGTATCTACTCAATATGTTTGTATAGCCTCTAATAATCACTCTGACCTTCTATCTGTAGATGTTACTACTGTCCATTTTCTGGTTGCTTATCCAATGTATCTTTCCTACGCTGGCAAGGAAATGATTTTTACTTTCCACCAGACACTAACCTAGTTAAAAATTTTGCTTGGGTACCCCAATCTTTGCCTCTACCTCATGTGTCTCTATCTCTATATCCCCTTATGAACATCTTGAATCAGTCGACTGAAATCAAAAAGTTATTAGAGTCCAACCAACGCGCGTTAAATGAACATCGAATACAGACTCTTATAGCCGCAGGAAGACTAGTCGAAGCTTCTCATTTAGTGATCTCAGATACTAATCATCATTGGTATGATTTTCTTTTTAAATCTCCTACTGCTACTATGTATTTTAATTCCTTAGCTACCCCCATACTACTACTTGCTTTGTTCTTTTTATGTCTTTGTATATGCAATTGTTGTATGTATACCAAAATACGCACTATATACACTCATGTCACACCTTTGCCCCTCACCTATTATTCTCATGATCTTAAGGCCAAGTGAAATGGAAATTGGAAATTCCCCTTTAAATTAATAAGATCACTCAAATAAATAGGTTCAGTTCAAATCTCGGTCATGACCGTTCCATATCTCCTGAGTGTTCTTGGCCTAGCATTCCAGGAACTAGCCATTCCTAGGTCACGTTGACATGGAGGGTTGGCTCCTCTCCTTGTGAGACGTGATGTTATCAAAAAACAAAATACCAAGCCTCAGGCGGATGGGAGCGTGGCTAAGGTCAGATGTGTATTGGACAAACCATGAATAGCGCAAGCATCAAAAAGGGCTTCTTGGCCCCAAGCCTTCTTTGTTTAGAACAATATAAAAACACTGCGTCCTGTAAGCCCGCTGAGCCTCACCCGCGGGAAGGACGCTTCGCCCGGGAAAATCTTTACACAATTCAAGTTTGTACAGGCTGCAACGGGGCTCCCAGCCGTTGATTGACTTTGGAGGTTCCCTTGAATTGGTGATGTATTCTCTTCCATTACCGACTCTCTTGATCGGTGCTATATTATTGATTGTTCTTATTATTTATGCTTTCTATGCAAATTCAAACTATCTGTGCTTTACTTCTTCTAAATAAATTATCTATTTCCTATTATTTTCTGGTGCATTGGAGAGTGTCATTTATAGGAGCGAATCCGAACCTCACTAAATCCTATTAATACAACAACATATCCAAAGTCCTCGTGATGGAAAATGCTGTCCACAAAGAAGAAAGTCTGTGGAGTTTGAATGCAGATTGAAGCACACTATTTGCCAGTTTTTTTCTTCTGTTGTGGTTTGTTTCCTCTTTCTGGTGGTTCCTCCTATTGGTTCTATATTACTTACAATATCACTAATGTGAAAATATGTTTAATAGGAATGTGTATGTATAGCTTATGTCAAATTGAATGCCATGTAGGGGAAAGAGGTGGGGAGCAAAGGGGAGAAAAATTTAAAACTCCAAAGCTTATGGAAGGATTGTTGATAATTCAAAATAAACTAATAAATAAAAGATTGAGACAGAGCTATGTGGACTGCCCTCAATGATTCCTACTGTCTTCATTCATGCTCCTTAACTTTCATCAAAATCACCTCTCTCTAACATCAATTCTTGGTCTTCTCATCTGAATATGAATGCTTATGACTACCTTAACAATGATAGATGAGAAGGCAAAAAGTCATAATATTTTACAGAAAATGATCCACTTTAAACATCTTTGCTCTTTTGGAAGTCAGAGAACTTTGGCTCAAATCCTAGTCCTGACACTTGCTACCTGTGTGACCTTCAACAAAGTCATTATAACTCTCTGGGCCTCAGTTTCCCCACCTGTAAAACCACAGGATTATACTAATGGCTTCTAAATTCTTTTCTAGCTGTTATTATCTTAGGACTAGAAAATATTTTATATTCTTGCCCTAAAATTGTGAATTGAAATTGCATATCCTACTTGTCTTTCTGTGTGGTAAATGAAGTTTTCCAGAAATCTGAGAGTTGAGACTAACCTTAAAGGAAGAAAATTTAGAAAGGTAAAGATGAAAAGGGAGAGTGGGCTAGTTATAGTGAAAGGCCTGAAAGTGACAAGAGGAATCAGCTTGTCAAGATCAGAATAGCTATATGAGTGGTATAGCTGGAGTATAATGTGTGAAAGGTAGAAACATGGAAGAGCAGGATTTGTGACAAGACACATTTTGGCTTGATGTATCCTTACTCATTAGACCTATCCAAAAGTCAAATGGCCTGCTTTAAGATACAGTGAATTCCACTTTATTAAATATCTTTCTTTAAGCAGTGACTAAAAGAGCACCTTTCTGGGATATGGTAAAGAGAATTATATTTTTTTCCAGTAATATGTTAAGCTAAATGGACACTGAGATCCTTAAATCCTGAAATTCTTTGCTTCTGGTAGCAAGTAGAGTGAGAGAACAATCATTTGATAATCACAATAACCGTGTGAGGAAGAACGCTTATTAATTTAGATCTGAAAGGGACCTGACACACCATCAAGTCCAATCCTTTCATTCTTCAGATAGATTAAAAAAAAAAAAAGAGGCTGAGATAAATAGAGAGACTTGCCCAGGGTCTTACAGCAATTAAGTACTTTGTGGAGGATTTGAATTCAGGTCTTTCTCACTCCAATCCAGTACTTTATCTATTACATCTCTTAATAATGGAGAATGTGGTTGAAAAAGATCTGAATTAAAAACCTTCCTCAAATACTTTTCAACTGTAAAACTGTTTCTTCATCTGTAAAATGGGGATAATAATAGCATGTACTTTCCAAGGTTGTTGTGAGGAGTGAAGGACATAATATAAATAATATAAATAAATAAATAGTATAAAGCTCTTAAAGTTCCAGATGACAAATGTTACTGTTATTGTTGTTGTTGTTTTTATTATTACTGTCATTGTTATTATTGTTATCATTATTGTCAGTCTCAACTGTACCTTACTCTCTGCTGGCCTCTTTTGTCTAATGCTGGTTGCTTTTCTATTGGCCTGGAGTCCAGACTGGTCACTTCCACTCTTCTCATAGTTCCTTCTGATCATTGCTAGTGCCATTCCACTTGGCAGGAGTTTGTATAGCTTCTCTCTGCTCACGGATTCTTCCTCATTTGCTGCAGTTCTTAAGTAGGCCAGTGACACCAATACAAGGTACATACCCCAAAGACATCAAAGAAAGAGGAAAAGAACCAATATGTACAAAAATATTTAGAGTAGTTCTTTTCATACTTGCGGGAAAAAAAATCCCAGAAATTAAGGAGGTACCTACCTATGGGGTAGATAAATCATGGTCTGTGAATGTAATAGAATATCATGCCATAAAAAATGATGCAATGTACTGCTTCAGAGGAAATTGCATATTTCTCTGTGAATTAATGAAGATTGAAGTGAGAACCAAGAGAACAATTTATACAATGACAACATTAAAAAAAAGAAAGGTAACTTTGAAAGACTTTCCAACTCTGAGCAGTGTAATGCCCGATTACAATTACAGAAGACATAAGATGAAGCACATTACCCCACCTCCCCACCTCCAGAAAGGTGACTGCATTGAAAAAACTGAATGAGACATACATTTTGGGACATGGTTAATATGGGAATTTGTTTTGTGTCTTTTTACCTAGCAGTTATAAATGTTTTCTTTATTTTTTTTAATATATCAATTGAAGAGGGAGTGGAAGGGAGGTTCATTGAAAAAATTAATAAAAGTAACAATAATAGCAATGACAACAATAAAAGCAAAAAAAGTCATTTAAAAAAGATAGTCCCTCCTACTGTGGGGGAAGGGAGGCGGTAAAAGGCGGTAGAAAATGAGAAAGGGAGGGGCAGAGGATTTCATTCAATAGGCTGCCTCTTCATTTTCTACCACCTTTTACTGCCTCCCTTCTCCCACAATAGGAGGGACTATCTTTTTTTTTTTTTAATGTTTGTCTTCAAAGTCGAGGATGGGATGGACATTTAATAGGAGGATATAATCTTATTGTTGTAAAGGAACGTGGAGGCCACTAAATCCAACATCTTTTTAAATATGATAAAACTGAGTCTGGGAAATGTGAAGTGCTTTGTCCATATTCACACGGTTAGTTAGCATCTGTGGGAAGGGGGACATCTGAACTCAGAATTTCTTTATTCCAAATCTAGTATGTTATTCATTACTCCATTTCCTCTCTAAAAGGAAAAACCTTACCCCAGGTCCAACTCTTTAGGACACAGAGCCAGAGATTCCATAGCTGACTATAGTTTCCTGGCTACCGGGTAGAATTTTTCCTAGAGGATTCAATCTTAACTTGATTTAGGAATTCCCTTTGGCTCCTATTTTAATTTCTGATGGCCAAGTCACACCTATTCAGTATCCATTTAGGCTTTTTCTCCAAGCCTTTGCATTTCTTAACTCAAAAATTATTTTGTTTTTTCATGCAAATATATGGGGGTGGAAAAGGCACTTGAACAAAATGTAGCCCAGGCAGCAAGGTAATTGTTTCTCCTCTGAGTAACTGCATTCCTGTCCTATCATATTTTATGTACAAGCACTTGCAAGCCTTGAATCTATCCTACACATACATAAAAAGAGCACTTACATAACAGAAGTGTAAAGTAAATGAAACATTTGAATGAATTACTCTGTACAATAGTGTCATCATGGTCCTTGGTAGTTTTTAATAATAGGCTATATATCCTGCTATTTGTAGAGACTAAGGTCCTGGCGAAAGATGTGAAAATGGATAAATGGCATAGCAAAATGTAGCCAAATACGATGATTCAAAATTCCCCTAAGAAAAGTTGTCCCCAAACCTGAGAACAATTGTATAAACTTGCTTCATCTTCCAAGAATTTTTTTAGTAGTTTCCCTAGAAAACCTATGCTCACCTCTGACACTAAATGACTAAATAACCTTATGCAAGTAATTCACTTTTCTGGGCCTCAGTTTCCATATCTGTAAAAGCAGAAGGTTAGACTTGATAGTTTCTGAGTTCCTTTCCAGTTCTTCATAATCCTGGGATCTGATTCTGGCCTGCCCCAAACATCAATCAGATGCCCAGCTTAAAAAGAAAGGATGATAATTCCTAGGTTATGAACTGCCTTCTGGCACGTTTTCCTGAATGTTCTTTTGTATACTCCTCCATAAGATTTTCTGTCTCTCCAAGAAGGGGTTAATAGACCTAATTTTTTTAATAATTGTCTATTCAAAGCACATCTAGTTCTCATGAAATTGCTCCAGCTTATATGTTACTTTTTCAGTTTGGTATCCTTTTGGAGTTCTAACTGTTAAAAATCATCATTTGAAAATGTTGGCTTCTCTGGCAAAGGCTGAAGAATTATACGTGTTTTCCTCTGGCTTCCTCTGGTGAGCCTGGGTTCAGGAAAAGCCCTCTAACTCACCAGGCCCATCTGAGTGAATCAGAGGAGCCTGTTTCAAGGGAATTGGAGTCTACAGTCAGTTGGCTGCCATCAGATGTTACTGAAGGGAAGAGATCCTCAAGTCCAAGAGACCAGAGGGTCTTCTAGCTCTGCCAAGAAGAGTGACAGAGGCTGTAAAACTGTCTGCTCTCCTCCTCTGCTAATTTCTGTGCTAGAAAGCACTAAATTGGGGTTGATAAAAACACTGCAGGCTGTTTTTTCCCCCGAAACCCACAGTGAGGAGTCGCTTCCTACTCACTATCTCCATCTACTGGCGCATATTCAAAATACCATTCTAATAAAGGGGAGTTAGGTAAGCCAGATATCACAAGTCTCTTTCCCACACCAACAATTCCCTGGAGGGTGTGTAAAACGGCTTAGAGAACTTGCAAATTAGCTGGATTTGAACTGGATTGCAGAGAGTCCCACACCTCCAGGCAGAAAGGACAAGGGAAAGGACAAGCACAATGGAAGTTCTTTATGAAAATCTTAACTCTTGTTTTACTCCGCTGAAGCTACATCCTACTTGCAAAAATTGGCTTTCATGCTATTGTCCCAGTAGATTTTTCTCCCACCTCTGCTTTGCCTTTCCTTATCTCCTACTCTTGTCTGACATTTCCTTCTCCAGGAAACTGTATTTGGCAGATACTTTGATTATATCTATGTCTCATATAAACACACATAGATATTGTTTATAAACATGCCCACACTGATGAGATCACTGATAAATATACCAACATGGGCAGAGTCCATAGCTGCCCATATCGTAGGATTGCAGGGAGCTAAAAAGATTATGTATCCCAAATTATTTCCCCTATTGGCAGTTCATTTGCACCTTCATGTCCTCATAGAATCTTGGACTGTGCTCCTATAATTACTCTGGGCTGTGATGAGTGGACTTTTGATTTTTCTTGCTCAAAATGAACTAGGCCTACATCTCAATTCCCTTCTCCCCCTTCCCAGCTCCTCTTTTTGTCTCTTCTTTAACCCATTTTGAATACAAATTCCTTTAGGGAAGAAACTGCCTTTTTGTTGTTTGTTCAGTTGTGTCCAACTTTTTGAGACCCCATTTGGAGTTTTCTTGGCAAAGACACCAATTCCTTCTCCTGCACAATTTACAGATGAGGAAACACAGAGCTAGCAAGTATCTGAGGCCAGATTTGAACTCAGGAAGATTTGCCTTTCTGACTCCAGTCCCAGCTCTCTATCCACTGTGTCACAGACCTGCTTTACTTGTTTGTAATTATTTCCTCAGCCCTTAGCATAACCTAGAACATAGTAAACATTTAAAAGCTTTATCTCTGTCTCTATCTCTCTGTCTGTTTCTGTCTGTGTCTCTCTCCTCTATCTATAAGCTCTACAAAAATAGAATAGGCTGCCTTTTGAGATGGTGATACCTCAATAGAAGTATTTAAGCAAAAACTGGATGGCCATTTCTCAGTTATCATGAAATCTTTGAACTCGATGTTTTCTAATGTTCCTCCTAGGTTCATCATTCTGAAATTGGCTTTACTGTTATGATGTAAGGTATTATTATATATGATTAAAATGAACTCTGCTAAACTGGAATATGTAACAAATAAAGATATTCTTGTAGCAGAAGCACCCTATACTGACTTATACCCAACTAACTATGGTATCTCCATCTGTCCCTTCAAGGTACAATGTCCAAAATGTACCTTGAAAAACATCTATCTAACCAGTAAGTATTAAAACAAAGTCAAAACACCAAAAAAAAAGTAAGTATTCTCATAGAAAATGCAATTGATCTGAAATTGATGAAAGAAAAATGAAGAATCAACAGACTAGGGAGCAGTTAAGTGGCTGAATGGATACAGCACCAGCCCAGGAGTAAGGAAGAGCTGAGTTCAAATCTGGCCTCAGACACCAGCTGTGTAACCCTGAGTAAGTCACTTAACCCAGATTGCCTCCAAAAACAAGTGGAAGGAAAGAATCAATAGACTATTATCTGAACAGTATGACAAGATTTTAAAAAAGAGGCACTGATATATGCTCTTAGATATAGTTGGAATTTTGTCCATCCCTTCTAAGAGAAATACTCATTCCTATCTTGAGGAAAGCAGAAGCTATGAGCCTCACTGTCCTGTGCTTGAAATGGAGAGACCCCAGACTAGAATTATATCTATACGCATCCCAAAATATTGCTAGGGGTCCTTATGATCTAGGAGTGCATAAGTTCAGAACAAAGTAGCTTTCCTGGACACAGTCTCTTAAAGATGCCTTCATATCAAATGCTAATTATACAAGGGACCATCACAAATACTGGGTAACAAGCAAACCCATTTATCTAAGCAAAGAGCAAACAGAAATTGAGAAGTTATACAGATTAAAACACCAAAGAATATACAGAGTGAATGAACTCTTCCACTGGGAGCAAGATATCTCAACTCAGTCCAAGAGGCTGAAGATGAAACTCACCCAAAGTGAAACTCACCAAAGTCTTTGGGGAAGAAAGTTGAAAATCAGGGAATTAATCTCCCCTTTATATCTTCCATTTCCAAATTCTGTCTCTTTTCCATATCTGGTGTTGGTTCCTGAGAATCTGGCATGATCAATGCCTCACAAAGATAGCTTCAAGAATTCTTCTCCAAAATTCTTACACTAACTCCTTCCATCTCATCTCCCTCACAAAGCCCCTACATTGTCATGTCATGTTGCATTAGCATTCTCTCCACCAATTAGGAGAGTATCATGCATGATGACTCAGGTTTGGTAGAAACCCAAATTACACCTGTTGGAAATAACCTCTGGTGGTCAAATAGGCACAGTAAGTTAGACAGACTCAGGATGAGTGGACAGTGAAACCTTTAATATGCTTCCTATAGGAAGCAGGTGTGGAACTCAATATGAGCACATATATACTACAGAAGTGAGAACAATCCTTATATCCCTATTCCCAGCCTTAAGTCCCTCCTAGCTGACTTTTCATAGGTAGAAGTCAGCACAAGTCACAGACTTCCTGAAATGCCCACCACATGTTCCTCTCGGTAAATTTCAAGCATGTGCACTCTAAGTAAAGCTTAACCTTTGTCCTACTTCCAGCCTCTTTAATCAAACAACCAGTTTCACCCAATTCTTGAAGCTCCTGACCCAGTTCTACTTTTCTCTCAATTTCCTTATATAGAAATATAATAATTTCTTATTTCTCACACACCTAAAGTGTTCTTCCTTCTGACCTCTGTTTCTTGGAATGCAGAGCTCTCTTCAAGGCTTAGCTCAAATGCTATCTCTTATGAGACCATTCGCCCCAGTTCTTTGTATTACCTTCCCACATGTAATTATATTCATTTCGTAGATTTGAATTTTTTTAGATGTAAAATCCCTTTCTTTGTAGAAGGCAATTCCTTCATAAGAAGGGGTTGTCTCATGTTTGTCTTTGTATCCCTATTGTGTGGTAAATAGTAGGCACAAGCAATAAGTATTTAATAATATTTGTGAAATTGAAAGGCATTTATGTGTTGACTCAGCTTGGGGGCATCACTCTTGCAGAATTACTGCTTTTCAGCCTTTCTCCTCCCAAAGTTTGTTTACCTCTCTCATTTCCCCTTCTTTGGCAGCAAACCTTTGGACTATAGTTCCAATCACTGCTGTCCTTTCAAGAGGAAATTCTGAATAGCTACTATATTGAGTACTTCTTAACTGGACTACATGTCCACAGTTTTTTGTAAGAAAATTTCAGGAAATAGTCAACTTGTCTACCTATACTGTGAATGTCAGGGCTCTCTGGAAAAAGGAACATCTACTTAGTGGTCATCTTGCCACTATGGATAAGAAAATTATCAGGGTATCAGATTAGTTAGTTCCCAGTTGACAGAGATAGGGTCTTCTACAGGGTATAAGAAAAGCACATTTTAAGACAAGGATCATAGGCTGGGTCTGGAGCCTGGGGCTTCTTGAAGAGAGCAGGTCTGGGTGCATCATTGCAATATAGAGCCCTGGTTTTCTAGGGTGCAGTATTTAGGACCTCAGTGCTTAGAAATATGGGAAAAGATTGTATAAAGGAAAAATTGGGAAGGGCATCGAGTTTCACTTCACAATTTTCAAAGTGATTTTTTTTGTCTATGCTGTGCAGGAAAATCTGAATCTCCCAGATATTGAGTTATCAGAACAAAGACCGTGGATCAAGATTTATCAATTTGAAAATGTCCCCCAGTTAACCCAATGAGTTTACACCAGTCAAATGGTCCTAAAAGAATTTATTAAGCATCTACTATATTCCAGAATGTGCTGGTCATTATTTGGAAGCAGGTGAGGGGCACATAAAGCTTCACATATTTGGCTAACTAGTATCAGCTACCCCACCTCTTGGACTGTTAAAAGAGATAGATATTCCTGTTCTAAATTAGTTTGTTAATAAGTCTTTTGTGTTTTAAGTATGACTTTTGTGGAAATAAACAGTTGTCCTATATGTGATCTGCATTGTATATTTGTATTCCCTTTTGGGGAGACCCTCAGATAAATTAAATATGACTTGAGAGAGAATTTCTCTGGGATTATGGGTTGACGGTGAAGATAATACATGAAAGGAAAGGGAGAGATTAGTGAGAGCATGACATCCAAATTCAGAAATTCAGAAGCAAAGCTGAGACAGAATGAAAAATGGCTGGCCTGGGCCTTTCCTTAAAATAAAGGCCCTGATAGGAATTTACCAATAGGTGTAGGGATATTCCCAAGTGAGGATGTGGCAAGGTCCTATGAATGTTACAGAGTGAGGAGAAGACAGGCACTGAGTCAGGTTAAGCATGAATATTAAGTCTAGAAAGTCAAAAAGGGAGGGCTATATGTTTTAACTGGGAAATCAACATACTGGGACATGTCTACAGGAGTTCAATCAAGTTTTGAAATCATGTTACGTGGGGATTTGCTGGAAAAACTTAAGAACCCTAGAAGAAGAAAAAAAAACCTAATGGAAAATATGAAAGTTGTCTTAAATTTTCTGAAAAGCTGGCATGTGAAAGAGAGATTACACTGGCAAGGGACACTCTATTTCTTAACTGCACACATATACACACACACACACATACCACAGAGACAGCTAGGTGCCAAAGAATATCTTCAAAACAAGTCCTGAAGTCAAGAAGATCTGAATTCAAATCTATTCTCAGACATTAGTAGTTGAGTAACATGAGGTATGTCATTTGAGCTCTGTTTTTCCTCACTTGTTCCATCTGTAAAACAAGAATAACATATACCTCCCAGGTGCTGAGGGCCGGCTCTAAGAGTCCAATCTGGGTTTAAGATCCATGACAGAGTTTGACTCTTGCCTAGGCTTAACCCACAGGGCTCAATCATTTAGGAATCAGGGCTCTCCAAATCTCCCCCTGCAAGGGAGGCTCCTGAGACATTTCTTCTCACTCTTTGAACCTTAGATTTACACATTCACTCCTCTATGCAGGTGGTGCCAAGGCGCCTGGGAAAACCTTGGAAAATACAACCCAATCTAGGAACCCTGATAACGAGGAAATGTATGTTGTCACGTCCTCAGCAGATGTTTTGGGGAGTATCTCACAGGGAAGACTCTTTGAAGTTAGGCTAGATTTTCTCTATATATCCTGTACCCTCAGATGAATAAACTGAGTCAGTTCTGCTGCTCTGCCTGGCCCATGTCTCAAGTATATTTCGCATTCTTCCGTTCAGTGCACTATTTGATTGCTGGCAACACCCAGGGTTGTTGTGAGAATAAAATGAGATATCTTAAAAATGCTTTGCAAATGTTAAAGCACCATATAAAATGCTGGCTACCACATAAACATATACGTGTATATTATGTGTATGTACAGAAAGATACATGAGAATATGTGAGAATATATGAGTATGTATGTATGTGGGTGTGTATGAATGTATGCATTTTACATTCTCAGGAAAAAGCCAAGGAGCTCTTAGACCTAGTTTGAGTTTGTGACATGACAGATGATGACTACATTTAGTCCACTCTGTAGAAGCAGTACTCAAATGCCCTTCCCTTCTTGATAGAGAACAATTGAATAATCAATGAGATGTCACTATTTCACTCATTAATGCATCGATGGTGTTTTCATTTTGCTGGACACGCAGAAGTTGCTCTTAGTGATTAGGAGCTAATGCTTAGCATGCTTTCTGACAGTGTTAGAAATGAATGGATTGGTGAGTCCAAGTTCAGCTGTTACCGATAGCTTCCCTGGATCAATATTGTACTGAGGCTCCAGAATTATCTTGGAGATGGAATATGTTTGCTACAGAAGCAGGGAGGGGAGGCCGAGGAGGCTTAATAGAGTGAGCACATAGTATTTCCTACACTGTGTTCCTGGGAATTATCAAAAATATCTTTTATAAACCCTGAAACATGAGCAGAATTAAAAATAAGAAACAAAATTTTCACTTTATTAGTAAGAGATATCTAATTCATAATTAGAAATGGATACCATCTTTCATAGGTGTTAAGTAATTGTTCTTGCCATCCTTTATCAGTATAACAAATAAAATAATTTGTACCCCGTTAAAACCATTTTCTTTGCTATTAAGTAAGGTGTAATCTATGGGTCAATAAAACATTCTTTTTAAAATTCGAACTAAATGTCTAAATGGGATGTTTTAATAGGACAGTAATAAAATATATGGTTCAAAAATATTTATTCAGCACCTACAAAACACATACTACCATATTAGGAGCTAAAGGAGATACAAAGTTCAGACAAGATACAGGCCTTATTGCCACAAATCTTTTAGTCAACTAGGAATCAACTGTAGGTTTGTTCCAAAGCCAGCTCAAGCTGTGGCAAGAGCCAATTATTAAATTTTCATGTCAGCATTTTCACCTCAGAAATCTGCAAATGTTATAAGTCAGCAGAAGAGTTATTCTTTTGTTGATTTTCTATACTTAAAAAAGTGATGGGAAAGACATTAACAATGCTAGTTAAACTTAAAAGTCTATTGTGGAACCATTTATTTTCAGAAAGCCATTTGTTAAATATTCATTAACACATTGCTAGCAATAAGATACAAACACAAACTTAGTACAGAACATTACATAATATATGTATTCATTATTCTATTTATTCTTTAATAAATACTATCCCAGTATTCATTCATAGATGCTAGTGAAATCTTTGTTATCTGATAAGAAATGTTAATCAATATTCAGTAAATATGAACAGAGAGACAGCTTGATAAAATGAATAAAGAACATGCCTTAAAATAAGGAATAGCTGGTCTCAATTCTAGCTGCTGACCAGTACCAACTATGACACCAGCAAGTCAAACAACCATTAAGTTCTCTAGGTCAGTGATGTCAAACTCAAATAGAAATGTGGCCACTAAATCACACACAAGTATCCCAGTGAGTACACATTGACTTAGAAAATCACATATTAACATTATCTATGTTTTCTTGAATTTTTATCTTGTTAAACCTATGCCAACTACATTTTATTTTGGTACATGCCACATTTCTACTCTGGAGTGTTAAGGGCCCTGCCCTAGGCAACTCTCTAAGATTCTAAATTTCAGAGAATACATCAAACTGTATCTGTAGAGAGAGTTTTCTGAGGTTTTTTTTGTTCTATTTTATCCAGTCCCTATTCCATAAATATGAATATATTTCATGTTAAATAAAAAAAGATGCTTTGAGAATGTATTGGATTTCATTCAATCTTGTAGAGTGAGATTACCAATCAAAACATCATTTATAATACAGTTTTTCCTTGAACTTGGAATGCCAATATTTCCAAATGTTCTGTTTTCTGATCTTTCCCAAACTAAACTGTTCCAGATAGGGAGAAAAGTGTTTTTGAATATAAACATGCTTACATGCATACATACATATATACATCTGCATGTATATATGTATGTATATATCATACATACATATGATATATATACATATATGTGTGTGTGTGTGTATGCATGTAGTTAATTCTACCAAAACCATTCTACTTCTTATGAGTTAATTGAGAAAAGTCTAAATATGAATCTCTTGGGAGATAGATTAATATGAGCAGATAAAAATATACCTTCTCTAGCTTCCTGCTATCACTATTACTACATATATATATTCACATTATAACTGATAAAGTTTGTTTATCTAGAGCTACGCCATTTTGAGAATTACTCAATTCTGTTCAGACATATATGTCTGGACTCTCTCACTAGTGTTTGCAATTCAAATAACCGAAACTAGGATGTGCCATTGTATTGTACCTGTAATGAAAGCTGTTCTGAGAAACAGCCTAGCCCCACCCCACCCCAGGCTGTTGAACAGAAACCCCAAACCTGAAACTGAGTTATTGCACCAGAACATCCTTGAGTCCCAACAAAAGGGAACAATAAACTTTTACCCCATCTTCATTCCTCTCTGGCCCCATAAAAAGCACTGCTCCCTCCTTGAACCATGTGATTCTATCCAAGAGGGAGAGTCACCTTGGCTGGTGAATTCAATAAACCTTGCTTTGGTTTACAAATTTCTAATGCAGTTACTTGGTTGTTTCCATCTCTCCACAAGTTACAACTAACCTATAGAAGTTTGCTTGCAATCTTCATGTGTTTCAGCATCACTTTCTAGATATCACGGGAAGCAATTCCTTCATTTTGACTGTGATTACAAGTACAGATACGTGATATTTGACTTCTGAATAACCATCAAAATAAATGATCCAGCAATCTCACACCATGAAAATGGTCAGGAATGTGAAGAAAACTATTCAGAAATCCATGCAGAAAGAAACCAATTGTTTAGACTAGCTAAATGCTCAGATAAAGTTAACTGTCAAATAGCTCTGTGCTGATCTCCCTCCTTAGGCTCAGCAAAGAAGTACAATATAGAGGAATGGCTATTTCCTGGCAAGGAGTCTCCAGAGGAAATGTTTATACTTTCTAAAGAAAGCTTCATTCTTGAACCATTTTGTTCTATGTCTGAATTTTTACTTTTGTGCTGTTTTATCCAAGCAGTGTATACCTCATTTTAGAAATATTCACTAAAAGTTTCAGTCTAAAGACATGAATTCCTGAAATGCCTTTTCATGAAATTCCTCATTGTTGGCAGAGTGTCTGGCAGACACTTTCTTAATCAAAGTAGGTAGTGTTCTGTAAGGCAGCCAGGAGATGTGTAGGTGAAGTGCCTTCCCCCTCCACCCACCAATGGATGAGAGAAGGAAGAAAATGTCTTGCTGATAAAATGTGACTAGCTAATGCTTTCTGACAGCCAAATTATGAATGAAGCAATATTAGCAGGAAGTGAACAGTGGCATTCATTCCGCTGATTAAAAAAAGCAAAGGGTGGAAGTGTAAATTAATCGTCTGAGCTGTCAATGATTCTCATGACTTTTCCTATAGGTCAAGTGAAGCAGAAAAATCCCAGAAATTTTGGAAAGGATGACATTTTATGATGGGAAGTACGACTTTCTGAAAAAAAAAAACAACCCTCCATTTTGAGTCTGGCTGAGATTTCCATACATTTTAATATTACCTATAGCTTTTGTATATAAGTATTTAAAATGAGATTTGCATACTCTTTAAATTATTTTGTATTGTTCAACATATATTTTTATTTAGAGTTCTGAACCATATGTCTCCTCTCTCAAAGGCCAGAGTAAAAAGAATAATGTCCTCCTCTCCTAATCAGTTTCCAAATCTACCCTTCCTGCTGGCTGGGAGCTTCAACTAATCTTTCTGCTAATGAGGATAGTTTTCTGAAAATGTTCAGACTTGAGTCTTGTACATATTGCCTCCTTCTATAGAATGTAAGCTTCCTGAGGATGAGAAACATTTTGATTTTGATTTCAAATATCCAGGCACCTAACAGCACTTTGCATTTAGTAGGCATTTAACAAAACATATGTTAAATTGAATTTAACTAAACTGAGTATAGCCAACTGTAATGTATTAAACTGTAATAAATATCCCATCCTAGAAGCAAGAATATGGGCTCTAAAAGGGTAGGAACTCAAAGAGGCCCAACAAAAGGTCCTTTTATATTATATACTGTACAGCAGACATTGTAGCCAGCAGCAGGTTTGAATCTTTTGGGAGTCTGCATTCTGTCCTGTGTCTTGGCAGACTTCCACATAGAGAAACATTTACTTTAAGATGATTAATTATTCTCGACTCTACTTTGCCAAAGATGACATTCTTCATTCTCTCTTTTTTAGACATTGATTCTGAAACACTTATGTAACTTGCTTAGCTTGCAAATTAATATGTATACTTTAAAGAATACACATACTTAATGAGATCTTTTCTCTCCTAGAAAACTGATCATGGTAGACTCTGGTGGACAAGCACAAAGTAAACATCTATTTCATTAGTATTATTTGAATGGGGTAATTGAATTAGTGCATTACACAATCACATACATCTGCCATCTGGTAAAGCCAGAATTCCAAGATCTGACCTTGATTTGAGAGGGTCTCATTAATGTTATTGAAGCAGTCTTGTTATTGAAGCATTATGTATTGCATGGTAGTAAAATTACTACAGCATTATTTCACAATTACCAATAGAAAAATGAAAGACAAGTAATTATTCTAGAGCTTTTGAATTGAGGTGAAAAAAGATAAAATGCTAAGTATTAAATGCTATTGCCCTGGTTTAATTCGGTTCTTCTACTATTGAATTGTGACTTCAATTTTTAGAGCAACTGAAAATCTTCTTCCTCTTAATGAAACCTAATTCATAGAAACTCAGAAACAGCCTCTAATAAAGTGACAAAATCTGAATAAAGATTAAGTTGGAAAGTGAAGTAATGACTTGAGTGTTATTTTACCAAGGCTTTCATTCAAGTATTAATTTGGACTGCAAGTTAAAATAGTTTTCATTGCCTCTTCCATAGATCATTATTATTATGTTCTTGCATGAAAGGAATCTTATTCATTCTGAACAAATTTTAATCTTTGTTCATTTGTAGGGGACCACTGTCAGAAAAGGACAATTTACAGAAGAGATACAAATTGGCAGAACATAGTAGGAAAACGTCCATTACACCAGCAAATTCCTGGCTCAATCTAAATGACATTTTCACCTCACTCATAGAAGCATGAAATCTATTCAAAAATTTAAAAAAAATGAGGCTGCCCAAACAAGAAACCAACCAAAATAGAGATAATGGTTTCCTGCAGTTTTATAATTGTATGAGTTCTCTCTTTTCAATGTTTCATGAATATTACAAGTATATACAATTTGTCCGAAAACCTATAGCAGTTTTGGGTTTCCATAATATTTTGCTAACAACACCAATGTGAAATAACGTGGTGTATGATTACTCCCTTCCCATTTTACAGATTAAGAAACTGAGGTTTAAAGATGATGACTGAATTTTGCCAAAGGTCACAGTCATTAATTGTCAGATTCAGCATTCAAAGCCAGGTCTTTCCTGATTCAAAATCTCAGTCTGCATCTGAGATACTATATAGCATAGAGAAAAACATGTAGCCCTTGTTAGAGGAGAACTCATTTCAAACCCTTGCCCAATATTTACAATATGCAAGATAATTTGCCAGAAGTCCACCATGACCCCAGAATGATTTTTGAGACATCTAGGTAATAAAGAGGAGAGGGTTTTGGGCCAGGAGTAAGGAAAAATCTGGCTTCAAAGATGGCTTCAGCCACTTATTAGACGGGCAAGTCACTTAACTCTGGTCAAGTTACTTAACCTTTTTTTTTTTTTTACTGTTTCCTCATCTGTGAAATGGGGATAATAAGAGCACCTACTTCCAAGGATTGTTGTGAGGATTAAATGAAACAGCAATTGTAAAGTTCTTAGCACAATGCCTGACACATAACAAGGGCTGTATAAATGTTAGCTATTGTGATTAGCTATTATTTCGAATCATTGCTGAACATTTTAATCTCTATCTATATTTATCTCTATTCAGAAGCACCCAGCATGTGAATGTCTATAAGGAGAGGGAGTATTTTTTAAAGAAGGATAGGAGTGATAGAGGAAAGAAAAAAAAATGGTGACGCTAAGGGATTTATTGCTACTGCATACACTGCATCCCATGGGGTTTGAAGAATTGAGTATCTTCTTTTCCTCTTGCCATGTAGTGTTTTGATAAGAGCTATAGAAAAAACTTCCCAGACATGAATTTTACCCTTATGTGTAGCTCAAGATAATGTAGAAACTAGCAGATCTCATCCCTTTGACAAAGGGAGTAGTAGTAACCAATTAACAGTCTTTTAGTGATTTGGGATGTGAATATCTGCAATGAAATAGAAATCATGGTCTAGAAATAGTCATAATGGTCATAGATAAATAAGTTGCCATCCCAGTATGACTGGTACCCTTTTCTTGACTGCATTACCAGAGACAGGCCAGGACTGAACTTGACTCCAAATCTTATGTCATCACCATGGTGGGAGATGTTAATGTGGTTTTCTTAGGCAATATCAGGTGGGAGTACCTGTAATGTAATGTAAGGCCTTGATTTCAAAATTTATTCAACTTTTAAGTATACTGTTCTGGCTTTTTTCTCCACCTTGATTGCATGCGATAAATGGTTATCGTTTTAAAAGGGAGATTCAGTGTGAAGGGGCACATGAGCATGAATGTGAGTGTTTTTGAATTCAAAGTTAGGTGACATCTGAGATTGCAGTTTGGGGGGCTCCATTATAAATGTGACCCCAGAAAGTTCCTAAACTTCTTTGAGCCTTCATTTTTCCTTTTTTAAATACAGGATGAAAATTGTAACAATACTGGAATTTTCTATTTCATGTTGTGAGAAGAGTACTTTGTAACTCTTAAAACATCAAGTGGGGAGTCAGTCAATAATACTTATGAAAGGTTTATCATATCTTAGGAACTATATTGTGCTCTTGAGATGCAAGGAAAGACAAAAAAACGAACAAACAAACCATAGTCCTTGCTCTCAGGGAGCTCATATTCTATTTGAGGAGATCGCATGTAAATAAATAGGCACACTTAAATAAGTTAATCTGAAAGGGGAAAGCCCTAGTAATCAAGGGGGGAGGGTTGGAAATGGATGATAAGACAACGGATCTTAGCATCAGAGGTTTACAGGTTACACCAGCCAACCTCTTCATTTATAGATGAAGACACTAAAAGCATAAGAGGCTATGGAAATGCCATTACAGCAAGTTAGGAGATTTTGATTCTATACCATCTTAGTCATTAATTAATTTTATTATGTGGGTCAGTTCTTTATGCTCTCAAAACTTCAGCTTCTTTGTCAATAAAATAATAGTTTTGACTAGATAATCTGAAGTCTTCGAGTCTATGAAGACCAACAAGTTCTGTGTAATACCGTTGTAATATCACAAAGAGTTTGCATAAATAACATATTTTGGTCTGCCATCTTAGGAAAACTATGTTCTTTGGTCCAAAGAAAAGGGCCCTAACCTGATATAACTTCTTTCTATGTCCCAAACCTTCACTGTTCCTTTGTGTGCCATCCCTGAGTATCAATCTATCAAGTTTATAGTAGAAAAGGAAAAGAATTCAGAGAAACATTTGCCCTAACCTTTAGCACAGAAGATATGAACAAATTCAGTGTACCAATGAACATCAGTTAAGAATCTCCTATCATGTTCTAAGCACAGTGATAGACACTGGGGATACAAAGAAATAAAATAAACAGTCTTTGACCTTGAGAAGCTTATATTATATAGGGAAAAAGATGAAAAGGCAAACATGAGTCCACAGCTAGGGACAATAAAGTTCAAATATCACAATACTGAATAATTATAATAAGGAAGAACAAAGCTTCAGGGGCATCTAAGGAAATAAGTACAATCTACAGGAAGCTTTGTCATAAGCTCAAGTTTAAAAATAACATGTGCAGTAGAAGGAGGATCAGATCAATGACGAATAAAAAGTACAAAATGAATTTGTTAAAGAATGATCTTAAGAAAGCTAAAAACCACTATAATTTGGGACTTAAGAAAAATAGTAAGGACAACTAAAGGGAGTTTTACATTATATTTGGAGTCAGAAGAACAATGGATAGACAAACTAGTAGGAACAGATAGTATAATGTCAATAGATGAAAACAGACTCGTAACTAGGGCACAGTGGTCAGCGCCTTGACCCAGAGCACCAGTATTTACAGTGCTCTAGGAGTTTAAACAGAAACTGAGCAAGTCATGGAGTTCAAAGCAATGAGGTCAAATGTGAAGAAAGCAGTTATCAATGCTTCTTCCACTCCCCACATTCATTGTCCTACCAACAATTGCATAGCAGATAAATTCCTTCTTGAGTCAGAATAGCCTTGATCCCCATTCCCAAGTGGTGGTCTTATCATGAAACTCAAGGTGTGTTTGATTCTCTTACTATAAGAGTCAGTGTCCAGGATCTCTGTCTTCTTGACAAGGGGAGAATAAAATAAATTTAATTTATTTTGAATCTCAGAGGCCCCATTGGATTTTCTGCTTTTCCACCATCCCAATAACTCCCTGCTTAGCTGCAGAATTAAAAGCTATTCTTGCTCAGATCCTCTATTCTAGATGAATTTGTCTTAAAAAGTAGATTATATGGCATATTTCTGTACTCTTTTCCAAGCACAATCTTTCAAACTTGCCTCATGTAATAAAGTGGTTAGTTACACCTCTGATTTTCTTTTTCAATCCCATCTCCAATTTTATCAGCACAGAGGAATTCCACTGAGGAAATTTTCTCTACCAGTGAAAATTAACACCAGTTGCACAACGTATAGTTTGATAGATTTTCTGGGAGCACTGAGTAGATAAGTGATTTGCCCTGGTCCTGCAACCAGTGTTGATCAAAGAGACAAGATTTGAACCTGGCACATTTTGACTATGAAGTCAGCTCTTTGTCCAGTATCCCCATAGTGCCTCTCTGGCAATAGCTCTGGATTAAAGAGAAAAACAAGCTACTCAACTACAATTGCATTTTCATCTTCCATGGCAAAAAGAATTCTGTCTAAAAAGAGTAAGGAAGAAATGGCTTAAGAAGGCATTATAGCCCAAAGTAGGTATAGAAATAGAAAAAAATATCACTGAATTTACATGAAATCAAGTCACCAGGCCAATATGAATGATATTCCAAGTTATGTAAGAAAAAGGACATAATTTTATAACTTCTTCCATTGATCTTTGAGGAATCTTAGGCACTTGGAAAATTATTGGTAGGCTAAACACAAGCAAATGTCCTATTTTTTTTTAATAAGTGGAAAGAGATAGATTAAGAAAATTGCAAACTTGATATCAATGCCTTAAAAATATACAATAGAATAATTGGAGGGTTTGTAAGCACTTTGAAAAAGATCATTAGGAACGCAATAGGTTTAGTAAGAAAAAGTAACAAGGGAATCTAGGAGGCCAGTGGACAGAGCACCAGCCCTGAAGTCAAGAGGACCTGGGTTCAAATCGTGCCTCAGACACACGATATTCACTAGCTGTGTAACTCTAGGCAGGTCACTTAACCCCAATTGCCTCACCAAAACAAACAAACAAACAAACACAAACACAAACAACAACAGCAACATAGGATACCCTGGAGACACCTTTCCCTTTCACCATGACGTCTCAAAATTCACCTTTGGGTTTCAGACCTGTAAAAATACTATTAGGAAGGCTAAAATCTAGAATAAACTTACATTGTAAAACATAAAAAAGGCAAAAGCATTTTAGGCTGAAGGCAAGAGGAAGACCAAGAAAGGTAAAAGAAATCTGATATGTGTGGATAAGAAAAATTTTGACAAGAGGGAGACAGTGACACAATTAAATTAATATTTTATTTCTAACAGAAAAATGTCCACACTAGGAAGAATAAAAAGAAAAACAAAAACTTAACATAAGTAAGGAGGAGGTCAGTGAGCATATAAATTCACCAATAAAATAGAGTTGTCACAAATGGACAAACCACTTCACAAATTATTTAAACGTAAATGTGACTGCCTACCCATATGATCTTCAAGAAATAATTTTGAACAGTAACTGTACTGAAGACATGCAGTTGTCTTAATTTTCAAAGGGAAGAAGAAAAGGGGATATGCCAAACTATAGGCCAGATATCAGTCCTTGATAAAATTCTAGAGTTAATTATTAAAGAAAAATTTTGTTATTCTGAAAAGGAGGTGATCAGTAAAATCCAGAACGGATTCATTAAGAACCAGTTACGCCAGACAAACTTCGTATCTTTTCTTCACAAGGTTATTGAATTAGTAAATGAGGGAAATGGCATAGACATTGCATATCAAAATCTCAGCAAATTTTTGACAACTTCTCATAATATGCTTGAAGATAATATAGAAAGATGTGACAGGAGAGAGAGCTTTTATTAATCAGCTGCTGATAATATAAAGAAAAAGAATGGAGACTTTGTTTAGTGACTGGAGAAAGATTTTAAAAAGAAAATTGAAGAAAGAAGCTCAGTAAAGGAGTGGAGACAAGAGCAGAAAATGAGGCAGGCTGGCATCATGAAAAGAGAACTGATTCTGGAGGCAAAGGACTTGAAGTTTTACCTTCCTCTGGTCTGAATCCTTTCTCTTTTACTCACTACCTGTATGATATTAGGTAAGTAATTTAACCTTTCTGGCCTTCAGTTTTCTCATCCAAGATGGGGTTGGACTTGATGGCCACAACGATCCCTTCAAGCATTAAATCTATGATCTCCTGAGTGACATTTATAGCAGTCTGTAGAATGTTAAGAAGAGATGTAAAGAAAATAACAGAGAGCTTTAGCAACTTGGGTAAGATTTTGAGTTCCTAGTCTTTTGTGGCTCATTGACAGCATTAAGCTGTGTGACCTACTATGCCCTTCTTTTCTCTTCCTACCTTCCTTATAAGTTTTCCAACACTCCTATTAATTCTTCCTATTTTTTGAGGAGAGGGAAGTGAATAGTTTTTTAAGGCTTTGCATACATGGTAATGGACTTCATTTATTCAACAATATTTATTAATACATATTTCTCAAATGAATGAATGTGATTCCTTGGAAACAGGTTCCCTTTATAAATCTACAAAGCAGATTTCTGGCAATATCTATAGATGGAAAATATTTTGACAATAATACCATGTTCTTAAAAAGTCAGAGCTTATATATTTACTTGTTACTTACGATTTTTTATTATCTTACATCCTTCTCCTTTTGAGATGAAAGAGAGGATAAAAATATTCCTTGACCTCACACGTAGGATCTTTCAAATGATTTAAAAAAAAAATAGGGTAATGGGAGAGGCTCCAAAGAGAAACCAGAAAAATGAAACCATATGTCAGCCACATCACCTCAGTGCAAGTCATCCATCTTCTGGTGTTTTTATGTCTGCCTTGTTGCTAGTTTTATTTAGATCACAGATCCACTGGGTGGAGACCACATCTGCCTCTGAATTCAGTGTAGCATTCAGTAAGTCATCAGTATTCAATCAGCATTTAATAATAAAAACTCCCCCAAAAAACAAATCATAGACAATTTGTTCCACAACTGGAATTTTTGCCTGTTCTTTAAGACAGAATGTAGATTTTTATTTCCCCAAGTCTTCATTTTTACAGCACTAGGAAATACAGTTTCACAATATAAGAAACAGCCAGCCCCTCATTCCTATGTCTTATCTCCACTCCTCAACCTGCTGATGGTGAGCTGATGAGTTCCAAATGATTTTTTAGACTCAACTCTTTTTTTCTACTTTTCCTACCTATCATTTAAGACAAAAACTTTCTCCAGTCAAACAAAACTAGGCATCATCATACAGCTGTCAGTATTGACAAAAAGCTTAATTCCTTTAAGAATGATTTACTTGTCCTCAAGCTTCTCCTACTATCCCCAACAGGAAATTATTTTCACTGAAGACATAAGGTATTTTCCAACTCTGTTATAATATACTTTTACAGAATTATTTACTGGGTTTCATATTCCTTCTTCAAACTGACAAAGCTGAGTGAAAGTAATGACATAGGAGCTAGAACTCACACAAACACACACACACACACACACACACACACACACACACACACATACACACGCACACACACACACATGCACATACACCCACACCCAGAGGCCAGAGGTTTGAGATTAAGAACTTCTAGCATGGCAATCTAAAAAGTTTCAAAAAGTGTTATAGTGATAATAATAATGATTATGATGATGATGATTACAATAATATGTAAGGGTAGGAATGAGGTTACCCAGTAGACAGAGCACTGGGCCTGGAGTCAGGAAGACCTGAATTCAAACTCTATCCTCAAATACTTATTAGGTAAGTGACCTTGGTCAAGTCACTTAATCTGTTTGACTCAGTTTCCTCAATTGTAAAATGAGGATAATAGCACCTACCTCTCAGAGGATCAAATGAGATAGTGTTTGTAAAGTTCTTAGCAAAATACTTGGCACATAGTAGATGCTATATATGCTAGCTAATTATATTTTTATTACAAAAACAATATTCTGTTATTATTATTGATAAGAATATTGATAATAGCTAGAGTGAAGCTTATAAATGATTCATACATGTTATCTCATTTGATCCTTAGAACAATCCTGGGAGGAAGGTACTACTTATTTATTTATTCTCAGTTAAACCAAGAGACTCCTTCCATTTTAATTAATCAAGTATTAAAACAAACAAAAATATTTATTAAGCACTTACTAAATTCTTGGCATCATGCTAAGTCTTGGGAATTCAAAACAAGGTAAAACCAGTTCTTGCCCTCACAGACTTTACATTCTAATCTAAGGTACTTGGATCCCATTGAATTCCTGTGTTTTTAGCCTGAACTAAGCAGAATTTCCACTGAGGGGGTGAGGGGAAGCATATCTGTTTTTATAAGACTGGAAGGGATTGGCATTGTGATTTTTTTTTAATACTATATATTTTTGTATCAATTTCATATCTGTACCTTTGTCAGTTATGTTGATAGAGCTGATAAGATTTCAGAAAATCCCAACCCTGAAGAGTTATTATTACAGTATTAAAAGATTCTTTTATGTCTCTTGGGTGGGATTCGCTATCTAACCAACATAAAAAGAACAGGATGCTGGAGTTGGAAGAAAACTTAGTGGCCATCTGCTATAACCACTGACCCAGTTCTGCTCCACCTCCCAGTATTTTTTAAGCTTGAGGAAAGTAAGATTCTTAATAATTAAATGAATTTACACAGGTAGTCAATAGAATAAGGATTTGAACTCAAGTCCTTTGACTCCAAAAAAATTTATTTTTGCATGACACCACCTTGACTCTAATGTGATTTTTAATTCACACTGAATAATAATAGTTAATATCTACATAGGACTTTAAGGTTGGCAAATCATTTTTATGTTATCATGGTTGGTGTGCACAACAATCCTGTCAAATAGATAATACTGTTAGACAATTTCAGAGCTGAAGAAACTTAGCCTAAGAGATTAACTGACTCATCCAATGTTATACAGCCAGTGTCAGAAGAGGGAATGCATGACTTTCTGATTCTAAGTCCAAAGCTATTTCTACATTTTCCAACCATCACCATGATGCCTATACTCTAGCCAACGTATTCATCCCTTCCCACCGCCACCACTATACACTGTCACAATCTTGGGTTCTGCTCTTGGTTCCCTTGGTTCTGATAGGTGAGGTGTTACTTTGGAGGAAACCAAGAATCCCTGCCACATCACAAACATTTCTCACCATGTCCACCCTGCTTCTTTCCCAGATGCTCTTTATGTCTTGTCTTCTCCCATTAGAATATTAGCTTCCTGAGAGTAAGTACTGTCTTCTTTGCCTCTATTTATATTCTCAGGACTTAATGAAATTCTAGGAACATAGTAAGTACTTAATTCTATTTTAATTCTAAACTAACATATGCATATAATAAAGTAGAAGAAATTTTAAGATTTTGCTGTTGTTGAGTCATTTCAGTCATCTTGGACTCTTTGTTACCCCATTCGGGGTTTTCTTGGCAAAGATACTGGAGTGGTGTGCTCTTTCTTTCTCCAGCTCATTTTATAGATGAGGAAACTAAGGCAAATAATGTTAAGTGACTTGGCCAGGGTCACAGAGCTAGTGAGTGTCTGAGATTAGATTTGAACTCAGGTCCTAAATTCAATTAATTAATACAGGTCCACCTCTTTATCCATTGTGCCAAATTCTTATTTAGAATTTCTCTCTCTCTCTCTTTCTCTCTCTCTCTTTCTCAACCTTGCCCCCTTCCTCTGTTCCATCTGGCTACATCAAGCATCAATCTACCACAATTCTACTCTTACAGAAACAGTAAGTTCCTATAGGAGTACTAAGCATATGTTAATATATTTATATGGGAATTGTTACTTATTTAATCTTCTGCAATCTCTCCAGCCGTCTCCAGGGTCCAACATGACACATAAATGTCAGATTTTCTCTGTCTTTAAAAGATCACAATTTCTTCAGAGAGCAGTCTTACATCTTTCCATCACATATTACTCATACTTTACCTATTGTTCTCCCCTGCCATGTCACTATGCAGTTGTAGGCAAACCATTTGGTGAAATTTTAGTGGAATGTTTTAGACACTGTTAGCTGCAGGCAATGTGAATAAGCACTCAGGAAATGAAGAAACGAGGCATAGAACCCACGACCTTGGGTGGCCAGGGTGGGGTATGATTTCAGGAGGGAGCTTGGAGTGAGGCTTCCGAAATATAGGCTTGATAAGAAAGCAGTTGCTGGCCAGCCTGTGGAGTACTAGTATTGTACTAGTATAATTCTAAACTGTGTATATACAGGGAAATTCTGCACCAAGGTAATAAGGTCTTTTTAGCCTTACCCATGCCTGGGGTATGATCTAAAGCCTCTGTTTCATTTGAGTCAGGAGAGATTACAGAGGACAGACCACCATGTGAAGAGTACTATGGACTCAATATTTGTACAGGCCCTTACAGCAACTTCTAGACATGTTACTGTTTTAGGAGCCACATGGAAACCTTTAAAGTTATCTGAACTATCCTATGTAGTTAATATCATACAGTATTGGGCCCAGGAGAGAGAAGCCATGATCAAAAAAAGAGCCCAGACATCATCTTTCAAGAAATTATCAAGGAAAACTGGAATATTATATTCCATGCCCTGTGGTCCTTTAAGGTGGAAGCTGCTAAATCTGGTGTTATCCTGATTGTGCATCCACAGTACTTGAATTGTTTCTTTCTAGCAGCTTGTAATATTTTCTCCTTAACCTGGGAACTCTGGAATTTGGCTGCAGTATTCCTCGGAGTTTTCCTTTGGGGAACTCTTTCAGGAGGAGATTGGTGGATTCTTTCAATTTCTATTTTGCCCTCTGGTTCTACTATATCTTTTCAAACGATAGAGATGAAGGAAGCTAGAGTACTTCAATATAACAGATCCGCTTAGAACAAGCCTGTGTTGCCTCTGAGAAAGGCAGATAGCACGTGACAGCTTTAGTGAACTACAGTGAACCGAACAAAGTTGTCATACCTACCTCTACAAGTGTTCCTGATTTCATCAATACTATAAACCAAATAGGCTAGATCTAGGGTAAGTGATGTGCAGCTAGCAAACATGCCAATGTTTTTCCCTCCTTTTATTCCTATGGCCGAGATTAAAAGAAATTTGCTTTCTCCTGTGAAGGAGTCTAATATACCTTTGCAACCTCCAGGGCTGCCTAAATTCTCCTTCATACTGCCATTGTTATGCTAGATAGAGGGCAGAAAGAGAGCTTTCTTCCTGGCATATGGATGTATACTACTATATTTCTGATGTAATGTTATCTAGAAAAGATAAGTCAGTCAATAAACGTTTATTTTTTATCATTTTTTTGTAAATTTATTTATTTGCAGTTTTCAATATTTACTTCCACAAGATTTTGAGTTCCAAATTTTCACCCCATCTCACCCCTTCCCCCACCCCAAGATGGCATGCATTCTGAATATCCCTTCCCCTAGTCTGCCCTCTCTTCTATCTCTTTCCCCTTCTCTTATCCCCTTCCCCTTCTACTTTTCTGTAGGGCAGGACAGACTTCTGTACCCCATGGAAATGTATTTCTTATTTCCCAGCAGCATGTGAAAACATTTTTTTTAAACATATGTTTTTAAAACTTTAAGTTTCAAATCTTCTCCCTTCCTCCCTCCCCACCCACCCTCATTGAAAAGACAAGCAACTCAATATAGGTTATACATATGCAGTTATGCAAACCACTTCCATAGTGGACATGTTGTGAAAAACTAACTCTATTTCCCTTAATCCTACCCTGCCCTCCCATTTATTCTATTCTTTCTTTTGACCCTGTCCCTCTTCAGAAGTATTTGCTCCTGATTACCCACTTTCTCAATCTGCCCTCCTCTCTATCATCCTCCTGCTTTCTTGTCCCCTTCTCCCCCTATTTTCCCATAGGGTAAGACAGATTTCCTTACCCAATTGAATGTGTATGTTATTCCCTCCTTAAGTCAAATCCTATGAGAATAAGATTCACTCATTTCCTCTCACCTTCCCCCATTTCCCCTCCACTGTAAGAGCCTTTTCTTTTCTGTTTTTTTTTTTGTGAGATAATTTACCCTATTCTACCTCGCCCTTTCTTCTTCTCCAAACATAATCCTCTCTCATCCTTTAATTTTATTCTCTGTATATGACCCCTTAATCTTCAACTCACTCTGTGCCCTCTACCTATCTATCTATCTATCTATCTATCTATCTATCTATCTATCTATCTATCTGTCTATCTATTTACCTATCTATCTACCTATACATACATATATGTTTTTTCCTCTAACTACCCTAATACTGAAAAAGGTCTCATGAGTTATAAATATCATCCTTCCATGCAGGAATGTAAACAGTTCAACCTTAATGAGTCTCTTATGATTTCTTTTTCATGTTTACCTCTTCATGTTCCCCTTGAGTCTTGTATTTGAAAGTCAAATTTTCTATTCAGCTCTGGTCTTTTCATCAAGAATGCTTGAAAGTCTTCTATTTCACTGAATGACCATTTTTCCCCTGAAGGATTATACTCAGTTTTGCTGGGTAGGTGATTCTTGGTTGTAATCCTATCTCCTTTGCCCTCCGGAATATTATATTCCATGCCCTGTGGTCCTTTAATGTGGAAGCTGCTAAATCTGGTGTTATCCTGATTGTGTATCCACAGTACTTGAATTGTTTCCTTCTGGCAGCTTGTAATATTTTCTCCTTAACCTGGGAACTCTGGAATTTGGCTGCAGTATGTGGATTCTTTCAATTTTTATCTTGCCCTCTGGTTCTACTATATCAGGGCAGTTTTCCTTGATAATTTCTTGAAAGATGATGTCTAGGCTCTTTTTTTGATCACGGCTTTCAGACGGGTCCAATAATTTTTAAATTCTCTCTCCTGGATCTATTTTCCAGGTCAGTTGTTTTTCCAATGAGATATTTCACATTCTCTTCTATTTTTTCATTCTTTTGGATTTCTTTTACAGTGTCTTGATTTCTCATAAAGTCACTAGCCTCCAATTGCTCTATTCTAATTTTTAAGAAAGTATTTTCTTCAGTAATCTTTTGCACTTCCTTTTCCATTTGGCCAATTTTGCTTTTTAGGGCATTCTTCTCCTCATTGGCTTTTTGGACCTTTTTTTTTGCCATTTGGGTTAAGCTATTTTTTTAAGGTGTTATTTTCTTCAATATTTTTTGGGGTCTCCTTTAGCAAGCTGTTGACTTGTTTTTCATGATTATCTTGCATCACTTTCATTTCTCTTCCCAGTTTTTCCTCTATTTCTCTTACTTGCTCCTCAAAATCCCTTTTGAGCTCTTCCAAGGCCTGAGACTGATTCCTATTTTTCTTGGAGGCTTTGGATGTAGGAGCTTTGACTTTGTTGTCTTCTTCTCCTTGTATATTTTGATGTTCTTTGTCACCAAAGTAAGATGATATAGTCTGACTCTTTTTGTGCTGCTTGCTTATGATCCCAGCCCATTACTTGAATTTTAAACTCTTTGTTAAGGTAAGAGTCTGCTTCCAATGTGGAGAGTGTACTGTCCCAAGCTTCAGGGGTTTATATAGCTGTTTTCAGAGATACTTGTAGGGACCCGTAAATTTTCAGTTCTTGTAAGGTGGTGTGATAAAGGGCAAGGTTTTTATTCTTTTCCTGGCCTGTTCTGTGGTCTATTAGTGACCGCAAGCACTCCTTTCTGTCCTGGAACTGTGAGGAAGGTTTCCTGTCCACAACCACTACAAGCTGAGATAAGAAGGCGGGGTTTCAGCTCCATTCCCCAAGTGCCTGGCCCTGGGGTGGGCAGCTGCTTCCCTAGCTTCTGGCCCACAGACTGAGGGGGAATCAAGTGGCTGATCGGAGGGGGATTGCAGGGATCTCTCTGCTGGTGCTGAGGCAGGAATCTCTTATCTTAGCACCACAGAAACAGACTTTTCCCACTGACCTTCTAAGTTGTCTTTGGCATTCGTGGATTGAGGAGTCTGGAAACCTGCACAGCTGCCTGTGATTCAGTCCTCTGAGGCCTGCTCCAGGTTCGCTGTGGCCTGTGCACCCACACCACGCTGTGCTCTGCTCCCAGCCGGGTGAGATATACCTTTCTGCTCAATCATCCAGGTTGTCTTGGGCTGCAAATTTGTTTCACTAAATGTAGATTGTACTTCTTGCTAATAAAACCAATAAAATAACAGTACTATAGGAGAGAAGTGAAAAAAAAAATCATTGACCACTATATCACTAAATGTAAATTAATTCCCTCAAAAAAATCAAAGTGATAAAAATATAGGATAAAAATATGACTCAATAACATGATGACAATAAAAATTATACCTTTTTAAAAAGATTCACACAGATTTATAAAGAAGAAGTAGAATAAAAAGTCTTATCTTTCTATTGAATTCAGAAAAGCAGGATTTTCAGTGATATTGGGGAAAAAGGAGAATTCAGATTTGAAAGTATTGAGAGAAAATGGTGCCATTTTAAAGATATCATTCTCAATGAAATATAAGCACTAAATATATAAGCTCCTAATAACAACTGAATTTTTAAAAAGAAAAAATCAACCAATTTGCAGAAGTTTTAGACAAAAAAAGGATAAAATGAGGCTTCAATTCACTGTTAATAAAAATAGGACAAATAAAACTAGAACATTCACAAAAAATAACTTACAGTCATGAAAAAGAATGTTGTGGCAAAGTAGAATTGGACAAATGCAAGGAAAGCAAAAAATGAAAAAAAAAAGGAAATTTAGTTTCATTAAAAGTGCTTTAAACTTTTGCAAAAATCAAAATTCTAGAGAAAAAACATAAATTCAAGAAGGTAGTAATTTTAAATACTAGTTTTTCACAGAACATAACAAATGAAAAAAATAACTAAAAAGGAAAATAATCAATAGCCACAAGAGTGGAAATTAAAAAATAAATTGTGAAATAATGAGTAGGTCAAAGACCACATTAAAGAAATATAGAATCATATTAAATATGACAATATTAACAGACCATATCAAATTTATTATAGACAGCTAGTGCAATTATCAGAAGTAAATTTAAAAGCCCAAACAACAGAAAAAAGAACAAATTAATATATTGAGCTTGAATTTAAAAAAATAGATATTTGATATTTTTTCTTTACTTTTTCCAAAGATGAAGCTCATGATTTTATTGGTGCAAGGCTCACTACATGTGAATACAGTATCTGTTCATATAGATATACAGTGCATCTGAAACTTATTGTCTTTGGGGGTTTCTCGGATACTAGAAGTTTAGTGAATTATCTGTAGTTAAAAAGTCTACATGTGTAAGAAAAAAAAAGTTTTTTGAACCCAGGTCTTTCTGACTCTAAGGCTGAACCTATTTGAAAAGCCATGATGCATGTCTTAAATTTAGCTAGTTTAACACACTAAAAACAAATGCAAGACAAACATTCATACAAATTAAGGGACAGACTATAGAACTGAAGGAAAAAGGTTTTTTTTGTTTTGTTTTTAGGCAATTGGGGTTAAGTGACTTGCCCAGGGTCACACAGCTAGTAGGTGTCAAATGTTTGGTCTGAGGCCACATTTGAACTCAGGTCCTCCTGACTTCAGGGCCAGGGCTCTATTGACTGTTCCACCTACCTGCCCCAAAAAGTATTAACAAACAGAGACTTTTTTTTAAATGGACAGCAAAAATCAATAACCATTAGAGTCAATCAATAAAAAATAGCATGTTTCTAAAGTTGAGTTAAGCTGAGTTATTTGAAGATTGGGGAGGAAAAACATATTCAAAAAAAAGAAAGAAAGAAAGAAAAGAAAGAGATAGCATCAAATAAAGAAAAAAACAAATACTAAAAGAGACTACGTATTACATGCAGTTTTCTATCAACAAACCTGAAAATTTAAAATAAATGGTTGAATCCTTAGAAAAATATAAAATATTCAAAGTGGCAAAATTCAAAAGACCATAAGTAAGCCTATGAACATTCTATTAATGAGCAATCACATTAAAAACTATAGAGAACAAAATAATTCATCATTAATTTTATCAAACATTTAATAGTAAGTTAATAACTAAAATATATAAAGTGTATCTAAAGAGAGAGAAATATGATATTCTATCTAATTATTTACTTAAGAGAAATATGGGCCTTATCCAGAAATCATGGAAGAATAATGCAGAGAAACAGAGCTATAGAACAATATCATAAATTAATATAGAGGTTAAAATGTTAAATAAGATATTAGTAAAGAAAATACAGAAAAAAATACCAAATAGAATACAGAAAGATGGAATACATCTATACAACTCTATTTTCCTCCAGTGTCTGGCATGGTGCATTTCACATAGTAAGTACTGTCTTTTCTGTCTTCTTTGCTTGACAGTCATGTTTATACTATCCCCTAATGGCTGGTGTTTCCCATGGCTCTGTCATGTGCACTCTTCCCTTATCTCTGTAAAACTTTGTGATATCATCAGTGCTCGTAGATTCAATGATCTTTTCTATTCAGATGTTCCCCAGATGTACATATCTGGTCAAAGTCTGTTTTATGAATTCCAGGTCTCTATCAGCAACTTCCCATTGGATATTTCTTACTACATATATTGTATTTCAAGCTCAATATGCCTAAAAAGAGTGAATTTTCTTCTGAAAAAAAACTTTCTTTCTTCCTAGCTTTCTTATCTCTATGAAGGACTCTATCTTCCTTCCAGTAAACCAGGTTCACAATTACATGAGCTCCTTGAAGAGGAATATCAGGAGAAGGAGAGTAGCAAATACATGACATTGGGGGAAGGCAATTCAAGTGAAGGACACTGGTACTTGCAGCTGAATACAATCACAAGGAGTTGTAGTCTTGGCTGATTCATTAAGCTCCTTAAAGGGTAATCTGCCTGTATAGAATTCTCTGTTTGCCTGAATGTGTCTACTTTGGTGAGCTGCCAGGTGTTGGTAATATCCATTCTCTATAGCCTCTTCCTTCCCCTTGAAACATCCCTGTCTGGCAAAATGGCATCATTTAATCTTTAAAGTTTCCTGTTCTTTGAAACTATTTATTTGCTTTCTGTACTTTTATAACGAGTTTTGTTTCCAGATACACTAGCTTTTATTGTGTTCTGAGCATCCACTTGATATAGAGGAGATGAGAGGGAGAGAGAGAAAAAAAACAAAAGAAAGGGCAAAAGTGATCACATGACATTATTCTGTAATTGGCTTTAACTCTTATAAAGAGAAAAAACATGAAATTGTTTTATACTCTCTAGTAATACAATAAATTGAAGGGTGGGTAGGGAGGAAGGTATTTAGATGTCAGCATGATACAAAGATGGCTGATTGCTGTTGTTTTTCATTTATTTCAGTCATATCTGACTGTTTAGGACCCCCATTTGGAGTTTTCTTTTTTTTTTCTTTTTTTTTTTTAGGCAATTGGGGTTAAGTGACTTGTTCAGGGTCACACAGCTAGTAAGTGTTAAGTGTTTGTTTTGAGCTGGATTTGAACTCAAGTGCTCCTGACTTCAGGGCCAGTGCTCTATCCACTGTGCCACCTAGCTGCCCCTATTTGGAGTTTTCTTGGCAAAGATACTGGAGTGGTTTGCCATTTTTTTCCTCCAGTTAATTTTACAGATGAGGAAACTGAGGCAAATAGGATCAAGTGATTTGCCCAGGGTCACAAGCTAGTAAATGTATGAGGCTGGATTTGAACTCAGGTTTTCCTTACTCTAGGCCTGGCACTCTGCCCCACCTAGGTGCCCTATCTAGAAGATGGCTGGAGTGGAGTATAATGAGTCTGGGGCTTCTAGATATAGCATTCTCACTGATTAGGAAAGTAGATCCCTGGACAGAAACTGGAGTATTGGGTTAAAGCCTGAGGATGGAGCCCAACAGTACAGCAGTAAGATAGCTAAAGTGTTTTTATTAATATGGGATATTGTGTTAATAAATAAAGCCTAGTAACTTTTTTTTACTTCTGCACATTAAATAATTTCATGAAAGAAACTAAATAGTGAATTTAAAATTTGAATGAATTTTAGCTTATAATGAAAATACTTACATGCCACTAACAGCTATAATCAACATTGCATTGCTCCTTTCTTCCATGGGCTCCAGGGGCACCATTAGCTTCATGTGTTTTTTTTTTTTATGCCACTGAAGCAGACTATAAATGTTCACATAAGCAGATTCATATAAAATCAAGTCTCCCCATTACTTAAGAATGTTAATCAAGATATAGCCCTTAGTCAAAAAAGGATTTTTTTAAATTAAAAAACCATCTTGTTATTAAAGTTAAGAGTGAAGGGGAGATTTCTTAACCCAATAAAATGAAAATAGAAAATAAAAGGGGGGGGGGAATGTTTTCCTTATATTTCTTCTAGGAAAAAATATTTGGGGTTTATTACAAGTTTTTCCTTTAAATTTGCATTTTAAAGAAATTAATAATGTGTGGCCAGTCAGGAACAGTACCCAAAGGGGCTGGGATATTGCCATAGTGAGAACCTCCCTTTGTGAGAACTTCCTCCATTTAGGATCAAGTCCATCCATGACTTGTAGCTAAAATCTAGGGAACTGCCTGAGATTAAGTGACTTGTTAAGTCATACAACTAATGAGTATAAGAGAAAGAATTTAAACCCAGGTGTTCCTGCCCCCAAGCCCAGCATTCTATTACTCAAAAATGCCTAATGTCAATAAAGAAATTGGTGAAATATCAATGAATTAGAGAAGCATACTGGATTTCCACAGTAACATTACAGTACATGTTGTTGCACTTTTCTTCAGGCCCTGTTCTTTTGCTTCTCTCAAAAACTGAAAATGCACATGGAAACAGCAATGCTAACACTTTAGCATTGGAACAGCTGGTGTGCTGAGTGGTTGTAGAATGATGGACATCTGCTATTCTGCCTGAAGCAGAGACAGCTTTTTTTTTAAACCAATATTAGTTTCCCTATTTCTGCAAGTAACATAGATTTAGATATCTTTCTACCCATGCTTTTGGTGTGCACACAAGCAATAATTAGTTTAGACTTTTCTTCTAAAATATTTAATTTTAGAAATTCAAAATGTGAAGGAATTGGAGACACTTCTGTGAGGTTAACTTCTCACAGATTCATTCATGATCTTTTATTTGCATATTATATGATAGGTAACACATATGAAGAAAATGATATTATAAACTGCTAATTTTCTTTCTTCATCCTGACCAGGATATGAAGAATCTCAAAACTGCTAATGTCATAAATAACAGGACTCTCTCACTCAGTTATTCATTTTATGTTATTTTATGCTGTCCAGTCATAATTTTTTTTGTGTATTTTTATTTTTGTCTTGTTACCTATCATTGGATATTCAAGCCAGTGATCCCCTGGAGTTCCATATAATTATGTATAATATCTTCACTGCTGTCACCTTATGTAGCCTAATAATTGCATGGCCATGTTCTGTCAAATAAATAGATAAATATGTGTGTGTGTGTGTGTGTGTGTGTGTGTGTGTGTATACTATGATGGAAGGAAAGAAGGAAGGAAGGAAGAAATGGATAAAAATATTTATTAAAATCTCCTATGTGCCGTACACCACTTTAAGCATTTTGCAAATTTTTTCTCAATTGATTCTCACAACCACTTCAGGAGGTTAGTGTTTCATTATCCCCATTTTACAAGGAAAGGAAAATTGTGAAGAATTTTGCTAAGAAAAATGAGCCCTACAGAGTTTAAAGGACTTGCCCAGGGTCATGCAGTTAATGTCTGTAGCCATATTTGAAATCAGGTCTTCCTGTTTCTAGGACCAATATACCATCTATCTCATATTGTGTTATAAAGTTATTGTAGAAGAATCATTACAATATAGCAGCACAATACAGCATTCATTTGAATCAATCATATATTTTACCAAAATGGCCTTTTATTCATTGGCTTTCATACTGGAGGGCGATGAGCGTGGGGGAGGAGCATAGGAAAGTATCCCAGAAAGAAAAGTTCTGACACTGGCCTCAAAGAGAACTCTGTGTCTAACATTTAGCTCATTGGTGGTCCTTGACACAAATTAAATTTTAAACAATGTCTACAATCATACAAAGAAAGATTTTCATTTAAAAGAATGTAATAAAACACTAGATGAAAGTATTAGTTAATAAAATATTACATGCCTTTCTGAATTATGTGACTTCTTGAGTATAAGAAAGCCATCTGTTCACATAAGAAAAAAAAGTGGATGAAGAATTTGTAGTGTCCAGACAACGCTAGGTACAGACATGGATAGCTACATTTTGTCATCACTGTGTGTATATGAGAGTGAAATATACCTTATAAAATATTCAGATGGGTGTGTGATCTTAAAGATTTAGAATTGCCTCCAATAATGTAATCCATTCATACCAGATCATCCTGTTTCACTCTTGTCCACATTCTCTAAAAGTTTATTATTCTTTGTTCATCCAGTTAGAAGCCATACTGTATAGTATGCATGTGTGTATATGTGTATATGTGTGCATATACACACATATACTTCTATTTATCATATTGTGTTGTGTTGTTTTATGTTATTTTATTTTATACACACACACATATCTTTCAGGTATGGGTTATATATGTATACAAATACAGACACATGTAACACCTGTCCCAACCCATTGGTATGGAACATGGGTCTCCCTCTGTCTGGTGGAAATGAATGCCCTGCCCTGCTTAAGTGGTAGGACTAAGTGGATGATAGGCAACAGCAGTAGTTCTCTGACAGTCTCCATTGGGGCTCTTCAAGCTTTGAGTCATGTCTGACTTCCAGCTTCAAGAAGAAATATGAAAGGGGAAAACTCCAGTTTGCTGAAGGAAAATAATATGGAAATACATGAAAGGTTCTGAAAGTCTCCCTCATATCTTTATTCCCTAGGTAACTACAGTAGAGACCAGGGAGTTTCTCCCTGAGTGAGATCAAGAACAATTTGTCTTGGTTGAGCTGTATTATCTTACTGTCAATAGGAGACCTTATTCATTCAGTATTATCTGATATATAATTTCTTATACATACCTCCTCTGATTTCTGCTTTTCTATGATTTGGATAAATAGCTTTCTTTGTTATTCACTATGCATACTTATTGTGGAATTGGTATTTACTAGGAAGGGAATCAAGCCTTGGATATAGAGTCTGAGGTTTCCTTTCCCTTAAAAATGATTAAGAAATCAGAAGGTAGATTGAACTGGATCATAGCCTTTAGAGTCATATTGCGTAAGTGAACAGATAGTTATAAATCTAGACTGATACTCCTTCCCTCTAAGAGGAAGAGAGTGGTGGCCTCTGGCCCCAACTTCCTATAGCCCCTCCTGGTAAGAATGAAAGTCTCTCTAGGGGAAGGTTTGGTGGGGAGAGGAGTCAAGAGATGTCTATCCTGCCTCCCTTTGAATCTATAATTATCTCGTTCATGTGAAGGAGGGCCTAGAGAAAGGGACAAAGAAAGTTAAGGGGCAAGTGTGTGTGCGCTACCATATCTAGTCATTTCCATAGCCTTTGCATGTTTTTTTTTCTATTTTATGTTTAATTTTGACTATAGTTATTTGTGTGTAGCTCATATGACCATATTAGATTATAAGCATCTTTTTTTTTATTCAAAAAGAAGATTTATTAAAAATCTGCCATGTTAGCCAGAGTCTTATGGAATCTGAGCATCTGTGAGCTGTTGGCTAGATTGTAAGTATCTAAATAAGGATCTTAAGAGAAAGGACTGTATCTGATTTGATCTTTGTGTCTCAGCTTTGTATACCTTCCTGAATGCAGAAAGAACTTAATAAATGTAGGTGAAAATGAATTAAATTGGATTAGAGGTTAATGAAATAAATTTCTGACACTGTGACCCATCAAATGGGCAAAACATACATGCTTGATGTGATTTTGATATGACCTTTATCACAAAGCTAGGAAGCTGAGATTAAGACTTGACTCTTTAGAAATGTTCATTCCCTTTCCCTACTTTTATACTTTCTTTTTGCTTTGCAAACCCTAATTCTTTTTTATAAAAGATGGAGCAATAAATGAGACTACATCAGACATTTATAGCTACCCAAGAAATTGTGTAGATAGTCTTATGCATGCAATTATTTTCTGGTGAGCTTTGGGGCATAACAGAGGTAAGAAAATAAGTAAAATGCAGTATGAAGCAAAGCTTGGAATAGAAATGAAAAAGCTTGAAAGAGAACTCCAATCAAGAGAGTATGAGGAGGTAAATATTCTTAATAAGATTTAAACACATTTGTATTTTTTATGTTACTACATCTGTAATTCTGGTTATACATAATTTATGAATAAGTGGAAGTGATTCACTGTATCTATATCCACGTATATTCAGCTACCATTTGCTTGTGTGTGCTTTTGACATTGTTAAGAAAATAAAATTTTAAAAAAAAGTGAGCACTGATATTCTCATCTGTTTTGTGCAAAAAGAAATAAACTGTAGGAAAAACTCAGAAGACTGCTACAATTAGAAAGCCATGCCACTGCTTTCTACTGAGCTTACTAAGGCTGGGCCTGTATACTACTTAGCAAGGACACAGATCAAAGTTTAAAAACATATAGATGGAAAAATGGATGAGTAGTGAAGCACTCAGCTGAGCTCTTCAAACATTTCCCTCTAAACAACTTTAAAATAATTACTCAAATCAAATTCTGGAGGTGTGGAGTTAACAAAAGGTAAGAGTGAGACATTCTTACAGCCCAAGACAACATAGAAAGTCATTAAGGATAACTATGTGAAACAGGGGAGAAGGCTGGCCCTGAGATCCTATGGATGAAACACCAGCGGTAGGAATATATGGTTATGATAGAAGCAGCAGCATCTTTGGGAGTTCTCAAGTCAGAGATAGTAAGGGGACCTGCCACCTGGTAAGGAAGATTACAGGGCACCAATGTGCTAGCAGTGAACACAGGACAAGGCACTGTTTGGCAGTTCCATTGCCTATACCCACTTCTGGGTCACAGTACAAAGATAGAGAGAAGCACTTTGGTCAAGAAAGCATAATCCCTGAGAGGCAGTATCATTTCCTGTCCCAAAGTATCAGGCAAACAGTATCAGTTTTTGGTTCAAAAGGGAGCAGGAACCTTAAGAAGCAGTATGCTCTGGCAATCCCAAGGTATTAGTGGCCCACACTGGGTAAGGACCAGAGTGCACACTGGTAGAAAAGTGAACATACCTCTTACCAGATCTTACCACTGAATCACTGAAAACTTCCAAAATCCCAGAATTACCTTTGAAAACAGAAGTGCAAAAATACTGAAGCTTAAGACAAAATCCCTCCCCCCACCCACACAAGAAACAGAGTACAACTTTAACAAGAACTTCAAAATTAAGAAATATGGTGGAAAAACGAGCAAACAACAATAAAAAAAGAACCTGACCATAAAAATTTACTATGGTAACTGGGAAGATCAAAATACAACCTCTAAAGATAGTGAAGTAAAAACAGCTGGAAGCAAAGTCCCAAAAGGGGCATGGGTGGGAACTATGATTTAAACACAAGCCCAACAGAAATAACTGGAAAGGCTAAAAATGCTTTTCAAAATCAATAAAAATGGCAGAGTACAACTTAGGAAAAGAAATGAAAGAAAAGGAATAAAATTATGAAAAGACAATTAACACTACATAAAAGAAGCACCAAAAAACCATAAAGAAAATAACACCTTAAAAAGCTGAAGTAGAAAAATGGAAAAAAGAGGCATAAAACTTCAGTAATGAAAATAACTCCTTAAAAGCAGAATTGGTCATAGAAAAAAAAATAAGTACAAAAGCTCACTGAAGAAAATAATTCCTTAAAAATTAGAATTGTGCAACTGGAAGCTAATGATTCCATGAGACATCAAGCAACAATAAAACAAAGTTAAAAATGAAAAAATAGAAGAACATTGAATTATCTCATTAAAAACAAACAAACACAAACAATTAACCAGGGCAGCTAGGTGGCACAGTGGCTAAAGCACCGGCCCTGAAGTCAGGACGACCTGAGTTCAAATTTGGCTGCAGACCAAACACTTGACACTTACTACCTGTGTGACCCTGGGCAAGTTACTTAACCCCATTTGACTAAAAAACAAAAAAAACAAAAAACAACTAACCTAGAAAATAGATTGGGGAGAGACAATTTAAGAATGATTTAAAGATTACCTGATAGCCATGATAAAAAAGACTAGATATTACGTTTCAAAAAAAGTCAAAGAAAACTATCTCAATATCCTAGAACCAGAAAGTATAAGAGAAATCAAAAAAGATCTACTGTTCACCACCTGAAAGAGATTCCAAAATAAAAACTCCCAGGAATAATATAGCCAAATTCTAGAGCTCTGTGGTCCAAAAGAAAATAGTTTAAGCAGGAAGAAAGGAAAGATTCAAATACAAAGCACAGTAGAATCACACAAGATTTAGTATCTACCACATTAAAAAACAACAACAACAGAGTATTTGAAATATGATATTCTAGAAGGCAGAAGAGCTGGGATTATAAAAAAGAATAATCTACCCGGAAAACTGAGTATAATACTTCAAGTGAAAAAGTGAATATATAATGAAATAGAAGATTTTCAAGCATTCATGATGAAAAGACCAAAGATGAATTAAATAAAAAAAGACTTTCAAATATAAGATTCAAGACAATCATAGAAAGGTAAACACGAAAGAGAAATCATAAGAATCTCAATAAGGTTAAACAGTGTGCTTTACATATAGGAAGATAATAAAAACAATAATTTTATTAATGAGAATGACACCAATGAGCCATTATTCCAAAATTGGTGGGATGCATCCAAAGCAGTAATAAGGGAAAAATTTATATAATTAAATGCATACATCAAAAAAAAAGAGAGAGAAACAACTCATCAATGAATTGGACGTGCAACTAAAAACAAAAAAAACAAAACAAAACAGAAAAACTAGAAAAAGAACAAATTAAAAATCTGCAATTAAACACCATAATAGAAATACAGAAAATCAAAGGAAAGATGAATAAAATAGAAAGTAAAGAAACCATTGCACTAATAAAAAAAAACTGAGCCTCTGGTCCTATTAAAAGAAACCATAAAATAAATAAATTATTGGTTAGTTTGTTTAAAAAAAAAGGCAAGAAGAAAACCAAATTACGAGTATCAAAACTAGAAAGGTTAAATGCAGCAATGAAGATGAAATTAAAGCAATTAGGAGAGGATTCTGGGAAGATGGTAGAGTGGACCTGAAAATTCTAAGCTCTCCAGATTTCTTCCACAAATGAGATAAAATAGCACTTGAGGGCAATTGTAAAGCAGTAAAAATAAGAGTTGGGGCAAAAGAGTGGTCCTCTTGGGACTACTGCAGAAGATCTGAGATTTGGTCCCTGTTTAGTGTAAACATCTCCAGGGTAGCTCCACTGAAACAGCAAGCAGCTAGCCCTGGGCTTAGTTGGATTGGGAATTTTTCCATCCTAGAGAATGTGAGGAGTCTGGTGTCTGAACTGGGGAAGATTGAGGGAACCTCTTTTGATAAATGATGCCAGGCCCAACTATGCTGCCAAGATATGGCTTTGGGCAAGAAGGAATCAGCACACCTGCAGAAGCAGTAGGGTGGGGATACTACTAGCTGTGGGCACTTACAGGAGGCTAAAGGTCTCATTTTATGTTCCACTCCAGATGAGAAAACTGAAGGAGGATCTGAAGCCAGAGGCACAACTCCCCATACCCCAAGTCTACAAAAATTAAGCTATTACAAAAAAATTTCATAGGCAAAGAAGAAAGAATCCAACCATAGATAGTTACTATGGGAATAGAGAAGACTGGGGTTCATTTTTAGAGGACCCTCCTCTGTCCCAAAGAGTAATGTCACATGGTCACCTGCCCAAAGAGAATTCACAAAGAACTTAAAAAAGACTTTAAAGATCAAATGAGAAAGGTTGAGGAAAAACTAAAATTAAAAAAAATAAGAACAATCCAAGAAAAACAAGAGGATTATGAAGGGAAAGTCAATCAACCAGAAAAGAAGATCCAGAATGTTAAGGAAGGAAACAACTCCTGAAAAATTAGAATTGGGAAAGGGAAAGCCAGTCAGGGTATAAGAGACTAAGAAATAATCTATCTATCTATCTATCTATCTATCTATCTATCTATCTATCTATTATCTATCAATTATACATATATATGTAAATATATATAAATAATGGAAAAATTGAAGATAAAGTGAAACATCTCATAAGAAAAAATAACTAAAGAACAGATCAAGAAGAGAAAACATAAGAATAATCAGACAACCTAAAATCTATGATAAAAATGAATCTTGATACAATAATACAAGAAATATTTAATGAAAATTGTCCTGAAGTTTAAGAATCAGAGGGGAGAGTAGAAATGGAAAAAAAAAAATCCACTGATCACAACCTGAAAGAGATCTATGAGGAAAACCTACAGGAATATTATAACTAGATTCCAAAACCCCCAGGAAAAGGAGAAGATATTATAAGCAACAAGAAAATAAAAATATTCAGATATGGTAGAGTCACAATTAGAATGACATAAGACCTACTAGCAGCTACACTAAGAGACTGCAAGTCTTGGAACACTATATATCAAAAAGCAAAAAAGCTGGTGTCATGGCCAAAAATATCATACTGATCAAAGTTAAGCATAATCCTGAATGAAAAAAGAATGGAAATTCAATGAATTACCAAACTTTCAGGATTTTATTGCAAAAAGACCAGAATTCAATAGAAAATTTGACATACAGCATCTAAGAGAAACATAAGGTAAACATTAAAGACTAATTTCAAGAAATTCAATAAGGGCAGATTGTTTACTTTTTATGCAAGGAAATATAAATCATATTCTGTTGTTATTAGTTATAGTTATTAATAATTGCATAAGATTGTTATTAGTAATTGGGTAGTTCAAAAGAAAGATTAGGGTAGACCTAAGTAGGCCATGATTCCAAAAAGTAAATCACCTAGGAAAAGGTAAAATAGAGTAATTATTGTATACAAAGGAGAGGTGAGATGAAGAATTGACACAGAGGACTTAGATGAGGGAGGAGGGTAGTTCTGGTACCTTACTGTCATTAGGAATGGGTTAAAGAGTGAATGAACAATACACGTATGCATACATACATACATACATACATACATACATGCACATATATATATATGGAGAGAGAGAGAGAGAGAGAGAGAGAGAGAGAGAGAGAGAGAGAGAGGCATAAAAGTCTTCTAAATTCAGAAAGAAATTACAGGGTAAGGGGATACAGGGGGAAGAGAAAATAAGAAAGGGATTTTAGGATGGGAAGGAAGGATAAGGGAAGAATCTTTGGTGGGGAGGTAGGTTAAGGAATAGAAGGTTAAGATAGAGGGTAGAAGTGAAGTAGAAGAGTTAGGTGGGATGGGAAATAAGAGATACACACAAACATAAAATAAAGATAAGGAGTAGAATTTATTAGGCAACAAAAGGCAGCATAATAATCATGATCAGACAAAGCTAAAGGTAAAATAGCTTTAATCAAAAGAGGAAAAATAGGGAAACTATACTATCTGTGAGCCATATTAATAAGTATTGTTTTAGATATTTTAAAATAATTAGACAGTATAAAGTTGGAATATTGCTATAAAATATTGCATATGTGTGTGTGTGTGTGTGTGTGTGTGTGTATTTACATTTAATTGCAGTCTTCTTGGGGGAGGGGGAAGGAAGGGGCAAAAAGAACAAAGTAAAAATTGCATAGCAGAAAACAAAAGAAAACTTACAAGGAAGCAAAGAAAAGATGGACAGCTCTGAACACAATAGGTAGTATTTATTATATAGGCTTTCTTGAAATGGAAATTTGTTGCTGTTTATTTTGAATCCTCTCTTGCATTATGCTATGCATATGGCAATGCTTTTTTCCTCATTTTGTATTTAATTTTTTGGTACTTAAATTTCTAATAGGTTTCTTTTTCTTCTCTTATTGTGTATTTAAGTTTTAGTATTTAAATTTAAAATGAAATTTTAAAAAATTTAAAAGAAATTAAAGCAATTATTAGGAGTTATTTTGCCCAATTATATGCCAATAAAACTAACAATCTAAGTAAAATGGATGAATACTTGCAAAAACTGACCATATTAACAGAAAAGTAAAATATACTAAAATAATTTTATCATAGAAATAGAAATTGAATAAGCCATCAGTGAGTTCTCCAGGAAAAAAAATCTACAGGAATAGATGGATTCACAAGTGAATTACACCAACATTTTAAGAACAATAATTCAAATACTATATAAACTATTTGGAAAAATAGGCAAAGACATAGTCCTTCCAAAATCATTTCATGACACAAATATGGTGCTGACACCTAAGCCAGGAAGAGTGAAAACAAAGAAAACTATAAACCAATTTCCCTAGCAAATATCAATGCAAAAATTTTAATTATAATGCTAACAAGGAGATTATAGCAATAAATCACAAATATCACACATTATGACCAAATGGGACTTTTACCAGGACAGCAAGTCTGGTTCAGTGTTAAGAAAAGTATCAGCATAATGACCATATCAATAACAATAACAATGAAGATCATATAACTGTCTCAATTGATGCAGAAAAAAAGCCTTTGATAAAGTATAAGATCCATTCCTAATAAAAACACTAGAAACCATAGGTATCAATGGAACCTTTCCTAAAATTGTAAGCATGATCTACCTAAAACTATTATCAAGCATTATTTGTAATGGGAACAAACTTCAAGCCTTCTGAACAAGATCAGCAGTGAAGCAAGGATGCCCATTTCCACCACTATTATTCAGTGTTGTACTAGGAATATGAGCTATAGCAATAAGACAATAAAAAGAGATTGAAGGAATAAAAATAGGCAGCAACAAATAAGATTATTATTATTTATGAATAATGATTGTATAATTAGAGAACACTATAGAATCAAATAAAAAAAACCAGTTGAACAACTTTACAAGTTCAGCAAAGTTTTGGGATATAAAATAAACCTACATGAATCATCATTTTTTTTAAATCCATAAAATCCACAAAGAAATAGAAAAATTCCATATAAAATAACTGCAGATATTATAAAATATTTGGGAGTATACCTGCCAGTGTAAAATCAGGGGTTATAAAAAGACAATTAAAAAATACTATTCACACAAATAAAGACAGCTCTAGACAATTGGAAAAACATTAATTGCTCATGGGTAGGCTGAGCCAATATATTTTAATTATATTACATATTTTAAAAATTCCACAGACAAAACCAGTGCAGCCAAGATTAGAAGGAAAGCACAAAACTGCTAAAAATTTACACCAATATTTTTTCTGAGAAAGGCCTCATTTATCAAATTTATAGAGAATGAAGTCAAATTTATAAGAGTGCAGGTCATTCCTCAATTAATAAATCATTAAAGGATGTGATCAGGTAGCTTTCAGAAAAAAATCAAAGCTATCTATAGTCATAGAAAAAAGTGCTCTAAATCACTATTAATCAGAGACATGCATTTTAAAATAACTCTGAGGTAACACTTCACATTTATGAGATTGGCCAACATGAAAAACAAAAGGAAAGTGGCAAATGTTGGAAGAGATGTGGAAAAATTGGAACACTAATTCACTGTTGGTATAGTTGTGAACTGATCCAATCATTCTGGAGAGCAATTTGGAACTATTCCTACAAGGTTATATAACCATGCATAACCGTTGACCCAGAAATACTACTATTAAGAAATTAAAAGAAAAAAAAGGGAAAGGACCTATATGTACAAAAATGTTTATAGCAACTGCTTTTGTGCTGGCAAAGAATTGCAAATTATGGACATACTCTTCAATTGCAGAATGGCTTAACAAATTGTGATATATCATTGTGATGGAATACTATTGTGCTATAAGAAATAATTAGCAGAATGTTTTCAGAAGAGCCTGGAATGATTCACATGAACTGATGCAAAGTGAAGTGAGCAGAACCAGAATGATATACATAGATACTAATGGCAATATAGTATGATCAACTGTGAAAGACTTAGCTATTCTCAAAAATACAATGATCTAAGACTATTCTGAAGGATTTAAAGATGAAAAATGATATCCACCTTCAGAGAAAGAACTGATAGAGTCTGAATGCAGATTGAGGAATACTTTTCTAGCTTTGTTTTTCTTGTTTTTTTGTTTTTGGGGTTTTTTTTTGGTGGGGAGGTCTCTGTTTTCTTTCACAAATGACTAATATGGAAACATGCATTGCATTATTGCACACGTATAACCCATTTCAAATTGCTTGCCTTCTCAGTGAGAGGGGAGGGGAGGAGAATCGAAGGGAGGAAATAAATTAGAATTCAAAACTTTAAAAAAAAAGAATGTAAAAAATTTGCATAGATTTTGAAAAAATAAAATATCACAAAAGGAAACATGCTATTATAAATATTGACCAACTTACATTCTAATCAAAACACTTTGGTGGTCAAAGAGCAGGTAGAGAAAGAAAGCATCTTTCTACAGCTAGAGAGCCAATTTATTTTGTTCAGATTGAATATTTATATCCAAACACTCAATAAATTTCTTAACCTGATCCCATATTATTCACCCATTTTTTTTAAAAAATGAGAAAATGGGACATGGAGAAAGTGTCTTCACTCATTGCAAAAGTAACCACATATAAATTATCTGAGTGAATCAATGCCAAAACTAAGAACAATATGAATGGAAGAGTTCTTTTGTTATTATTGCTTTTATCCCAAATGAAATGAATTTTATCTTCCAAGTGTCTGGTACTATTTTCCTTATCTTTCAGAAAGGCCTTACAAATCTTAGCAAAAACTGTATTCTGCTCTTATATTCTAAGATTTTTTTCACTTCCTAGAAATCATTAAAGAGAAATAATATACAAGAATCTTTCTCTATATAGGAAGGCAAAAAAAGAACTTATCTCGATGACTAGCTTTTTACTAGTTGGGGACACAGGGTAATACTTAGAGTAGAAGAGATGGTAGGAAGGCTAAAAAGTGAAGTTATGGAATTTTAAATAACAGTAGGCAGTAGACCATTGGCCCTTGAGAGCAAGGACTGTTAGTTTCACTTTTGGTTTTGTATCCCTCAGCACAGAACCTGAAACACAATAATTCTTTATTAAATAATGTTTGAAATAATGGAATATGCATCAATAACAATTTTCCTTAATTTTTTAAAATATTTTTATATCTCTACCTATAAATTCAAAGAACCTATATAGTTTCATGTTATCTAATGGTCTTAAGAAAAGGGACAAATCTCTCATAATTTCTACTCACAGGGGATTTTTGCTGTTTTAATAAGATTTACATTTTTCATTACAAATCATACATTGCTACTAACTGCTTCTTTGCCATGTGGTCATTAACATTTATACTCACATTGGACCTGGCTGCCAGTAGCCAATCAGATTGCTCCCTCATGCTCGCCTATTTAACAAGATTTAAATGGTGCCTAGATTAAATGTTATATCAATCAATGAAAATTATGAGTTGAGGAGCATTGCAGATGCAAGTCGTGTGTATATTAACTTGCCAAGTAATATCAATAAAATCTCTAGCACATTTACATGCCAACCGAAAATGTGATGCCTTTTAACTCAACAGTGTAAGTTTAACTTCCTTCACAAGGAAATCACATTAAGGGACATTAAGAAAATGCTGTATTTTTCACATCTGTAATTTTGAAAGCACATTAACTGATTCCAAAGAGTACATTTGGAGCTTCTCAGAAACTTATTAATCCTTTATAAAAACAGAATCACACATACACACACACACACACACACACACACACACACACACACACACATTCCCACCCCCAGTGTAAAGAGACAGGTCAGTCTGTGGAATATTGAATATCTTGCTTGTAATATGTACAATCACTTTTTCCTCTTCATTTGGACAAATACCCGATTGCTTGGTTACAGTTCCATAACATCACTATAATCTCATTCACCATTAAAAAAGATTGGTCACATTATGTGAAAATGTTGTAACACCTAATCAGAGCATTAAATCATTAAGAATGATCTTGGGAAATGCAGGTCATTAACCTTGTTGATTTTTCCATACATTTCTAATAAATGTTGTAAAAGTACAGAGGGCCAATGTGGAAAAGTGTAGAAAGGGTCAACCTTGAAAGTTGGAGGTTCAAGTCCTATCTCTGACAAATGCCAACTATGTGACTTGTATCTTCCCCACGCAAAAATAATTTTTCTTGCTGGGAAATTCCTTGTGTCTATGAAATCAAGGACATAAGTTAATAAATGAATGAAAAAGATTACATGATTATTTAAAAATTATATAAATAATAACTGCAAATAGAAAAGAGAATGGATTATATTTTCAGATGAACAAAAATAAACAAGAAAGTAGAATAAAGCAAAAATAATAATAATAAAACAGATCAATATATAAAGCTAGAGGTCAAGGGTGCCATTTGATCCTTTCCTATCCATTCCGACTTCAAGCTACAGTTATTCCAACAATGCAGCCACTGATGCCTTAAGTAGCTTGGTTTTTAAATATTCCCAGTGATAAAGTGTGTACCACTGCCCTCAGGAGAGTATCCCATAGTCTAATCATTGTTACCATTAAGAGGTTTTCATTAAATATTCAATCCAAATTTTCCTGGAAGTGCTAAGCAATGTTGCTTCCTCCCTTGCTGTTTACATCTTTCAAATATTTGTAGATTAGTTTTCTCAACATTCCTTAGTCATTACTTAGCCAAAATTTAATTCCTTTGATTTTTTTAAATGTCTTAATATTCCTTTAATTGATATGTTGGTTTTCCCTTAATGTTTTTTTGACAAAGGAAGTCCAAACTAAAAACCCAGTTTCTTAAAAAAATTGTTATTACTTTTATACATTGCCTCTTAGGGTGGATTTTTTATATCATTTACACCTTAATTTTTATGTGCTATACAAAATATCACCTTTCTTCAAAGATTGGCTGTTGTCCTCCGTACTCAAAGAGGACCAAAATGATATCAGTAAGCTAGAGTCATGTTAGTGTGTCTGACTATGGCTGATCAGACCAATATGAGTTTGGAATGTTTTACCACGGGTCAGGCACAAATAGTCCATGTGAACATTTGGGGAGGATTCTCTAAATCTGTGAATCTCACACTTCTTTGGAGATGCTTAAATTCTGCTTTGCTCATAGAGCACTGCACCTTCTCTGATGAGGTCATGCAGTACTGAGTGGTCCTGTGCCAATGTCTCCCATGTCATACAATCAGTTCTAAAGGTCTTTTCTTTCTTTCTTTCTTTCTTTCTTTCTTTCTTTCTTTCTTTCTTTCTTTCTTTCTTTGGGCAAGGTAGTTAAGGTTAAGTGACTTGCCCAGGGTCACACAGCTATAATTCTAAAGTTCTTAAGAGAGACCTTGAGAGCATCCTTGTACAGATTCTTCTGACCATCATCTGAATGGTTGCCTCATGTGAGTTCTTCATAAAATAATCTACTTTCATTCTGAAAGTATGGCCAACCAAGGGGAAAGGCAGGGGGGGATTAAGGGTGACCAGTACATTTAAAAGGAATCTTAGAGACCATTTAATTTAAAGTCCTTATTTTGCAGATGAGAAAACTGAAAACCAGAGAAGTTAAATGACTTATACAAAGGCACACATGTAATAGAGAGGAGAGCTCATCCTAGATCTTCTCACTCTAAATTCATTTCACTTTCTGCTACAGCTTGTTCCCCTTTGACACTTTTCTGAACCACCTTCCCAACTCAGATCAACTCAGTTTAACACAAATAAAGGATTTATTAAGTACCTACTAATTTCTACTACTATACTAATTTCAGGGGATACAAAGGCAAAAAGAATACTCAAATTTTAGGATTTAGGTTCAATAAATGGACAAATTCCTAAAAATATTCAGTGGGGCATTTAGTAAAGATTAAAACCAAATAAACATAGCCCTGGAAAAGTGTTTCTTCACTTGAATCTTCATAAATTTTATTTCACTCCATTTAAAATTGTCTCAAAAGCATAGGACTGAGGTCTTTATCACTGCAGTGACAGATAATCTAGATCAATGATTTTCTAAACAGTAAAAACAAGATCTGAAAATGTACTTAAAAGTGAAATATTCACACATGGTTTCTTTTGCTTCATGCAGACAACAGCCCAGTTTGATATTTTTAGTTTGAGGGAAAAGTCTGGTCTGTTTGACCTACATAAGTAAATCAAAACACAATTTTTAAAAGTACCACGGTTTTAATGTTTACCTGGTGGTAAATTTCTAGAGTAAACAATACAGTAACACCCTGAAGGAATTCACTAGATATTTAGAGTCTCAGAAAATTATAGTAGTAGAAGTCATCTAGTCAAAGCAATAGTTCACTAAACATCTTCTTTACAATATCCATAAGTGCTTAAGCCTCTGAAGACTTCTAATGAGGAAGGGACACATTACTTACCAAAATGGCAGAACATTCTTAAAAAGCTCTAATTGTTAAGTATTTCCTTCCATCAAGCCTAAATCTTCCTGTCTTAGATTCTACAGGATTTGCCTCATAGCCCTAATATCATAAATGCCTCTAGATACTACACAATCTATAGGTTTCATTCTTATTTGCTTTTTATTGGTCAGTTATATTTGCCCCACAAAAGGCTACTTCCTTTAGGGAAAGCAAAGGATTTAAAGAGAGAGCTTTTAAAGGTGGACCCTCAAAATAATTAAATAAACATATTTATTCTCTCTCTCTCTCTCTCTCTCTCTCTCTCTCTCTCTCTCTCTCTCTCTCTCTCTCTCTCTCTGTCTCTCTCTCCAGATAGATAGATAGATAGACAGATAGATAGATATGCAAATGTATCCCATCCCAACCCTCTCTTATTCAATGTAAACTCCTTCTCAGAAGAGACTTTTTGTGTCCTTATATTGCCATTGTTAAACACAGTGCTGGCCACATAGTAGATCCTTAATAAATATTTGCTATTTAATTGATTAATAATTAGTCAATCAAATAGCATTTATTTATCCCTGTATGTTACTAAGTGCTGAAGATATAAAGGGGAAAAAAATTCTACTTTCAAGGAGTTCACCATCTAATAAGAGAAACAACATGAAAACAGCTATGTACAAACAAGCTCTATAGAGGATAGATTGGGAATCATCTTATGGGGATAAGATTAAGAAAGGAGGTTTGATAGGATTCATTCACAAGCTGGAAATTCAACTTACCTATGACCTCAAAGTAGTCAAGGAAGACAGGAGGCAGACTGAAGGAAAAAAGATAATTCCAGGCTTCAGGGGCAGCTTGTGAAACTCTCATCTGGGAGATGGAGTTACCTGTATGAAGAATAACAAGGAACCAGTGTCTCTGATTTACAGAGTGTGTGGAGGGGGTAAAGTGTAAGAAAACTGAAATGGTGGTAAAAGCCAAGTTATGAAAGATTTTAAAAATCAAATAGAAGACTATATTTGATTCTGGACATAAAAGGGAGTAATTTGAATTTATTGCATAGGAGGAAGGTCAAATCTGAACTTTAAGAACATCAGTTTGACAACTGAGTGAAGTAATGCGTTGAAGTAGAGAAAGACTTGAGGCAATGGGCAGGTAATTAAAGGAGTCCAGGTCCCAGGTGATGAAAGCTGGCAACAGAGTAGTTGAACTATAGGAGAAGAGAGCAAGGCACATATGAGAAATGGTAATAAAGGGAGAAATGATAGGATCTAACAACTAATTGTAAATGGATGGAGGTGGGCATTTGAGAGAAAGTGAGGGGTTAAGTGTGACTGGGAGGATAGTGGTACCCTTCACAGTAATAGGGAAGTTACAAGAGGGATGAGTTTGGGGGGAAAGATAATAAGTTCTGTTTTAGAAATGCTGATTTGTAGATGTCTATAGGATATTCAGTTTTAGATGCATTATTAAGAGGTAGAGAGGTGAAACTAAAGGTCTAGAGAGATTATAGATGTTCAAGTATACCTGAGAGTCATCTACATAGAAATGATCCTTGAAACCATGGGATCTAATAGGTGCTGGGGTCACAAAATTACAATGGATCTCACTGATGTTCCTACTTTGAGATAAATTGTCATGCCCCCCTCCAATCAGTGTGACTTTTTTTTTTCATTTTATTCCATCACTCCCAAGTGGGAAAGGCACAGGAGACAACTAGACTTGAGTGTTTTCTAGTGCCTTAGCAATTTTACTCAGAATAGTTTTGTTCTTCTGAATATCTATGTAATCATCTATGGGGAATAAACATATTTGGAGATTAGGAATATGCTTTTCCACAGATGGAGTGCTCTGACATAGGATGGAAGAAATCAACATATAATTAATATTAAAAATTAACATTTATGTAAGAATTTTAAGGTTTACAAAGCTCCTTCTCTCACAAACACTCTGTAAAGTAGATTATAAACATATTATTACCCCATTTTATAAATGAGAAAGCAAACATTGAGGGAGATTAAGGAATTTATCAGATAGAATATAGGCTCCTTAAGTGCAAGGAGTGTTTTATTTTTATCTATGCATTCCCATTGCCTAGAGCAATGAATTAATCAAATGTTTGTTGATTGATTATTTGTGGCTACTCAACTAATGAAGTTTAAATATGGGATTCAAACCCAGGTCTCCCAATTGTTAAGAACAGTGTACTTTCCACTAAGGTGCACTTGTTCCTCCTCTCTCTGTTTCTCTCTGTCTCTATCTCTGTTTCTCTTTCTCCATCAGTCTGTTTCAGTCTGTTTCTCTCTATATATATTTTTTTTTCTGTCAGAAATTCTTGCTGCCACAGGAATAATTTTCACTTCTGTGAATTCTGAAACAGGAGTGACACCCAGTGGCTAGAAATATTGCCTATATGCTTCTGTTCCTCCTCCCCATCTCCTCCTTACCCCCACCCAGGGAATGATTTCTAGAAGTAGTTTCTGTGACCTTCTTAAAGCTGTTTACCAAAAAAAAAAAAACCATATTTTTTTAAAAGCCTTTATCAGATTTACTAATACCAGCAAGTTTTTCTTTAACATCACATTAGAAAGAAACAGATATTTCTTCTGAATTATAGACGTGGACACGCAACAAAATCTATTCAAATTATTTAAAAGGTGATTTTGAAAAGATATATCAATATTTTGATAAAAAAAGATCATAGCTATTTCTGTGCTTATATTTTTGTAGCAGAAACCATGGTCTTTTATTTATTTATAGTAAACCAGTGAGAGCATATTAAAGAAAAGCTGTGAGAAAAAAGAGGAAAACAAAATGTTGTTCCAAGTAAGCTCCAACCTAAATGATTGATTACAGTGAAAGGCAGATCATATCTGCTAATGAGAATGATGTATTAAAACTAACAAGTAGGTCTAGTCTTATGTGTAGGTGGAATAGATGTCTGATATCATGGTACCATTTCAAGGAACTAAAGAAATTATTCCCTACTGAAATTGAACTATTAGATTCAATTAAGTTCAATTTAATCTAACAAACATTTTTTAAAATGCCTACTATGTATAAGGGACTGTGCTATTCACTCAGAATAAAGGTATAAAAAATAGCAGATTCTCTATCACCAGAGAAGCTAAGTAGTTAATCAATTGAGAAAAATTTATTAATGTACTGTGTGAGGCACTGGTAATACAGATTCAAAAATGAAACAGTCCCAACACTCAGAGAGTTTACTGTTAATAGAGGACATGTTCATAGGTACAAAAATAGAGGGTGCATTCAAAACCAATACAGTTTTCTTCTTCTTTCTTTCTTTTTTTAAATGGGGAAGGTCACTAATGACCAGGAAAATCGGAAAATGCTGCTAAAAAGCGGTCGTATGGAGCCCTGAGGAGAGCAAGGGATTCTAAAAGGCATAAATAAGGAAGAACATTCAAGTCAAGGGATAACAGCCTAAGAATAGTATGGTGGCTGCAGATTGAATGACATGTAAAACGAATTACCAAACGAATTAGTCATCTGTAATCAGCCTGGAAAGATAGGTTGAAAGAGACTGTGAAAGTCTTTACATACCAAAGAGGGAAGTTAATATTTTTATCTTAAAAGCCATATGGATTCACTAAAGCTTCATCAACAGGGGATTGGCATGAGTAGAGAGAAGGGGACACTGAGAAAGTAGTGAGGAAACAGAACAAGCAATAAACAGGACTACAAATGATTGGATATAGGGAATTGGGAAGAATGAAGACTCAAGTATCATATTATGATTGGAAACCTGGATGACTAGAACAAAAGTCATGCCCTCAATAGAAATAATGAAGTTAAATAGACTTGAGGTTTTGAAGTGAAAGCAGATAAATTCTTCTTGAGACATAATAGGCTAGGATGTCCATGGAACTTTGAGTTGGAAACAGCTAAGAGACAATTTGTAATATGAAACTGGAGCATTATGGAGAGAGAGACAGAGGGTACTATGAGGATTAAGAAGTCATCTGCATAAAGGGAGTAGTTGAATCCATAGAAACTTATGAGATCAATGAAAGAAGATAAAGAAAAAAGAGAAGAGGGCCTAGGACAGACTCTAAGGTACATTATAAAATATGACATGGGATTTGATGGTGATCCTGAAAAGGATACTGGGAAGGAATGGTCCTATAGGTAAGAGTAGAACCAAGATGGTAACAGAAAGTAGTTTCCATTAGTGGATGGATGCACAATAGTATCAAACACCATAGAAAGATTAAGAAGGAAACCAAGATGGTAGACTTTAAGCCAGGACACAGTTGCACTCTTCCAACATTCCACACAACTTTAAAATAATTCTTCAAATCAAATTTGGAGTGGCAGAGGCAATAAAAGATCAGAGGGAGAAAAATTTCCAGCCTAAGACAATTTAGAAAGTTGATGGAACAGGGCTACAATGCTAGGGTGCGCACAGGCTTGGAGTGCAGCAAGAGTACCACGAGTGGGCTTTGCAGGCAACTGCATCAGCAGTACTTTGGGAGCTCTCACCACAGAGTTAGTAAGGGGTCAGACAACTGGTCAGAAAGAGATTACAAGGGATGCTTTGCTGGCATTAAGTGCAGCTGTCATTGATTAGCAACTCTACTGCCCATAAGCAATGATGTGTTGCAGTTCTAGAGCAGAGATAAATGCTTGTATCGGTCATGAGAAATCTGGGGCTCTAGTCACACTCCAGGGCCAGGAGGAACAGTAAGTACCACTTGTGGCTGCAAAAGAGCAAGGAGCCTAGTAAGAGTTTCAGGACCAAAAGGAGCTCTAGTATTTGCAGCTGGAGGACAGCAGCGTCCCTTCCAGGGTGAAGATCAGAGCACAAAACAAGAGAGCATTGACCACAACTCTTCCAGGATACCGTCACTTTGGAAGCACAGAAAACTTGCAGACCCCCAGAACTAATTCCCAAAAACACCAGCACAAAAAAACCTTGAAGCTTGACATGCTGCCTGCCCAACATCCAATGAACAGACCACAAATTTAACATAAAGATCAAGGTCAAGAAACAGACTGGAGGAAATGAACAAACAATAGCAAGAACAAAGAACCTCATCATAAAATGATACTATGGTGGCACAAAGACCAAAGCATCAACTTAGAAGAAGACAATAACGTGAAAACAGCTATAAGCAAAGCCTTAAAGATGAATGCTAATTGCACAAAGAGAATTCCTAGAAGGGTTAAAGAAAGAGTAGAGGAAAAAATGGGAAAAGGAATGAGAGTGATGCAAGAGAATTAACAGGTTGGTAAAAGATGCAAAAAAAAAAAATCTTGAAAAAAATAACACCTTAAAAATAGAATTGACCTGATCCTAAAAGAGGAACAAAAATTCACTAAGGAAAACAACTGATTAAAAAGCAGAGTTGGCCTAAGTTGGCCAAAAATACAAAAGCTCACTCAATAACATAACTTAGTAAAAATTGTGATTGGGCAACTGGAAGTTAAAGACTCTATGACACTTCTAGAAACAATTAAACACAGTCAAAAAATAAAAAAAAGAAGATAATGTGAAATGTCTTAATGGGAAAACAACTGACTTGGAAAATAGATGTAGAGATAATTTAAGAATTGTCAGACTACTTGAAAGTCATGATAAAAAAAACAAACAAACTAGACATCATATTTCAAGAAATTATAAAGGAAGACTGCCTTGAAATCTAAGAACCAGAGGGTAAAAGAGAAATTGAAAGAATCTATTTATCACCTCCTAAAAGATCTCAAAATGAAAATTCTCAGGAATAATATAGCAAAATTACAGAGCTCCAGGTCAAGGAAAAAATATTGCAAGGACTTAGAAAGAAGCATTTCACACATCGTGGAGCCATACTTAGGATCACAAAATATTCAGCAGCTTCCACATTAAAGGGGTAGAGGTTAAATATGATGTTCCAGATGGTGAAGAAGTTAGGATTATAACAAAACATCACTACCCAGCAAGACTGAGTATAATCCTTCAGGGTAAAAATTTGATATTTAAAAATAAATTAATAAAAACAATTTTGAAAAAAATTGAAATTTAATAAAGTAGAGGATTTCTAAGCATTTTTAAAATTTTTTAATGTTACAGCTTCTTTTTTAAAATATAAATATATATATTTTTAGTTTTCAATATTTACTTCCACAAGATTTTGAGTTCCAAATTTTCACCCCATCTCACCCCTCCCCCCACCCCAAGATGGCATGCATTCTGAATATCCCTTCCCTAGCCTGTCCTCTCTTTTTTCTCTCCCCATCTTCTCTTACCCCTTCCCCTTCTATTTTCCTTTAGGGCAGGACAGACTTCTGTACCCCATTTCCTATACTTTTTATTTCCCAATACCATGAGAAAATATTTTTAACACACTTTTTTAAAGTGTTAGGTTTCAAATTTTCTCCCTTCTTCCCTCCCCACCCACCCTCATTGAAAAGGCAAGCAACTAAATATAGGTTGTACATGTGCAGTTATGCAAAACACTTTCATAGTAGTCATGTTGTGAAAAACTAACTCTATTTCCTGTAATCCTATCCTATCCACCCATTTATTCTATTCTTTCTCTAGACCCTGTCCCTCCTCAGAAGTGTTTGCTTCTGATTACTCCCTTTCCCAATCAGCCCTCCTCTCTATCATCCCCCTGCTCTCTTGTCCCCTTCCCCTAGTTTCTTGTAGGGTAAGACACATTTCCTTACCCAATTGAATGTGTATGTTATCGCCTCTATAAGCCAAATCCTATGAGAATAAGATTAGCTCGTTCCCTCTCACCTTCCCCCATTTCCCCTTCACTGTAAGAGACTTTTCTGGTTTGTTTGGGTTTTTTTGTGAGATAATTTACACCATTATGCATTTCCCTTTCTTCTTCTCCAAGCATAATTCTCTCTCATCCCTTAATTTTATTCTCCAGATATGACCCCTTCATCTTCAACTCCCTCTGTGCCCTCTATCAATCCATCCATCTATCTATCTATCTATCTATCTATCTATCTATCTATCTATATCTATCTATATACATACATATACTTTTTTTCCTCCTACTACCCTAATACTGACAAAGGTCTCATGAGTTATAAGTGTGATCTTTCCATGCAGAAATGTAAACAGTTCAACCTTAATAACTCTCTTATGATTGCTTTTTCCTGTTTACCTCTTCACGTTCCACTTGAGTCTTGTATTCAAAAGTCAAATTTTCTATTCAGCTCTGGTCTTTTCATCAAGAATGCTTGAAAGCCCTCTATTTCACTGAATGACCAATTTTTCCCCTGAAGGATTATACTCAGTTTTGCTGGGTAGGTGAATCTTGGCTGGAATCCTATCTCCTTTGACCTCTGGAATATCATATTCCAAGCCCTCCAGTCCCTCAATATAGAAGCTGCTAAATCTTGTGTTATCCTGATTGTGTTAACACAGTACTTGAATTGTTTCTTTCTGGCAACTTGTAATATTTTCTCCTTCACCTGGGAACTCTGAAATGTGGCTACAATATTCCTTAGACTTTTCCTTTTGGGATCTCTTTCAGGAGGTGATCAGTGGATTCTTTCCATTTCTATTTTGCCCTCTGGTTCTAATATATTAGGGCAGTTTTCCTTGATAATTTCTTGAAAGATGATATCTAGCCTCTTTTTTTGATCATGGCTTTCAGATAGTCCAATAATTTTTAAATTCTCTCCCCTGGATCTATTTTCCAGGTCAGTTGTCTTTCCAATGAGATATTTCACATTCTCTTCTATTTTTTCATTCTTTTGGATTTGTTTTACAGTGTCGTGATTTCTCATAAAGTCACTAGCTTCCAATTGCTCTATTCTAATTTTTAAGGAAGTATTTCCTTCAGTAATCTTTTGGACTTTCTTTTCCATTTGGGCAATTTTGCTTCTTAGGGCATTCTTCTCCTCATTGGCTTTTTGGACCTTTTTTTTTTTTTGCCATTTGGGTTAGGCTATTTTTTAAGGTGTTATTTTCTTCAGTATTTTTTTGGTTCTCCTTTAGCAAGCTGTTGACTTGTTTTTCATGATTTTCTTGTATCACTCTCATTTCTCTTTCCAGTTTTTCCTCTACTTCCTTTACTTGCTTCTCAAAATCCCTTTTGAACTCTTCCAATGCCTGAGACTGATTCCTATTTTTCTTGGAGGCTTTGGATGTAGGAGCTTTGACTTTGTTGTCTTCTTCTGGTTGTATATTTTGATCTTCTTTTTCACCAAAGTAAGATAATATAGTTTAACTCTTTTTGCACTGCTTGCTCATGATCCCGGCCAATTACTTGAGTTTTAAACTCTTTGTTAAGGTAAGAGTCTGCTTCCAATGTGGAGAATGTACTGTCTCAAGCTTCAGAGATTTGTACAGCTGTTTTCAGAGATACTTGTAGGGACCTGTAAATTTTCAGTTTTTCCAAGGTGATAAAGGGCAAGGTTTTTACTCCTTTCCTGGCCTGTGCTCTTGTCTATCAGTCACCACAGGTACTCCTTTCTGTCCTGTAACTGTGAGGAGGTTTTTCTCTCCATAGCCACTACAAGTTCCACCACACCAGCGCTCCTCCTCACCCCAGGACCACTGCCTAGAAGTGTGACCCAGATCCAAGCGTGGGCAAAGCAAGAGATTCCTTCCTCAGAACTGGCAAATAGATCCCAGCAATCCCCCTCTGATCAGCCACTGGATTCCCCCTCAGTCTGTGGGCCAGAAGCACAGTAGGCAGCTGCCCCCCCAGGGCCATCCTTTTGGGGAACTGGACCTGAGACCCAGCTCTCCTCTCTCAGCACCACAGAAACAGACTTTTTTTAAGTTGTCTTTGTCATTTGTGGATTGAGGAGTCTGGAAACTATCACAGCTGCCCATGATTCAGCCCTCTGAGGCCTGTATGCCCATGCCAAACTGCGCTTTTCTCCCAGCCCAGCGTGATATACCTTTCTGATCAACCGTCCTGGTTGTCTTGGGCTGGAAATTTATTTCACTCTCTCTTTTTGTGTGTTCTGCTGCTTTAGAATTATTTTAGAGCCATTTTTTATAGGTATTTAGAGGGGTTTGGGGGGAGACCTCAAGCAAGTCACTGCTTTCACTCCCTCTAAGAATTTCTGATGAAAAGACCATCACTGAAAAGAAACTCTGACATTCAAACAGAAGTCTCAAGAGATGCATAAAAAGGTAACATGAAGTAATAATCCTAAAGACTCAATGGTGTTGAACCATTTACATTCCTGTAAAAGAAGATGGCATATGTAACTCCTAAGGCCATATAATTATTACAGCTGTTAGAAGGTGTTTACATAAGCAGAGTTCATGAGTATAAGTCAATTATGTCAGGGTAATTCCTAAAAAAAAAAAAAGTAGCGGTAAGAAAGAGAGATACATTGGGAGAGGAGGAAACAGAGAGGCCAGATGAGAAAATTGTAACTATTTTGTGTGTGTGTGTGTGTGTGTGTGTGTGAATGTGTGATATGGTGTCATTCAAGTATATTCAAGAATTGCCATATCCTACCCAAACCTTCTCTACCACTGGCTCTTCTAAGTATTCATTTTCTCTCCATTTTCAAGCAATCAAATAGATATGTTTTGGAATCAGAGATCATTAAAACTGCAGAAACTTTCTCAATTTGCCTCATCTCCAAATAGGGGCAAAACCAGGAAAATCTGATCTCCTGTAGTCCACCTTTCTACCTCTCAAACTTAAATGACTGATTTATAGGCTTGGCCAAAAAGTTTCTATTAATGGCAATATAACTTATTAACAATATCAAATAACATAAAAATGCAGATAAACATTTAAACAACATATAAAAGGTTGTGGACAGGCCTCTGCTTCACAGTTTTCTCACAATTTTTTTTTTGCCTTTTTGATGAGGCAGTCAAGGTTAAGTGACTTGCCCAGGGTCACACAGCTAGTAAATGCCGTGTATCTGAAGGCAGATTTGAACTCAGATCCTCCTGACTCCAAAGCTAGAGCTCTATCCACTGCATCACCTATCTGTTCCTTGCTTTACAGTTTTCTCAAGGACTGATCCCACTAAAGTTTATGATTCTGGGGGGGGGGAATCACATTTTTGCATAGAATCATAATACCATGGATCACCAACTCAGATGAAAAATCTCATTTGGAAGCCAGTGGTGAAGATTTATGAAATGCAATGATTCTATATGAAAAAAAAAGGAACATAGAAATATGAGGCTTTTAAATGGATTAGAACTAAAGAAAAGCTAAAATACTCCAACTTATACATTTGAAATATGTTTCATTTTCTCATAAGCTGAAAAGATTGGGAGTTTGCTTTTGCTGGTCAATTCATTTTCAAGAGAAAGCTTTTTGGTGCCAAGAATTCTATCACACAAATACTCGCAGTTAATCAGATCATTTATTGACATTGTTTTTTTGTCAAAATATGAAAATATTTAAAAAAAAACTTTTCTCTGCCTTCTTTCCACCTCCTAAGCCCCTACCTTCATGCCCTGCAGAAGTAGCAGAATATTTTAAAATAGTGCTATAGCTGAAGTCAGAGTAACCATATTCAAAATGTAAATCTGCTTCTTACTCCTTGTGCGATCTTGATCAAATCATTTCACCTTTAGGCAACTGTTTCCTCAGTCTGTAAAATGAAGAGGTTGGATGAGGTAATCTTTTCTGTTATTTCTAGCTCTAACATTCTATGATTCTCTGACACCTTACCCCTCACACAGGCCAAGTTTTGTTTGTTGCTTTGTTTTGTTTTGATTTGGTTTTGCATTTTATCCTGACTAGTTATCCTGTTTCTCCAAGGTATGTTTGACTAAGGCAAGCTTAGGAGAAGAAACAAACCAAAGTGAAATGGATAGATACTTGTCCCATTTAAATTCAACAAGTATTTAAGTGCTTGCTTTCCAGACTTCTTAGTTGTACAACACACTCCATCTTCAAGTCCTCTTCAATCTAGTGACACTGGTGTCTTAGCCATCCCTCTAACTCCAGACATTTTCACTGTCTATTAATCATGCATGGATTATTCTCCCTCCCCATCTCTACATCCTGACGTTCTTGGCTTCTGTCAAGTCCCAAATAAAATCCCCCCTTCTACAGGAAGCCTTTCCAGATCTCTCTTAATTTTAGTGCCTTTCCTATGGTGATTGTGTCCTATATATCTTAACTATAGCTCGTTTATACACAGTTGTTTGTGTATTGTTCCCCATGTTAAACCATGAGATTCTTAGAGTAGGGACTGTCTTTTATCTTCATTTGCATGCTCAGAGCTAAACACAGTACCTGTGACATTTAGTTGTTGTTGTTGCTGTTATTGTCACATAAAAGGTATTTAATAAATGTTTATTTATTTAGTTTATTTTTTTTAGGCAATGGGGTTAAGTGACTTGCCCAGGGTCCCACAGCTAGTAAGTGTTATGTGTCTGAGGCCATATTGGAACTCAGGTCCTCCTGACTCCAGGGCCAGTGCTCTATCCACTGTACCACCTAGCTGCTTCTTACTAAATGTTTAATGAGAAGTTCTGGTGACAGCGTGTGGAGTAAGGAAGGAACTATCTGAAGACCTATAAAATTTCCCTCCAAACAACTTGAAAACCACCTCAAAATTGATCTAGAGTCAGTAAAGCAGCTTACTAGCCCAGCAGTAAAGGTCTGTCTTACTGGGATGGGAAGGGAGCAAAGTTAAAGTGCAGCAGCAGCAGCCAGCCTCACATCAGTGGGCTTGCTGCAAGGCTCCCCAAACCTGGGGAATTCCACCAGTGGGGCCCAGCCCTCCTGCAAGCCAGCAGTTCTGTTGGTGACTGAGCAGTCTGTGAAACACACCAAGTCCCCACCTCAGCTATCTCACCCCCCCCCCCGTACAAGCCTTCAAGTCCCACATCAGGGCTGGCCAGCAGCAACACCTCACCCCTGAGGCCTCCCAGAGGAGAAAATCTATTTCCATAGAAACTCAGCATCAGAGTCCCACCCTTGGGGCAGACCAACAGCAAGATTCCTCCTGTAGGGCCAGCCATCTGAAAGACTTATACCATAGCAACCCAGCAGCAAGCACCCCCCATCCCCCAAGGGAGGTCAGCTGCTAAAGTCCACACCCAGGGAAGACCAACAGGGAGGCCTGATGCCCCAGTGTAACCCAGAAGGGAAGCCTAATCTCCACTGAAAGCAAGTTGCTAAGCCATGAAGCACCACTGAAAGTCGGCAGTAAGAGCCTCAGCAGACACACATAAAAAAAAATAAAATTAAGCCAATTCAGGACCAGAGCCCAACTGTCATATAAAAATACTAAGTCACAAAAAAGGCAGAACATGAGCAAAAAGAAAAAGAATTGACTATATGACGTTACCATGAGGATAAGGGATAATCAAGGCATAAACTTAGAAGAGGAAAATAGTATCAAAATGACTACACGTGAAGCCTCAAAGAAAAATGCAATTTGGTATTGGGTCCAAAAAGAATTCCTAAAAGAGCTTAAAAGTATTTTAAAAAACAAATTAGAGAAGCACCAAAAAAAAAATAGAAAAAAAAATGAAAGTAATGAAAGAGACTCACGGAAAAAGAGTCAATAGCATGAAAAAGAGATAAAAAAATTTACTGAGGAAAATAACTAAAGAAAATGGAGTTAGTCAAATGGAAAAGGAAGTACAAAAGCTCACTGAAAAGAATAATTCCCTAAAAATTAGAATTTAACAAATGGAAGTGGAGGACTCTATGAGATACCAAGATACAATAAAACAGCATTTATAAAAGAAAAAAAAAGAAAATGTGAAATTTCTCCTTGGAAAAACAACTGACCTAGAAAATAAATCTAGGATAGGTAATATAAGAATTATTGGACTATTTGAAAGCCATGATAAAAAAAAAAAAACCTAGACAACATCTTTCAAAAAACTATCAAAGAAAACTGCTTGATATATTGGAAGCAGAGGGCAAAATAGAAATTGAAGGAATCCACCAATCACCACCGGAAAGAAATCCCAAAATGAAGCTTCCTGGAACATCATGGCCAAATTCTAGAGTTCAAAGATCAAGGAGAAAGTACTACAAAGCAGCCATAAAGAAACAATTCAAATATCATGGAGTTACATATAGGGCTACACAATATTTGTCAGCTTCCACACTAAAGAACCAGAGGTTTGGAATATGAAATATCAGAAGGCAAGGGAGTTAGGATTAAAACCAAAAGTCATGCAACTAGCAAAATTGAATATAATCTTTTGGTGGGGGGAGGGCAATGTATATTTAATGAAGTAGAGGACATTTAAGCATTCTTAATTAAAAAACCAGAGATGAATAATAATAATAAAAAAATTATCCCCAAATACAAGACTCAGGGAAACTTAAAAGGTAAAAAAGAAACAAGAAAGAGAAAACATAAGACATTCAATAAGGTTAAACTGTTTATATTTCTAAATGACAAGATAATATTTATAACAGGAACTTTATTATTATAAGAGCAATTAGAAGTACTGTATACATACAGAGGGTATGGAAATAAGGTGACTTTGATAGTATGATACCAAAAAAGCAAAATAAAGGAATGAGAAAAAAAAATTGCTGAGATGATTCTGGGAAGATGACAATGGATAAAACAAAACAAAAACAAAAACAAAAACAAAAAAACTTGCAAGCTCTCAAGATTTTCCCCCACAAAAGAGATGAAATAGCACCTCAGAGTGAATATAGAGTGCTCAAAATAAATAAGTAGGGGCATGACAAGGGTTCTGGAACAATCAGAGATCTGAAGAAAAATCTCAGAATGAGATTTGGTCCCATGAAGAGTAAACACCTATGCTTAAACAAGCAGCAAGACCTCGGTTTAGCTAAGTTGGGAGGCTGCCTTAGCTCCAGCCACAAAATGTTTACCCTGGGGACAGTGAGAGAAGTTAAACATCTGAGCCGTGGAATATCAAGGGAACCACTGCTGACAAAGAATGCCATACTCAGCTGTGCTGCAAGAGTTGTTGTTGGGGGCAAAAAGGAATGAGCACATGCCCAGTGACTGCAGAAGTGGTGGGGCAGGGATGCCCTTGGAGTCCCAGGCCAGAGGGGAGAAATGGAGGAGAATCTGAGGCCAGAGACACCCTCCACCTTACAACAGAAACAGAGGTCATTACAAAGACTAAGCTGTTACAAATTTAAAAAAAAAAATTCAGAGGCAAAGGAGAAAGAATTCAACCATAGAGAGTTACTATGGCAATAGAGAAGACTGTAACTCATCTTTTTAAACAAAGACACACGTTTTAATACCAAGTTTCCTAGTGATATTATGTTTGTTATGGAACAATGCATCTTTTTTTAATCCAGTTTCTTTCCTTTAATTTATTTATTTTTAGTTATCAACATTCACTTCCACAAGATTTTGAGTTCCAAATTTTCTTCCCATCTTGCCCCTTCTCCCACCCCAAGATGCGTGCATTCTCAATTCTCCTTCCCCTAATCTACCCTCCCTTCTATCCTCCCCCTTCTCTCATTCCCTTCCTCTTCTATTTTACTGTAGGGCAGGATAGATTTCCATACCCCATTGCCTATATATCTTATTTGCCAGTTGCATGGGAAAAAAAATTTTAACATTTGTTTTTAAAACTTTGGGTACCAAATTTTCTCCCTTCCTCCCTCTCCACCCACCCTCACTGAGAAGGCAAGTAACTCGATACAGGTTATACTAGTGTAGTCATACAAAGCACTTCTACAGTAGTCATGTTGTGAAAAACTAACTCTATTACCCTTCATCCTATCCCACCCCACCCATGTTTATTCTTTTCTCTATTTTGACCTTGTCCCTCCTCAGAAGTGTTTGCTTCTGATTACTCCCCCTCCCCCAATCTGCCCTTTTCCACTATAATCCCCACTCTCTTATCCCCTTCCCCCCTATTTCTTTGTAGGGTAAGACAGATTTCCATACCCAATTGAATGTGTATGTTATTCCCTCCTTAAGCCCAATCTGACAAGAATATGATTCACTCATTCTCTCTCACCTTCCCCCACTTCCTCTCCATTGTAAAAGCCTTTTCTTGCCTGTTTTATATGTGATAATTTAACGCATTCTACCTCTTTCTTTCTTCTTCTCCCAGTATAATCCTCTCTTACCCTTTAATTTTATTCTCTAGATATCACCCCTTCATCTTCAACTTATTCTGTGCTCTATCTATACATATAATTTTTCCCCTTCCAACCACCCTAATACTGACAAAGGTCTCATGAGTTATAAATATCATCTTTCCATGCAGGAATGTAAACAGTTCAACCTTAATAAGTCTCTTATGATTGTTTTTTTTCCTGTTTACTCTTCATGTTCCACTTGAGTCTTGTATTCAAAAGTCAAATTTTCTATTCAGCTCTGGTCTTTTCATCAAGAATGCTTGAAAGTCCTCTATTTCACTGAATGTCTATTTTTCCCCCTGAAAGATTATACTTAGTTTTGCTGGGTAGGTGAATCTTGGCTGGAATCCTATCTCCTTTGACCTCTGGAATATCATATTCCAAGCCCTCCAGTCCCTCAATATAGAAGCTGCTAAATCTTGTGTTATCATGATTGTGTTACCACAGTACTTGAATTGTTTCTTTCTGGCTGCTTGCCATATTTTCTCCTTGACCTGGGAGCTCTGGAATTTGGCTATAATATTCCTAGGAGTTTTCCTTTGGGGATCTCTTTCAGGAGGTGATCAGTGGATTCTTTCCATTTCTATTTTACCCTCTGCTTCTAGAATATCAGGTCAGTTTTCCTTGATGATTTCTTGAAAAATGATGTCTAGGTTCTTTTTTTTGATCATGGCTTTCAGATAGTCCAATAATTTTTAAATTCTCTCTCCTGGATCTATTTTCCAGTGAGATATTTTACATTGTCTTCTATTTTTATGTTCTTTTGATTTTGTTTTATAATTTCTTGATTTCTCATAAAGTCACTACCTTCCATTTGCTCCATTCTAATTTTTAAGGAAGTATTTTCTTCAGTGAGCTCTTGGACTTCCTTTTCCTTTGTGTCAATTCTGCTTTTTAAGGCATTCTTCTCCTCACTGGCTTTTTGTACTTCTTTTGCCATTTGGATTAGACTATTTTTTAAGGTGTTATTTTCTTACGTATATTTTTGGGTCTTCTTTAGTAAACTATTGACTTGTTTTTCATGATTTTCTTGCATCACTTTCATTTCTCTTCTGCTTCTTTTACTTGCTTCTCAAAATCCTTTTTGAGCTCTTCTATGACATAAGGCCAATTCATATTTTTCTTGGAGGCTTTGGATGTAGGAACTTTGGCTTTGTTTTCTTCTTCTGGTTGTATGTTTTGATCTTCTTTGTCACCAAAGTAAGATTCTATGTTATGACTTTTTTTGCACTCTTTGCTCATGATCCCAGATAATCACTTGAATTTTAAAAGCTTTATTAAGGTAGGGGTCTGCTTCCAGTGTGGAGAATGTACTGTCCCAAGTTTCAGGGGTTTTATGCAACTGTTTTCAGAGATACTTCTAGGGACTTGTAAATTTTACATTCTTCCAAGGTAGTACAATCAAGGGTGAGGTGTTTACTTATTTCCTGGCCTAGGCTCTTGTCTATGAGGGACTACAAGCACTCTTTTCTGCCTTGGAACTGTGAGGAGGATTCTCTCTGCACCAAGGCACAAGCTTCAACACACCAGCACTCCTCCTTGCCCAAGGACTACTACCCGGAACTGTGGCCCAGATCCAAGCACAGGCAAAGCCAGAGAATCCTGCCTCAGCACCAGCACAGAGATCCCTGCAATCTTCCTCTGATCAGCCACTCTATTCCCCCTCTGTCTGTAGGCTGAGAGCTCTGGAAGCAGCCACCCTGGGGCTATGCTTGGACTGGTGCCAGACTGAGCTCCTCTCTCATTAAGGTCAGACAGACCTTTCCTACTGATCTTCTAAGTTGTCTTTGGTGTTTGTAGGTTAAGAAGTCCGGAAACCACCACAGCTCCCCTTGATTCAATCCCCTGAGGACTGCTCCAGGTTCGCTGAGGCCAGGTCTTTGCATGTGTGGCCCACACTGAAATGTGCTCCTCTCCCAGCCCAGTGCAATTACCCTTTCCAATCAACAATGCAGGTTGTCTTGGGCTAGAAATTTGCTTCACTCTGTCTTTTTGTGGTTTCTGTTACTCTAGAAGTTGTTTAGAGCCAATTTTTACAGGTATTTGGAGGGCTTTGGGGGAGAGCTCAAGCATGTCACCACTTTTTCTCTGCCATCTTAGCTCTGCCCTCTGTGATTCATCTTCAGAGGAGAATACTGAAGCAAAGAAACCTTCTTGTATCCTATAGAGCAACACTGATCCTCACCTGCTCAAAAAGAATTCATAGAAGTACTTTAAAAAAAGACTATAAAAATCAAATGAGAGATTTTGAGTATAAAAAAAAATAAGAACAATCCAAGGAACACAAGAAGATTATGAAAAGAAAGTCAACCAATCAGAAAAGGAGATCCAGAATCTTAAGGAAGAAAATGACTGCTTGAAAATCAGAATTGGGCAAGGGAAAGCCAGCGAAATTATAAGAAATCAAGAAATAATAAAATAAAATATAAACAATGAAAAAAAAATAGAAGGGAGTGTGAAACATCTCATAAGAAAAACAATTATCTGGACAACAGATCAAAAAGAGAAAACATAAGAATAATCAGACTATCTGAAAGTTATGATAAAAAAGAATCTTGATACAATAATACAAGAAATAATTAAAGAAAATCGAACTGAAACATTAGAACAAGAGTGGAAAGTAGAAATAGACTAAGTCCACAGATCGCCACTTGAAAGAGATCCTACAAAGAAAATACATAGGAATATTATAGTCAAATTCCAAACCTTCCATGTCAAAGATAAAATATTCCAAGCAACAAGAAAAAAGCAATTTAAATATGGTGGTGTCACAATTAGAATCATATAAGACCTAGTAGTGGTGACACTAAAAGACCACAGGTCTTGGAAAACTATATATTGAAGCACAAAATAACTGGTGTTATGGCCAAAAATATCATACCCAGCAAAGCTAAGCAAAAAATAAATGGATATTTAATGGACTGTTAGACTTTCTGGACTTTGTTAAAAAAAAAAAACAACAATAATGATAATCTGAACTTGATAGAAGATTTGACATACAAGAGCAAAGAGAAATGTAAGGTACATACCAGAAACTAATTATAAGGGACTCAATAAGGACAGATTGTTTAAGTTTTATGTATGTAAAATGTAAAACATGTATTTAAAATTGTTATTAGTAATTTTGGTAGTTTGTAAGAAAGATTGGGTAGACCTGAATAAGATATGACTTTAAAAAGTAAAACCATTTAGGAACAGCTAAAAAGAGTAATTATCTTATACAAATGAAGTGCAAAAGGAAGGACCAACAAAGAAGAATTAGATGGGGCAGTGGGCTGTTAGTTTTGGAACCCTACTTTCATCAGGAATGGGTTCAAGGGGGAACAATACATATATATTTAAAGAAGTATAAAAATCTTCTAAATTCAGAAAGAAATAAAATGTCAAGGGGATGGGGAGGGGGGAGAGGATAAGGGAAAGACCTCTAGAGGGGAGAGTGAGGGAATAAGTTAAGGGGGAAGGGTATAGAAGGGTGTTTAGATTATGGAAATGAGAGAATAAGGAGGGATCTTTAGAGGGGAGGGTAAGAGAATAGGTCTAAAGGGGGTGTAGAAGAGTGTTTAGATTTGTGGGAATGGTAGGATAACATAGGGATCCTTGGAGGTGGGGTAGGTTAAGTAATAGGAGGACAAGGTAGAGGGCAGAAACAAAGTAAAGGAGTTAGAGGAAATAAGAGATATGCACAAATATAAAAACAAAGATTAGTAGAATTTGTTAGAGAAAGTAAATATCTAAATATGTAGCTATGTATGTATGTGTTCATATGTATGTGTGTACATATATTTAGATAGATTCTATATCTATATATATATAGTATGTGTTCATGTGTACGTGTGTATGCATATATCTATCTATCTATCTATATCTATCTATATATATAGATAGATAGATAGATAGATAGATAGATAGATAGATAGATAGGTATCTGTGCTTAACTGTAGACTTCTGGGAGGGGGTGAGGGGGAAAAAGAACAAAGTAAGAAGTGCAGATCAGAAAACAAAAGACAACTTACATGGAAGCAAAGAAAAGATGGGGAGCTCTCAATACAACACATAGTTTTTATTATGTAGGCTTTCTTGAAATGGAAGTTTATTGCTATATATTTTGAATCCTCTCTTATGTTCTGCTGTGAATATGACATGTTTTTTAAAAATTTTCTTGTTTTGTATGTATCAATATTTAAGTATACAATTTTTTTTTCTTTTCTTACTGTATATTTAAATTTTAGCAATAAAAAAATTATAAAAATTGCACTGGGAGAAAAAGGAGTGGGGGGAGATTGAATGGGGTAAATTATCCCACATAAAAGAGGCATGAAAGATCTATTATAATAGAGGGAAATATGGGGGGTTTGGAGGGAAAAGCTGAAGCCAGAGGTGAGGAACCCATGACTCGAGGCCATGTGTAGGTTCTAGGTCCTTGGTTGTGGCCTTTTGACTGAGTTTGTTTTACAGAACAAATCCTTTTATTAAGGGGATTTGTTTGGTGAAGTTTGGATTCAGTCAAAGGGCCACACCTGAGGACCTAGACATCCACAGGTGACCTCGAGGCCACAGGTTCCCCACCCCTGGAAACCTTACTCTCATCAAAATTGGCTAGAAAAGGGGGTATAACACATGCAGTCAGTTTGATACAGAAATTTATCTTACCCTATAAAGAAGTAAAAAGGGATGGGAATAAAAGGGGCAGGGGGGCTAATAAGGGGGGAAGGTAGTGCCCAGAAGTAAAACATTTGTGTGGAAGAAAAGCATACAGGGTAGACAGACAGAGTATGGAATAAACAGGGGAAATAGCATGAAAGAAACATACAGTTAAACCATAAATGTGAATGAGATGAACTCACTTATAAAATGGAAATGGATATGAGAATCAATTAAAAATCAGAATGCTACAATATATGTTGTTTACAAGAAATACATTTGAAACAGAAAGATACACAAAGGATAAAGGAAAGGAGCTGGAGTAGAATTTATTATGCTTCAACTGAAGCAAATACAGCAAGGGTAGCAATCAATCTCAGACAAAGCAAAGGCAAAAATAGATCTAAATAAAGAGATAAGGAAGGAAACTAACTATATATTGCCGAAATGTGCCATAGACAATTAAGTTATATCAAAACTAAACATGTATGTCCCAAATAGTATAGCATCTAAATTTCTGAAGTTGAATGAGTTCCAGAAGGAAATAGATAATAAAACTACATGAGGGGGAACTCAACTTTCCCCTCTCATAACTAGATAAATCTAACCAAAAAAAATACACAAGAAGTTAAGGTTGTTAGTAAAATTCTGGAAAAGTTAGTTATGGCAGATCTCTGGAGAAAATTGAATGAGAGTAGAAAGGAATATACCTTTTTATCAGCAGTAATGACACCTCAGAAAAATTGACCATGTGTTAGGACATAACCTTACAACTAAATGAAGAAAAGCAAGAAATAGTAAGTGCATGTTAGATCATAGTGCAATAAAATTGCATTTAATAATGAACAATGGAAAGAGATTAAAAATTAATTGGAAACTAAATAATCTAATCTGAAAAAACAAGTGGTTCAAAGAACAAATACACAAATAATCAATAATTTCATTAAAGAAAATGACAACAATGAGACAACATATCAAAATTTATGGGATGCAGCCAAAGTTGTACTTAGGAGAAAATTTGTATCTATAAATGCTTACATCAATAATATAGAGAAAAAGCAGACCAATGATTTAGGCATGCAACTAAAAAACATGAGGAAAGAACAAATTAAGAATCCCCAATTAAACACCAAATTGAAAATTCTGAAAATCAAAGGAGAGATTAATAAAATTGAAATTAAAATAACTGTTAAATAAATAAAACTAGAAGCTGGTTTTGTTAAAGAAAACAATAAAACAGATAAACTACTTCTTAACTGGATTAAAAAAAGAAAAGAAGAAAACCAAATTACTAGTATCAAAAATGAAAGGGGTGAATTCTGAAGAGGAAATTAAGACAATTTTTAGGAGCTATTTTGCCCAATAATATGCAATAAATTAAAAAATTTTAATGAAATGCATGAATATAAATCACTCAGATTAACCGAAGAAATAAAATACTTAAATAACCCAACCTTAGAAAAAAGCAAATTGAACAAGCCATCAATGAACTTCCTAAAAAACACATACACACACAGGAAAATGATTCAAAAGTGAATTCTATCAAACATTTAAAGAACAACTAAACCCAATACTATATAAAGTGTTTGAAAAAAATAGACAAAGAAGGAGATCTACCAAATTCCTTTTATGACACAAATATGGTGCTTATACCTTAACCAGGAAGAGTCAATACAGAAAAAAAAAATATAGACCAATTTCCCTGATAAGCATTGATGCAAAAATTTTAAATAAAATACTAGCAAAGAGATTTCATAGCAATGTATCATATACTATGACTGGGTGTGATTTATATCAGAAATATGGGACTGGTTGAATATTAGAAAAACTATCAGTATAATTGACCATATCAATAACAAAACTGACATAAATCTTATTATCTCTACAGATGGAGAAAAGGCTTTTGTCAAAATACAGCACCCATTCCTATTAAAAATACTAGAGAGCATAGGAATAAATGGTGCTTACCTTAAAATGAGAAGTGATATTTATCTAAAGGCATCAGCAAACATTATTTCTAATGGGGATAATCTAGAAGCCTTTCCAATATAATACGTAGTGAAGCAAGGATACCCATTATCACCTCAACTATATAATACTGTACTAAAAATGTTAGCTACAGCAATAAGAGAAGAGAAGGAAATTAAAGGAATTAGAATGGGCAATGATGAAACAAAACTATCACTATTTGCAGGTGATAAACTTAGAGAACCTTAGAGAATCTGCCAAAAAAAACCCTTGAAATTGTAAACAACTTTAGCAAAGTTGCAGGATACAGAATAAACCCACTTAAATCATAAGCATTTCTGTATATTACCAACAAAGTCCAGCAGCAAGAGATAGAAAGAAATTTCATTTAAAGTAACTGTAGAAAATAAAAAAATACTTGGGAGTCTACCTGCCAAGACAAACCCAGGAACTATATGAATACAACTATAAAATACTTTTCACAAAAATAAAATTAGATCTAAACAATTAGATAAATATTAATTGCTCTTGGGTAGGCCAAGGCAGTGTAATAAAAATGACAATTATACCTAATTTTTTTATTCAATGCCATACAAAACTATTAAAAATTATTTTACAGAGCTAGAAAAAATAATAACAAAAACAACAAAAGCTCAAGTATATCAAGGAAATGAATTTTTTAAAAATTATGAAAGAACATGGTCTAACCATACCAGATCTGAAGCTACTTTAAAGAGGTATCAAAAAAAAATCTGGTAATTGTTAATAAATAAAGTGGTAGATCAGTGGAATAGATTAGTTACAAATTATGTTATAGCAAATTACCATAGTAATTTAGTCTATGACACACCCAGAGATCCAACCTTTTGGAACAAAAACTCACTCTTTGAGAAAAACTGCTGGGAAAACTGAAAACAGTATGGCAGAAACTAGGTATTGACCAAATCTCTCACACCACATACCAAGATAAAGTCAACGTATGTACGTGATGCACATATAAAAGGTGATACCATAAGCAAATTAAAAGAGCATGGAATAGTTTATCTGGAAAAGGGACTAAGGGAATGATAGGGATAAGGGAAGACTTTAGAACCCAACAAGATAGAAAAAGCATTACAAAATGTAAAATACAGAATTTTGATTGCATAAAACTAAAAAGATATTGCACAAACAAAACTAACCCAACCAAAATTATAAGGAAAACAGAAAATTGGAGAAAAACTTTTACATAAGTATCTGATAGAGGCCTCATTTCTCAAATAGAGAATTAAGTCAAATGCATAAGAATACAAATCATTTCCCAACTGAAAAATGGTCAAAGGATATGAACAGGCAATTTTCCAACAAAGAAATTAAAGCTCTCTATATTCGCATGAAAAATACTCCAAATCACTATTGATTAGAGAAATGCAAATTAAAACAACTTTTAGGTATCACTTCACATCTATCATATTGGCTAATATTACAAAAAAGGGAAATTTTGGATGTTGGAGGTTGTGTGGAAAAACTGGAACACTAATCCACTATTGGTGGAGCTGTGAATTGATCCAACCACTCTGGAGACCAATTTGGAACTCTGCCCAAAGGCATAAAACTGTGCATATCCTTTGATCCAGCAATAACACTGCTATTTCTATATCCCAAAGACATCCAAAAAAGGGGAAAGGGACTTATTTGTACAAAAATATTTATAGCAGCTCTTTTTGTGGTGGCTAAGAATTGGAAACTGGAGAGATGCCCATCAGCTGGGGAATGACTAAACAAGCTGTGGTGTATGATTGTAATGGAATATTATTGTGATATAAGAAATGACAAGCAAGATAATTTCAGGAAATCCTTACATGAACTGATGCAAAGTCAAGCAAATAGAATCAGGAGAACATTGTACATCATAACAATAATATTGTTTGATGAAGAACTACAAATGACTTAGCTGCCCTAAGCAATAAAATGATTCAAGACAATCCCAAAGGACTAATAATGAATCATACTATCTTCCTCTAGAGAAAGAATTGTTATTTTTAAAATACAGACTGAAGAACATTATTTTTCACTTTCTTTCTTTCCTTTCCTTCTTTTATTCAAGTCTTCTTGTACAAAATGAGTAATATGAAAAAGTTTTACACACTTGCACATGTATAACCTATATCTAATTGCTTAACATCTCAAGGAGGGGGCAGAGGAGGGAGGGAAGGATACAATTTGGAACTGAAAACTTTAAATAAAAAATGTTTAAAAATTTTTTAAAAAGTAAAAAAAAATGTTTAATGGCAGATTTCAAGGCATTACACTCAGTGCTAGGGATTTAAGCATAAATGAAAATCTGTCTTTAATTGCAAGCTTACACAATATTGGGGAATGCAACATGTAAAAGAGATTATTTAAAATAGGAAAGAATACTAAGAAAATAGAGGGTTAGGGTACGGCAGCAAAGCCCAGTCACATAGGAAGCATTTGGGACATTCGTCATGTTGTCTTGGCTGATCCTTTTAGCCATGTACACAATCTGAAGTTAGCAGATTCTACCAACTCTCCACTACACAAGTTGCAGAGACCTATTTTAAAACTATTTTTCCTTACCCTGTTTCATTAAAGAAGGAATAACTCTTAAGCCTGAGCATAAAATTTGTATGTTAATCTGGTTTACCTTCCATTTCCAAGCACATGTGGTCATAATACAAATGTCAAATTCACTGAAACATCAGATAAATCTTGTGCTTCTGGAAAAGCATACTGCCAATCTATCCTTTTTTCTTTCTTCCTTTCTTTCTTTCTTTCTTTCTTTCCTTCTTTCTTTCTTCCTTTCCTTTCTTTCTTTCTTTCTTTCTTCCTTTCTTTCTTTCTTCCTTCTTTCTTTCTTTCTTTCTTTCTTTCTTCCTTTCTTTCTTTCTTTCCTTCTTTCTTCCTTTCTTTATGTCTCTCTTTCTTTCTTTCCTTCTTTCTTTCTTTCCTTCTTTCTTTCTTTCTTTATGTCTCTCTTCCTTTCTTTATGTCTCTCTTTCTTTCTTTCTTTTCTACTTTCCTCCTTTCCTTCCTCCCTTACTCCCCTCTCTCCCTCCCTATCTTTCCTTCTTTTTGTACATTATTACTAAATAATTCCTTCTGCACAAAAGAACTTAAATGTTTTACATAATACATACGTTCTTTAAATAGTTTTCTATTGGCTGAAATGGTCTTTTTCATTTTAAAAAGAATATCTCTATACACAAAGAGAAATAGTCAATTAGAACAGTTCATTGTAAGTTTTTTTAAATGGAAACCTGAAAATACTTATGTAAACTATGCAGACATTTCAGAATGAAAAGTATTAAGAATTAGCCTAATTTATCCAGATATCTGTCTCAGTTATTAAAATAGCCAGTGTAGATACAATCATGGACATTGATATTTGTTAATGATAATGATATCCCAAACTGGAAAAAAAAAACATGACTAAGAGATTGTTTTTTTAGAGATTGTCAGTTGGTTCTAAACTCCTTGAAGTCAGGGATATTTGCATCTTCTTAGAACCTAGCACAGAGCTGGCAATTAGCAAATGTTTGTCAAATACATATATGAATGAGATAATAGGTTCTTTAGTCATTCACAATCAGCATTCTGTGAAATGATATCATTCATACTTGAGGACAAAGGTCAAATATATAGTGAATTAGGAGAAAGAAGAAAGATGTGAAATTCCAACAGCTCTCACTCTACTTCTTTTTTTAAATTAATTTTTAGTTTTCAATAATCACTTCCATAAGCTTTTGAGTTTTAAATTTTCTCACCCTCTCTGCCCACCTCTCTCCCCAAGACAGTGTGCAAACTGATATAGACTCTACAAATATATTCATATTAAACACATTTTCACATTAGTCATGTTGTAAAGAAGAATTAGAACCAATAGGAAGAACCACACGAAAGAAGAAACAAAACAAAATAGATGAGAGAAAAAAAAAAGAGCATGTAGTATGCTTCAATTGACATTCAAACTCCATAATTCTTTCATTGGATGTAGATAGCATTTTCCTTCATGAGACCTTTGGAGATATCTTAGATCCTTGCATTGCTGAGAAGGGGTAAGTCTATCAATATTAGTCATCGCACAGCATGACTGTTACTGTGTACAAGGTGCTTCTGGTTCTGCTCACTTCACTCAGCATCAGTCCATACAAGTTGTTTTCTGAAGTCTGCTTGCTCGTTATGTCTTAGAGCATAATAGTATTTCATTAAATTCATATACCACACCTTGTTCAGCCATTCCCCAATTGATGAGCATCCCTCAATTTCCAATTCCTCACCACCACAGAAAGAACTGCTATAAATATTTTTGTACATGTGAGTCCTTTTCCTATATTTATGACCTCTTTGTAATACAGCCCTAGAAGTGCTATTTCTGGGTCAAAGGGTATGCTCATTTTTTTTTTAGCCCTTTGGCAGAGTTCCAAATTGGACTCCAAAATGGTTGGATTAGTTCACAACTCAACCAATGCATTAATGTTCCAATTTCTCCCATCTTCTCCAAAATTTATTATGTTCCTGTTTTGTCATGTTGGCCAATCTGATAGGTGTGATATGGTACCTCAGAGTTATTTTGATTTGCTTTGCTCTAATCAATAGTGATTTAGAGCATTTTTTCAAATGATTATAGATAGCTTTAATTTCTTCATCTGAAAACTGCCTGTTCATATTCTTTGACCATTTATCAATCGGGGAATGACTTGCATTCTTATAAATTTGACTTAGTTCTTTTTATCTTTTAGAAATAAGGCCATTATCAGAGACACTGGTTGTAAAAATTCTTTCACAGTTTTCTACTTCCCTCCTAATCTTATACGCATTGGCTTTGTGCAAAAACTTTTCAATTTAATGTAATCAAACTTATCCATTTTGCATTTCATTTTGTTCTCTATCTCTTGTTTGGTCATAAATCCTTCTGTTATCCATATGTCTGACAGGTAAACTATTCCTTGCTCTCCCAGTTTGCTTATAGTATCAACCTTTATATCTAAATCATGTACCCATTTTGACTTTATTTTGGTATTTGTGTAAGATTTTGATCTATGCCCAGTTTCTGCCATACTCTTTTCCAGTTTACCCAGCAGTTTTTTTGTCAAGTAGTGAGTTTTACTCTACTTCTTTGAAAATGAGCATTCATTTTCCAAAAACAGTAAGTGGACAAAAGTAAAGATATTGATTCTGAATAGAGTAATTTCTTAAAGCTTTCATAGATTCCAAATCATGAGGAGGCTGAAAAAACACAAAGACCACTTCAGCCTGCAAACATAACGTCCCTGCCAAGCAGAGAAATGGCAGACAAAACAACACTGAATATAAGTTCCTTTAGAAAGTGTTGTAAAGGGGGGAAGATGAAAGACTATGAAGAGCATAGTAACCACAATCCATTAACACTTGGTTTATGTTTTCAATCAATCTAAGGACACCTTCCACTGACACAAATTTAATCAAGTATCTCTATGACTTAGTAGTTATTCTGAGGGAGTTGCTACAACTAAAAAGGTCAGCACCCTATGGCCAGCTGGGTGATTCATCCTCTTTGAAGCTAGCTAACAACAACCCATGGATATCAGACATGTGTAATCCATCATGTGGAATCTAGGTAAAGCAGTGTGAATTTGGGAGGACCAGTCAGATTTTGTCACACAAGACACTCTATGTTCCAACTTAGTCCATTTTCACTGGCTATTCCTGAGACCTGGAATTCTCTCTCTCCCTTTCCTCACCTTCACTCCTTAGCTTCCCTGATGACCTTCTAGTTCTAACTAAAATCTCACTTTCTACAAGAAGCCTATCTTAATATTCATTGGTGCTAGTGGATTCCCTCTGTTAAATATCTCCATTTTCTCCTGTATATATTTTTGCTTGTACATTGTTGTTTGAATGCTGATTCCCTTTCTTTGTATCCTCATAACTTTTCACTTTGCCTGGCATATTGTTGGTACTTAATAAATGCTTTTTCAAATTGACTGTCACTTGCTTGAACAGCTTTTGAAAATACTTCTATACCACATTCATATATTAGAAAATCTTTCAAATTATTTTTTAAAAAATTATACATATATTTGCCTTCATATTATAGTCTTTTTGACTCCTAGCTAAGTTCTCCTTGGTAACAAAATAACAAGTATTCAACAAGTATTCTTTAAGCAAGTACCATGGGCCAGACACACTGCTAGACACAGAAGACATAATTACAAAACAATTAAATAATCTCTTTTTGCAAGGATTTCATATTATAAAGGGAAGCAACAAACGTGTATAAAATGTACATAATGTAAAGGTAAAGTTAATAAATACATATGAAATATAATAAATGCAACAAAGATTAATGCAAATAGTAAGTCCTATAAAGTAGTTATATTGTTTAAATTCATGCCCTTTGAAAACATAATAAATATATAATATGATATAAATACATTATAATAAATATATAATATAAATTATGAAATTCAGTGGTGTAGGTGTTCTTATAAAACCTTTCTGACAGCATTCTGTTCATATAAAAATTTCAGAAATAATTGTAGTCTATTAGTGAGAGTATAGCCTGAAAGTATTTTCAAGAATGAGACAAAAATGTTATTTTCATAACATTACCATATGTAATTACAAACAATCTGACAAAATATAAATTCCAATAATAGGATAGAACTGAACAAATTATGGCATATTAATGCAAGAATGGCATAGTTATTGTCCTTCATTCTCAAAGAGGATCATAATGACATCACTATGCTAGAGTCAAGTTATAGTGTATCAAACTATGGCTAATCAGACCATTACAAGTTCAGAATGCTCTACCATAGGTTGGGCACAAATAGGCCATGTGAGTTTTTGGGGTGGATCTTCTAAATTTATGTATCCTGTGTTTCTTTTGAGCTATTTCAATTCTGTGCTATCACCTTCTCTGATGAGGGCATGCCATATTGGGCAGTTCTGTGCCAATGTCTCTGATGTCATGCAATCAATTCCAAAGTTCTTCAGAGAGACCTTGAGAGTGTCATTGTAGCACTTCTTCTGACCACCATGTGAGTCTTTGTATTGTACAGTTCTCCATAAAACAGTCTTCTAGGTAAGCATACATTTTGCATTCGAAAAATGTGGTCAGCCAATCAGAGTTGTATTCTCTGCAGCAGAATTTGAATGCTTAGCAATTTAGTTTGAGAAAGGATCTGAGGGTTCAATACCTTATCCTGTAAAGTGATCTTCAGAATCTTCCTAAGAATTCAAATAGAAGTGATTCAGTCTCCTGGCATGGTGCTGGCATACTGTGCAGTTTTCACAGGCATAGAACAATGAAGTCATCACAATGTGTAAGAATAGCATAATTTGGTTGAGATTAACAATTCTAAGAAGCATTAAGAAAGATTTAGAAGTACTAGAGATATCATTATGAAATAATGCAAAATGAAAAAAGATGAATCAGTATAACCAAGTATGTGCCATGTAAAAAGAAAAACAAAACCTGTGCCTTATAAAAGAAAAACTAAAAATGAATGGGCAAGAAAAATCTGGATATGTGAGGCCTTAATAAGAATGACTTAAAAGCTGTATCTCCATATCAAAATTGATTTAACTCTAAAAAATTACTAAGCAAATTTAATTAGTTATATTTTCAACATGTTTTTTTAAACAAGACATTTAATAAAAGAAAAATAAAAACACCTGCAATTATTTTTTTAAAGGCTTTGACTGAGTAGAACAGCCTTAAAGTGTTCTCCAGCCGATGTCTTCCAAACTATTCCAAGAGTCCATGGTAGTTGAATCCACAAAAAAGGAACCTTGTGTCATGATCCTTTGACAATCAATATCAAGTGAGGAAGAAAACAAGGAGATATTCCTGCCAAAGATTTTTGGCTTGGTCCTGAAAAATATCCTGCCAGGATCAGAATGAAAAGAAAAGTATTCTCTATAGAAGATAAATTTTAATCCTTTTATAGATTTATAGTTCAAATATTTCTCATATTAGATAACCTTGTGTTGACTACACAAACCAATACTACAGAGTTTCTTCAATGATATCCATAGCCACAACAAAGACATAGTCCAAGTAGTCTCTGAAAGAAAAACAGAAGAGATGAGGAAGGTATATTGGCCAAAATTTGACATGCAATTGGATTAGGTTAGTGTATCAGTGCATGTATATTGAACTGGAACACAAATATGGGGAAGAATTCAATAGGATTTGAAGAGTAGGTGAGTTTTTATTTGAGAAATTAGACATTGCTTCTAATGATTTCAAGCAGCTTCCTGGCCCTAAAGCACATGTATTTAACATTATCCTTCTCCTGGTGAGGATGTTACATGACTACAAATCATGGAATGACACAATCTCAAAAGAACATTTCTGTTAACTCACATAGTAATGGAAAAAATAAGCCATAAAATTGCATCATTTTAAAGTTTGGAGGGACCATATACTCCAACCGATATTTATATTTCACGTTTAATCTGGCTCAGCTCCAAAATTTACTACTTTCCTACTAGTGATTTTCTAACACTGGCAAAGCTTCTACTTCTATAGCCTCCTCTCATCCCTGGAAATTAATCCCTGGAATTTCCATTTCAAGAAATGTGCATGCTAGTCATACTCATCTCTAACCTGGCTCAACCACTATTTCTCCAGATCACTTTCCTACTTTATTTCCAAGTGGACACCTCTCCCCAATTTCTATCTCTCTTTTATGGCTTGTCTTTTCCATTAGAATGTAAGCTCCTTGAGGGAAGGAAATTTTTTATTTTATTTGTACTCCAAGCACTTAGCACAGTGCTTTTAACATAGTGATCACTTAGTAAATGCTTAATATAATCCCAATTTTTGGTATTTGACAAAGATTTTCCTCTATAGTACATCTAATAAGCTGCCACCTAGCTATCACTTGAAGAATCCCAATGATGTGGAAGCCATTGCTTTTTTTTTTTTTGGCAATGGGGGTTAAGTGACTTGCCCAAGGTCACACAGATAGTAAGTTTCAAGCGTTTGGTCTGAGGCTGGATTTGAACTCAGGTCCTCCTGACTTCAGGGCTGGTGCTCTATCCACTGCACCACCTAGCTGCTGCAAAGCCATTACTTCTTAATATCATTTTCCACTTTAGAATGGCTTCAAATTTTTGTTGTTTTTCTTGACATCAAGTCTAAATTTGCCTTTTAGCATCTTCTAAGAATTGCTCCTAGTTCTGCTGTCTTGAGTCAAACAGAACCAGCTTACCCTTCTTCCATATGCCAGCTATTATAACTCTTCTAAGTCTTTTCTTCCTCAGCCTAAATATCCCTAGTTTCTTTGACCAGTCTTCATATGGCATGAACTTAAGGCTCACAACTGTCCTGGTAGCTTTCTTCTACATTGTTTGCAGAAAACAAATGTCTTCTCCAAACTGCAAGGTTTCCCAAATTAACACACTAATCCAGAAGTTATCTGAACAGAACAGAGTACTGCAGGATTATTACTCTTAAACTCAGTAGGTTGTTGTTTCTTTCTTATTACAACCTATGATGAAATTAGATTTTTGGCTGCTCTGTCATATTGTTGAATCGTAATGAAATTTAAGTAGAGAAAAACATTCAGATTTCTTTACATGAAAAACTTTTGTCTATTCAGGTCTCCCTCATCTTGTAAAGGTGATTTTTTGAAGCTAAGTGTAAAACTTCGTATTTATAACTAGTAAATTTAATATCATTAGATTTAGTACAATATTCTATTCTACAGTGATTACATGTGTTTATAAACACACACACACACATATATACACATAGATATATACATATATACACATGCACATACATACACTATCTATATCTATCTATTGACTCATTCATCTGATGTGTTTGGTACCCTTTCCAGTTTTGCAACAAATGCAATTTTGATAAGTATGCTATCTAAGCCTTTATCTAAGTCATTATTAAGAATGTTAAACAGTGCATATCAAACACAGATCCCTTAGTCATTGTATAGGAGACCTCCTTCTAAGTTGACAATAAGTCCTTATTGAGTGCCATTTCTTTGTACTTGACAATTTAACCAGTTCTGATACCATCTATTCATATTATCATGTGTTCCACAATTCTCTTTCCTTCCACTAAGAATGTTTTCCTAAGTAAATTATATGTGTGACATTCACCTAATATGCTAACTTTGATAATAATATGATCCACATATGCATGTGTGTGTATGTGTGTGTATGTGTGTGTGTATGTGTGTGTGTGTGACATATTAGAAAAAGCTGGGAGATGTCTTGTGTAGATATGTTTACCATTGAATAACTAACTGGGTATAGTGGAATGACTATTTTTGACCAGATTTGGTTTCATTGATGAGACTTTCCAAGATAAGTCTTTTTTTTTTTTAAGGAAGAAAGCAAGAAGTTTAGTCTTCTATGACTTGTTCTTCAAAAATCCATCCTGGTTCTTTGATATCACCGCTTCCTTTTCTAGATCTTCACTAATCATCTAAAATTTTACCAGGATTAAAGTCAAGATGATGGGCCTGTAGTTTATAGCAGATATGCCAAACATGTAGCCTGAAAGCCATAGAGAAGCAGAATAACTGTAATTGAGAAACATTCAATAAAATTAAAATACAGTAGAACATAGATAATGTTAATATGTGGTGTTCTAAGTCAATAGGAAGCCAGCAGGGCTCCTTATGTATAATTTAATGGCCCCTTCTGTATTTCTGTTTGAAACCACTGGTTTACTGATTCCATTCTCTGTCATTTTGGAAAACTAGGACATTTTCCCTTCTCTAGTCCTACTATGCCTCTCCTATTCTCCAGAATTTTTTGAAGATTACTGACATTAGTCTAGCATACATTTCCACTTTTTTTTTCTCAATAGCCAATATATGTATTGTTTCTAGGACAGATGAGTGAAACTTATCAAAGGCAGGTAAGTGCTCTATTACTATGCCCTAACTTATCTTGGATGGATCTCATTAATGAAAGAAAATCTGATCAAAGATAGCATACCCAGTTATTCACTGGTGGACATGTCTACACAACCTATCTCCTAGATTTATGCAATAGGCTACACTCCTCCTGAAAAGGTAATTATTAATCTGCCATTACCGGGATGTTATGAAGTCATATCAGCACTATTAAGTTACAAAGCCTGTGTTTTAAAGTAGCTTTGTCCTAAGAAAAGGAGCTTCACAATCTCCTACTTAGAATAGGTAGGCTATTTCAACAATTAGGATGGCATCCCCACAGACTAGGTCAATGAGGGATTTGACCTTTCAATCATACTTAATTAAAGGACTATATTAAATGATATCTCTTGGAAGAGAGCATATTTAGAAAAGGATTGAAACAGATTATCAGCGGTTTGAAACAGCGCCAAAAACTTTTTTTCTTTACTAATTACACTATTGTTCCATTTCCCCTGTCCAGTCACATTACACATTTCTCAGTTCTTATTTAATCAATATTACTTCATCCAGTGCAACATCATCCCTACTGCTAAAGAGGCAGCATTGCACTTATAAAGGAAAACTGTGGGTAACCCTAAATCTTGTTTTGGTCCTTTGTTTTGGTATCCACCTGATCCCAATTTTATAAGAGCTTCTCAGACCAATCAATAAAATTAAAAAGACTCTCAACTTCACTGTGTTCACTGATCCCTACTATTAAGAAATAGACCCCAGGAAAGGAGATAGGCCAGATTCTTTCTCACCTGGAAGATACTTTCCATCTCATTTGGTCATTACTTCGAGGCACCTCAGTTCTCCTGGAAGCTCATTGTTTCCTGTAAGTTTGCCTGGAGAAAGAAGTGGGGTTTCTCAGTAGGGTTTTGAGAGTACATGAAGAAAACATTTTAAAAGACACCTGAAGATTTGTTGATTTTTGGGCAGTAAAATCTTATTGTAAGATTTCCTTCAATCCAGCCGCAGAGGCCAGCACAAGCTTCTTGGGCTATCCAGAAGTTATGAACCATAGTGCTACCTATAGAGTATCTAAGCCAGGATTTGACATATGCTCAGACTTTCTAGAAAAAGTCTCAATGTATCTGTAACTGTATGTAGAACTAACTCCTAGTTTCCCCTTCCTATTTAAAGTTGTGTTCCTTCTGGCACCTCTTATTGGCTACCCTGACTGAGTCTGTGAGGGAAATTATTTAAGGATTTATAGAACTGTGAATATAGTGAAAACATAATCTTATATATGTAATTAAATGGGATCTGTAACCTAATTGATGTAGGTATTTACTTCAACAACATCACTTCCATTCCATCCTCCTTCATTCCATAAATTCATCATAGCAAGTCCACTGTTCTTGTAGATTTATCTTTATAGCAAGCTTATACCACTGGTATCTATATGTAGCCCATTGGTAATTACTCATTCCTTCATATGGATATAGGATTTTTGATTTAGAGCTAGAAGGAGGCTTAGCAGTCATTTAGCCTATTCCCTTCACATTACATATGAGAAAATTGAAACCTTGAGCATTTAACATTACTGAAACACTTACTTGAGATCATGTGGCTAATAAGAACACCCCATTTTCCTCATGTATTCCTTTTTTTTGTTTTTCTTTTCTTTCCCTCTCTCTTTCTTTGTCCCTTTCTCTCCTTTCCAACTATAACTCTACATTCTTATGATGTTAGTCAAGAAAGGACCCAGGAAATATAAGAATTAATCAAATCTTGGAAGGATTCTAGGGAGCTGGCAGCAGCAGAGAAATGCTTTGATTGCTGAAAAACTAATGTGAGATGCTATCTTTTAAATTTTGTGCTATTTGTGTAGAACTAATATTAAAATCAGCATCTTACTCCTACTGACAATGATGTGGTAGGTGGCAGGTTGTGGATAAAGGACTGACTGATTAATTATAGCCATGACCACTTTCTGGAATAGGCAAGTTCTACTCACTGCTCAATACCTGGTTTGCTACTGTATAATCTTGGGCAAGTCAGTTACAGTCTCTAGATCTCATTTTCTTAATATATACAAGAAAAGGATTTATAACTGGTCCATTTCTAATTCTCTAGTCTCCTTAAACATTAACATCCCTCACATTCTCCATGGTCCAGTCATACTAATCTATTTGCAATTTCTTGTACACAACCCTCCATCTCTCATCTTTGTCCCTTTGTATCAACTGTACCATGCCTAGAATGATCTCCCTTCTTACTTCAACCCATTGAAGTCTTTGACTTCCTTCAAGACTAAGCTTACACATAACCTTCTTTAGGAAGCCTTTCCCCATTTCCTTGGCTACCAATGCCTTGTATTCCAAGGTCACCTTGTGTCTTTTTTGTATGCATGAATATACACACATGCTGTTAACCCAATAACTTTTAAGTTCCTTGAGGAGAAGGATTCTTTCATTTCTATCTTTTTATTGATAATGCCTGACATAGTATATGTTACCTAATAAGAACTTAATAGATATTTGAGGCAGTCATTAGATAATCATTTTTTTAAATGCCTATAATGTATTAGAGACTATATTAAAGGCTGGGAACATAAAGAGAAAAATATAGTCCCTACCTTTAAGGAGTTCACAATCTAGGGGGAGATAATAAGCAAACAAACATATACAAACTATATACAGGATAAATAGAAAATAATGAAAAGAGGAAAGTCAGTAGAATTAAGAAGGGTTGGAAAAGGCTTCTCATAAAATAAGGTATTTTAGTTGGAACTTGAAAGTCAGGAATGCCAGTTGGCAGACATGAGAAGGGATTACATTCTAGGCATGGGGAACAGCCAGATAAAATGCCTGGAGCCATGAGATGGAGGGTATTGCAAGAAGGGCAGTGTCACTGGATCGAGGAATATGTGGTGGAGAGTAAGGTGTAACAGTAATTGAAAGGTTAGAAGGGGATAGGTTTTGAAGGGCTTTGAATGCCAAAGGGAAGATTTCATATTTGATCCTGGAGAAAAAAAGGAACCATTACAGCTTATTGAGTAGATGGGTGACATGGTTGGAACTGCAATTTAGAAAACTCACCTTGGTAGCTGAATGGAAGATGGTTTGGAGTGGGGAGAGACTAGAGGCAGGCAGAGCCAGTAGTAAGCTATTGCAATAGTCCAACTACAAAATGACTACACCACAGTGATGGTAGTATCAGAAGAGAGACAAGAGATGTATTTGAGAAATACTGCAAAGGTAAAATTAACAGACTTTGACAACAAATTCATTATAGGGAGTGAGAGATTGTGAGGAGTTGAGAATGATACCTAGGTTGTGAACCTGAGGGACTAGGAGGATGGTATTTCCTTTTTCAGTAATAAAGGAATTAGGAATGGGAAAGAGTATTTAGGGAGAAAGACAATGAGTTCACTTTGGGACATGATGAGTTTAAGATATCTGCTTGACATTGATTTTGATATATCTGACTGGCACTGTGGAGATATGAGATTAAAGGTCAGTAGAGAGGTTGGAGTCGATTTGAGATTTGAGAATCATAATGATAGAGATGCCAATTAAATCTGTGGAATCTGATGAGATCATTAAGTGAAGCCGTACAGAGGGAGAACAAGGTCTAGGAGAGAACCTTGTGGGACACCTATGATTAAAGGGTGTGACCTGGAAAAATATCTGGCAAAGGAGATAGAAGAGGAGTGGTCAGATAGATAGAACCATGTTGATTGATGGATGGATTAAGTAAAAAGTCTCTTAAGCTATAAGGTGTTGTGTGTGGGTACAATTTTACAAGTTTAGATAGCAAGAAAACTGTAAAATGAAAGTGAGCTCTTCAAATGTGTCTTACATGGCATTCTTCAATATTGTGAGTGTCCATCATATTCATTATAAGGATCACTCTGGTTATATGTCATTGTTTTGCTTAGCTAGTGGAAGTAGAGGAGTGGGAAGATAGACAATGCTTAGAGGAGAAGAGATAGTAAGTTAATATTTAAGATCCTATTAGTGTGTTTGTATTCCATTGTCTATAATTGATAGACTCAGGAAAGGCAGCTAAGAGTTAATAAGTCAATGAACAAATATTGATTAATCACCTACTGTGTGCTGCGTACCATGCTAGATAAAATAGTTGACAATATCAAAACAATTCTACACTCTGTCAATGAAAATGATACAACTCACATAAGTAAATGCTATATATATATATATATATATATATATATGTATGTATATATATACATATATATATATGTATATATATATGTATGTATATGTATGTATATATACATATATACACATATGTGTATGATATATGTATATGTATATATATATATACATATACACACACATACACACATATATGTATATATATGACAAATACAAAGTAATTTTGGAGGAATCATATCTGTCTTGCAGCACCAGAGGATTTAACTGCTGTATGGTAGTTGATTAATTTTAGATGCCTCACTTTCTTCTGATAAATGTTATCCAGAGCTTTCCATCAAATTGTAAAAAGTAGATAAAGAGACTATGTAATTTGTGTATGTGTATGCATATCTGTAAGATCCTTAATGAGAAAGGGGAAAATGTTTTGGGAAGCAGAAGGGACAAAGTAAAGAACTAGAGGGAACAAAAGAATTGACTGTGAACTCCTTAGTCCAATAAGCTCAAATAGGACCAGTGGGTAAAAGCTATACCCTAATTTAATGAACATTTGGAATCACAAAATTACAGAATCTTAAAACTAAGAGTGAAAAGGGAGCTCAGAATGTATATAGTTCAACCTCACCCAAAGTATGAATCTGACCTGCAAAATTTCTGACTAGTGACACCCCAGCCTCTACTTGGAGATCTCCAGTAGCATGGAAAGAAATGTGCATAATGTGAATGGGATGAGTTCACTTACCAAACAGAAGAAAATAGAAGAATGATTAGAAACCAATGCAATAATATATTGTTTACAAGAGATATACTTGAAACAGAAAGACACACACAGATCTAAAATAAAGGGCTGGAGCAGCATCTATTCTGGTTCAGTAGCATTAAAAAAGACAGTGGTGGTAATCATGATCTCAGAGAAGCAAAGGTAAAGCTAATTAAAAGATGTAATTAGGGAAAACTTCATTATGCTAAAAAGGTACCATAGATAATAATATAATTTAAAAATTATAGTAAGTTTCTCTGATAAAAGCCTCATTTCTCAAATATATAGAGAACTGAGATAAATTTATAAAAAAAAAGTCATTCTTCAATTGATAAATGTTCAAAAGTCATAAGCAGGTAGTTTTCAAAAGAAGAGATAAAAGCTATCTATAGTCATATAAGAACCCTGTAAAACACTATTGATTAGAGAAATGCAAATTGCAACAACTCTGAGATACCACATCACCTCTATCACAAATGACAAATGCTGAAGGGGATGAAAGAACAGTAAGTCCACTAATGAACTCTTCTTGGTGGAGTAGTGAACTAGTCAAACATTTTGGAAACAATTAGGAAATATGCAAAAGCCTATAAGACTTTGATTACTCTTTGACCTAATAATACTAATAACGCTAATAAAATGATAAAGATAACAATATGAAAAATAACATTGGAAGATTAAATTCATTATCATGACTGGATTAGGAATCTGCTGCTGAGTAAATTATCCCTTTTATCATATATTATGTTTTATTCAAAACAAAACAAAAAAAAGATTTTGTTTTTCTTTAAAAAAAACAAAAAGAAATGGAGGTAACGTTGAGATCTTAAAGACTAACCAATTGCATTAAAAATTCTAATTGGCCAACCTTAAACTGTTTCAAACACATGTACCACAATACCACTATGTATTATCTGATAATTAGCCTAGTTAAGGTCAGAGAAATTCATCCTCAAATTGGCCACAGGATGATGAATTTCTTAGATTAAGGAAATTTTGATGACCATCTGTCAAGACAGGTCATGCTCTGATCTCTGTAGGTATAGGGAAAAGGATTCAAAAAATAAAGAAGAAAAGAAAACATAAGTCCTTGATATCCTAAAGTAAGTTGACAATCATAATCAAGCAGAATTATGAGAACAAATACAATTTATTTCTTGATACTGCTTGAGAATTTGGCCTGCTCCACAATCCCTTCTGTGCCCACATTCTCTTTCTTTCCTTAAATGCAACTAGAGCTCCAACTGGTAAAGACATATGTGAACTGGTTGGAAGTAGCTAGCTATGTATTTTTGCATGTTTTTATTATTTCTGGTTTACCTTTATTTTAAAAATGTAATTGGATAGACTTGGATTTAAAATAAATTACTCTTAATCAGGTAGATCCTGTGGTTTTCATATCCATGACTCAATGGACCCTAGCTTCTCTTACAATTCTAAACATATAATCTTATGATCATGTTCACATTCTTTTGTTTCTCAAATTGTATAGAGGAAGAGAAATATTTTGTAATCATGATTCCTTAAACATCAGGAAAAAAAATCACTCAAACTTAAACAGTGAAAATAAAGAAAATAGGAAAAGAGAACAAGTAATTTATACAGTCAATTTTATAGCATTTCATCACTAACTCTGCCATATCTTTGCAAAAAAAGAGCTTGCTCCAAAAACCATGCTTTTATCGCTATCAATCAGTTGACTTCCTATTATAAAATTCTGTTCCAGACCCATCACAAAAATGTTCCCATTTCACATTCATGTTGGATTAGAACACTGGAGAGGAGTCCGGGTCTATTACACTGGGCTTTCAGAAAGAAATAGGACAAAACCACAACATCTCTTGGCTACCTAAAGGTTCTAGTGATTAAAGGGGTCACTACAAGCTCCTGTAGTGGAGTTTCTTTTGTTGAAATTTCCCCCAGGTTTTAATTAAGAATAGAAATTCAAAGACTCCATGCTGTCTCAATGTGATTTCTGTTCATTCTAAAGGAAAGAGGCCCTGCATCACAGCCCTGTCTTTGGCATTTACTGTCCTGAAAAATCTTATTCATTGCAGCTCCTTTTTTATGGCTAATGGATAACTATATATAAATACATATTATATATATAAAATAACTAATCTCATAACTAGGATTATCCAGAGAAAGGTAATCAAGAGAGACACTAGAGAAGGGCCTTGAGTTTGTGTCTTATGATTGTCTGTTGAAGGAACTGAGGATTTTTTTGCTTGGAGAACAGAAAACTTGGGAAGAACATAAAAGCATTCTTCCATTATCTGAAAAGTTAGCATGTGCAAGGGAGATTTTGCCCATTCTTTTTTATCTGCACAGAACAGAACTAAGGACAACAGATGGCAAAGAAGAAAATTTAGAAAAGAAACATTTTACGACAAATTTCTTAATAATTAGAGTTATCCAAACTTAGAATGGGTTTCCTTGAGGAAACAACAAATCCTTCTTCATTGAAGTTTGTTTGTTTGTTTGTTTGTTTGTTTTGGCAAGGCAATCAGAGTTAAGTGACTTGCTTAGGGTCACACAACTAGTGTCAAGTGACTGAGGACAAATTTGAACTCATTTATTCATGATTCCAGGGCTGGCGATCTATCCACTGCACAACCTCCAGTTACCCCCATTAAAGATTTTCAAAGAGATGTTAGATGACCACTTATTTACAGTTATGCTATAATAGAGGTCATTTTGAGGTTCTCGATGGCTGCCAAAGAACCCTATAGCTCTAAAATGTTTTCTTTCTGTGAACATGATAATCCAGGTAATAAATAATAAGGGCTTTAAATAGTGCGGTTAGGGGTTGTAGTTGGGAGATATTATAAAGCCCAGAACTGGAAGACATTTGTAATTGAGTATAGAAGGTAAAGATGAAGCAGGAGTCAAAGTGGACTTGTATCTGGATTACTGGTACTGCTAGAAGGAATGGTTAACTTCAAAAGAATTATCTTAACTGGGTGGAGGGAAAGAAGATAACATTTCTTTTAGCTACATATGGGTATGATAAACAGATGGAAATTTGTCCAGAAGATGCTAGAATGGAGAAATGCTAGAATGGAGGCAAGCAATGAGGCCAAGCGTATTTATATATATTTGGGAGTCTTATGAATAGAAGGAATAATTGAAGATATAATAAAGGATTAATCACGGAGGACAAAATGGTGTATTCATATTTATATGATGAAACTAACAATGTAGACAATAGATTGAATTTATCACTCTCCAGTGTTCCCCTCTCCCCAACAAAAATATGTATTTGCTAGCTAAAATTGTTTGTTTGTGTGAACTTTTTCCAGGAAAAATATTTTTCTTAGATCAGTATTAGTCCTAAATATGCAAAATATACTATCTTCTATAAGATCTGTATCTGGAAGCAAGATCTCCATTTTAAAATGCCATTTCCTGCCCTGGAGCTGAGTAGCGTCTGGCTAGAACATCTGTTAGACTATTGGCTAGAACTCACCAGACTATCTTGATGACCTAGTGGTGTTGTGGGTGAGGACTAGCCATTTCAAAACAAGACTGAGACCCCATTGTGTCCCCATGAGGAATCCTGGATTTAAATAACTATCAGGTGCAGAGGTATTATCACTTACAATTAAGTTGTAACTGGAAAATGCTTCAGAATGGGAAAAGTCAAATGGAGAGAGCAGATATAATAATGATGAAACATAAACTGTGTCTATGCAAACCCAGATATCTTGAAGGACAGCAATGTGGTCAGAGTAGTTGATTAAAGATTATTTTAAAGTATTCACTAAGCAGGTAGGTTAAAAACTGGCCTTTGATGAAACAGAACACACAGCCTTATTTGATTAGTTGTTGAATATAGTCAGTCAGCTAAAAATACACATGCCTGTGCCCACAGGCCATAAGTTCATAAATAAAAAGAAATAAAATTACAGGAAGACATGGCCAATATGTAGACACAAAATACCAATTGTGGTATAGTATGTTAAAGGAGAGCGTTATGGTGGAAAGAACAATGGCCTACAAGTCTAGTCTGAGCTGGAGTCTTATTGTAGCCATTTATTAGATCTATAAAATGGGAGTGGGGGTAAATGATCTAATTTCTCTGGGTCACAGTTTTTTTTTCGTGTGTCAGATGAAGAAGTTAAGATAGTTACCTCTAAGACCTTTTTTAGAACTATCTATTAAAATGGTCCAAACCTGATGGTAAAAGTGGAATAAAATCCCAGCAAGGAAATTTTGTAGCAGGGTAGGTCTACAAATGTTTTGCAACTAAGACATCTTGGAGAGTTGCCTGGGCTTACTAGGAAGTTAAGTGATTTCTCAGTGTCATACAACAGTTATTTGACAGAGACAGGCTTTGAGATCATGTCTTCCTGAAGCCCAAGAGCAACTCTATATCTACTGTACAAGGTTACTCATCATCAAAGTGAGTATCTAAAGTTTTATGATTTTAGGAGATTATACATTCTACAATAACTGTATATAAGGATTTATATAGAATTTTTATAGAGCATGTGAAATATAGATAGAGTATATCTATGGATAGTTACATATGTGCATATACATACATATGCATATTTTAAAGCATCATCAATTATTGAATATTTGAACCTAGCTCTCAAGTATTCAAGCAAAAGCTTCATGAAAACTTGTCTCTGATAAAGAAGTGACTTATGTAACTAGTAGGGGTTTGCACTAGATGACTATTGAGTTCTCTTACAATTCTAAAATTCTATGATTTTATGAAAAATCATGGCCTGTAATTAGTATTCTTTTCAATTTGGTAATTATAGAAACAAGAAATAAATTTAACCAAATAAAATTTGTTTTTTTTTTTAGTTTTAATAGTAATCATATGGATTTAGTTCATTCTGAAAGTAAATTATTTGTCATTTGCACCAGATAAGTCATGGAAGGAATAACTGAAATACATATATACATGTGTGTATATATGTATATGCATATGTATACATATATGTGTGTATATAGTGAGAGAGAAAAAGATCCACATATATGTAGGTATGTGTATGTATAATATACACATATATCCTTTTAGAATAAGAATGATTATAAAAGGCTAGGAAATTTACCATCATGGTCATATTTTCACAAAGTTTACCCTCAAATACCACATTATCCAGGACATAAGAATATAACTACATCCACATTCACATCTCTCTTATCCAATCAATAATTAGTTGTCATTTCAGTTACCGTACCATTAATGTTCTCTTCCAAACTTCTTACCGTATATTTGCTCACATTGATCATTATGCCCGGAGTAGCCTTCTTTCCCTACTTTATGTGATAAATTCCTATTCAAAGTTCAGTTGAAATGCTACTTTTTCTTATTTTATCTTATTTATTTCTCAATTACATATAAAAAACTACCTTGATGCTTTATCCTTTGATGCTTTATCAGTTGTGAACTGATTCATACTTTTACAAATTTGACTCAATTCTCTATTGTTTTGAGAAATGAGGCCTTTATCACAGAAACATCATAAATCTGTTAGTTTTTTATTTCCTTTTCATCTTTGCTTCCTTGGTTTCGTTTGTACAAAACCTTTTTTTTCTTAATTTGATGTAATTAAATTATCCATTTTAAAACCCGCAAATGTCACAATCTTTTGTTTGATCATAAATTCTTCCATTTTTCATAGATCTTACAGGTAAAATTGTCCATGCTCCCCTTTTTGGCTTATGATATTACCATCTCTGTCTAAACCATGTTCCCACATGATCTTATCCTGGTATATAGTGTGAATGTTGGTGTGTACCTAGTTTCCACCAAACTGTTTTCCTGTTTGTTTAGGTATTTTTGTCAAATGCTAAGTTCCTGTCCCAACAGATTGGATCTTAAAGCTTATCAAACACTAGACTATTATGGTCATTTATTACTGTGTATTGTGTACCTAATCTATTCCACTGATCCACAATTCTATTTCTTAGCCAGTACCATATTGTTTTGATGATTTCTGCTTTGTTAGCAGTTTGAGATATGGCACTACTAGGCTACCTCCCTTCACATTGTTTTTCATTGATTCCATTGATATTCTTGACCTTTTATTCTTCCAGATGAATTTTGTTAATTTTTTTCTAACCCTATAAAGTAATTCTGGTAGTTAAGTTGCATGGCACTGAATAAGTAAATTAATTTAAATATAATTTTAATTTTTATTATATTGGCTCAGTCTACCAATGAGCAAATTAATGTTTTTGTAATTGTTTAGATTTGACTTTATTTGTGTGTGTTTTGTAATTGTGTTCATATAGTTCCTGAGTTTATGTTGGCAGGTAGACTTCCAAGTATTTTATATTGCCACAGTTATTTTAAATGGAATTTCTCTTTCTATCTGATGATTAACTTTGTTGGTAATATATGCACATGCTGGTGATTTATGTGGGCTATATCCTGCAACTTTGTTGAAGTTGTTAATTATTTCAATTAATTTTTAGTTTTCTAGGGTTTTCTAAGTATATCATATCATCTGTAGAGAGGGATAGTTTTCTTTCTTCATAGGTTATTCTAATTCCTTCAATTTCTTTTTTTTTCTCTTATTGCTAAAGCTAACATTTCTAGTACAATATTGAATAATATTAATGATAATGTACATACTTGCTTCACTCCTGATCTTATTGAGAAGGCTTCTAGCTTGTCCCATTACAGATGATGTTTGCTGGTGGTTTTAGATGAGAGGTTCCCAAACTTATTTGGCTTATGCCCATTTTTTAAAAAATTTACTCAGTGCCCCCCAGGAAGCCTTCTTTCTTTAACCCTTTAATGTTTTTTTTGAAATTTGTGTCATTTCAAAAAATATGATTTTTTTTAAAATGACGCATCTTAAATTCAATAATTCATATAAATTTGTGTTTTTCTCTATATCCTGCATTCTTACATTTCATGCACATTGCATCATGTAACCATATAGCATCATAATGTAAACAAGTCATTATACACACATATTTTTGTAGATGCATGCTGGACTTCCCTATAACGTGCAACCCACTCTATTGCCAACACCTGCTTGTTAAGGCCTGCCAGCAGACTTGACCACTGAGCAGTTATAACTTGCATTTTGTGTGTTTATTTGGAAAATAATGCAATCACTATGGCTTTAACTCTGTTACCCAGTAGATGAAACAAATATGTACAATTTTTCAAAATTTTCTTCTTTTCTTTCCTGGTGCTTCCATCACCCCCTTATTTTTATTCAATGGCCCCCAATTGTATCTGAGACTACTACCAACCCCTTGGATTGTTTCAGTGCCCCCCAGGGGACAGTGTCACCCATTTTGGGAAACTCTGTTGTTTTAGAGAGAACCCTACTCATATCAGATCTGGTTTAAAGAGATAATAATATACACATTTAGAAGGGAATAAAAGTCTTCTAAGTTTATAAAGAAATAAGAGGGTTAGGGAATAGAGTAAGGTGGGGTATAGAAGGCTGTCCAGATTAACAGGAATGAGATAAGGAAGGAATAACATATATGTGGAGGATATAAAAGTCCTCTAAATTCAGATAGAACAAGAGGGTAGGGGGTAAGAGTGAGGGAAGAAGACAAAGGAGATATCTTTGGAGGGGGGTAGGTTAAGTAGTAAGAGGGCAAGGTAGTGGGTAGAAGGAACTCATTTAAAAAAACTTTTTTTCCTCTTTAAAAAACTATTATTTATAATAAATTTAGATAGATACTATTTATCATTTTAAGGAAAGTTCCATTTATTCTTATGTTTTTTTTAATGTTTTTAATAGGACCGATGGTTATATTTTGTCAAAAGCCTTCTGCATTTATTGAGATAATCATATGTTATTTTATTGACATGGCTGATTATGTTAGTAGTTTTCCAAATATTGAACCAGTCCTTCATTACTGGTATAAGTTCTACTTGGTCATCATAGATGATCTTTGGGATATATTGCTATAATGTTCTTGTTAGTATTTTTTTTTAAATTTTTGCATTAATATTCATTAGGGAAATTTGTCTATAGTTTTCTTTGTCTGTTTCTTGCCCTTCCTGATTTAAGTATTACTACCATATTTGTGTCATAAAAGAAAAAATTGGTAGGATTGCTGACTTATTTTTAAAGCCTTTCGTGATACCACATAGTAGGTACTTTTTAATGTTTGCTGAATTAAATTGTCTTATTATAGTGATTCATGTTGTTCTTCTATAATTAAGTCAATTCATTATATTTGATATTTGTTTTATCTACAGCTTAATCTCTGGAACATTGACAAAAGCTCCCTATTAAACAATGCCTACTGTCAAGGCATTTATGTTTATATCCTTTCATTTAATCTTCCCTACATTGTTTACATTCCAATTCTTATAAATGGTCCAAGTTTTCTCTACAATTTGTTTGAATATTATAAAATGGACGAGAAAAATGTATGCTCCTTGTAGGCAGGGACTTCGTCATTGTTGTCTTTGTATTACTGTGACCCACCACAGTGCCTGACTCATTTATTTTTGTAAGTCCCCTGTTGCTAGAAGATAGTGTTTTGTTTGGGTCCAAACTTATGATTTCCTTTGGTCTACAGAAAACATTTTGAGGGAATTTCATTTATCAAAACAAAATGAGAAACCTTTTGTAATTTATACTCTTAGAGAGTTGTCTGGAGGTGCACACATGTTGAATGACTGGATCAGAAAGTCAGAATATGTCAAAAACAAGACTGGAACTCAGGTCTTCCTGACTGAGGCCAGCTCAACATGTACTATACCATACTATCATCCTCCCTAGAATATGTCATATGCTTAACAAATGCTCATAGAATGAATGAATCCAAGAGAAAGAAGAAAATTTACTATCAACTAGGCAAACTGGCTAATATATTAACTTCCTTATATCATTCATAAAAAAAAATGTCATTCACTTTCTGAACAGTTCCAGTGTTGAAAAAGCCCACCAGGGCACCCAAGTCTATTGTTGTCACAAAGTTCTTTGTTCACTGAAAACAAATATCTTTCCCTATAATATTTGCCCAACACTCCTGTTAAACAACACAGAATAATAACATTTTTAGGGGGTCCTGAGATTTACCGATTGTTTTCCTTATTTTAAAAAAAAACCAACTCTTTGAGACAGGAAATTCAAGAATTATTATGCCATTTAAGATGAAAAAAATGAAGCTCAGAGATTTGAAGTGACTGGTGCCTAGGTATGTAGCTAGTAAATGGGAGAGTATAAAGTCAAATCCAAATCTCTTGACTCTATTTTTAAAAATTAATTTATTTTAAACTTAAATACACAATAAGAAGGGGGAGGGGAAAGCATTGCCATGTGAACAGGAAAACATAAGAGAGGATTCAAAATACACAGCAATAAATGTCCATTTCAAGAAAGCCCATATAATAAATACTACCCATTGTGTTCAGGGCTGTCCATCTTTTCTTGCTTCCTTGTAAGTTTTCTTTTGTTCTCTGCTGTGCACTTTTTACTTTGTTCTTTTTTTCTCCCTCCCCATCTCCCCCAACAAGGTTATAATTATGAACACATACATACAAATACATATATACACAAATACACACAAACATTTTACCTGCATATATATACATATATATGTATATATATATATGTATATATATACCATTACATACATACTTAAATATACATATACTTAGATATCTATAATCATACTTATATATAGATATATGCATTCATATGTATCTGTGTAAGACCATACTATGTTTGTCCTATTTTTCTGAGGGTAGACAACATCTTCCTTGATAAGTCCAAGTCTTTAGATATTTTTTCTAATTCCACCAACTCATTATTTCCTATACCACAGAAATATTCCAACCTTATATTGTCTAGCTATTTTAAATAATCTAAAACAATATTGATTAATATGGCTGACATATTGTGTAGTTTCTGTTTTTCTCTTTTCGTTAAATGTATTTCAGCTTTAACTTTGTCTGTGATCATGATTACTAGTCCTGCTTTTTTCCCCTAATAAATTCTACTTTATTTTATTTTTGTATATATCTCTTATTTTCTATCCCTACTGACTCTTTTACTTTCCTTCTACCTACTACCTTGCCCTCCTATTACTTAACCTATCCCTCCAAAAATACCTCTCTTATCTTTTCCCCTGCCCCAACCTTTGCCCTTATCCTCTTGTTTCTATTTGAATTTAGAAGACTTTTATAGCCCTCCAAATATATATATATAATATTTCCTCTTTATTCCATTCTTGTTAATGTAGATACCCTTCTATAATCTACCTTATGCTATTCCCCTAACCCTCTTATTTCTTTATAAATTTAGAAAACTTTTATTCCCCTTTAAATGTATATATTATTCTCCATTTAACCCAGATCCGATGTGAGTAATGTTCCCTCTAAAAATCCCTCTCTTATCTCTCCATTTTCTGACTCTAAATCTAGCACTCTTTCTGCTATGCCATGCTAAATAATTATTCTGTTTTTATTTTATAACTTCCTTTGAATATTTGAAGACTTTCAGTAAGATACATTTTGATGCCTTGTTATGTTTTGAAGTTGACTCTGGGTACTGGAAGATTACCCAAGATATATACATCCTTTGGTAAGTTTTACCATTTTCAAAAGGCTTTCTGAGGACCAACCTGGATAAAAACAGAAAGGCTAATCACCGGTGTCCTAGCTGTTTGGCCTTTTAAAAAATGTGTCACTCTAATACCAGACCTTGTTTTCAATGATAAAGAAAACATTGTGTGTTGATCTTAGCTTTCTTTATTAGTAGTAGCTCATTTTGGGATTTAGCATTGTTATTATTCTAACTGAACGATGTTATACTTTTGAAATCATCTTCTTATCTTCATATTTACATCTTCTGTAAATGGCCTTAAAAATCTAAGTTCACTGGCAAATTCCCATGCTATCTTTAGATAAGAAACTCATTTTTCCTCCTCACCAGAATTGTTTCTTGATTTATCATCTGAATTTCATTCTTAAGATCTTCCCTCCCCTCCAGGACTAACTTCCCATTTGGAATTTTACTTCTCCAAATTTTCCTTTTGCCTCTGAAATTCTTCTCATCCAAAATATTCTTTTTGTCTTTCCCACTTCAGATAACAGATCTTCATACAGTTCATGGACTTCCATTCATGATGCATACTGTCATTCTACTGCCTTTCTCTATAATTTGTTCAAACTGTATTCCAGGCTTAAGTAGCAGCCCATTAATTCTCAGTAACTCCTGTGAGGTCATATTAATTTCCTCAAACTCATTTTTTTTTGTTAGTTATACTCAGGAGACTGGTGATTAGATATGTACTCTTATGTGTATTGTTTCTAACCCTTTGCTTTGTTATTATTTCCACTGTTCTTCAAGCAGAGGTTGGATGACTATTTGTCAGCTATATTATAATTGGGGTTAATTCTGTGCATGGGTCATATCAAATGGTCACTAAGGTTCCTTGTTACATTCAAATTCTGTAATTCTTGGTAATTCTATTGCATTTTTTTTCTGTCAACCTGAAAGTTTTGTATATCATATAGTTTAGCTGATAAAACTGTGTGCTGTTCTTTCTCCCTGTCCTTTCATTTAAATCCATCTTAATCTGATCAAGAAGATTCAGGGCGAATACCTTCACCCTAGACCTTATTAGGGCCTCTCTGTCTGTGGCCAATAATTCATTGTTCTTTTGTCCTTTGTGAAATCTAGAAAGCTAAACTCTATTCTCTGACAGCACCATATCACCCAGCTTTTGACTTGCCACATTTTACTTCCCATTCTAAGATCTTTACCTTGAACCAATAGCATGGATGAAAATGTTATCCGTACTCCTAATTCCTTCAGTTTCCTGCTCAGATCTTCTTAATCCCTAGAGATTCTCCCTGTGTTTACACATGAATCACCAGAAGTGGGTGGCCCCCATCACTTCTTAAAAGTTGTGGGAGGGAGGCTTTCAAGTCATATCCTGGTTGTATGTCCTGGGGGATGCATGTCCTAATTCATAGCTGTTTACGTCCAATTGACATATAGCATCCTCCATATTTAACAGTAAATCCTTGTCTTCATTGTGACACGTGCTTTCATCTTGGAACTGGGGAAAAATAGTCTTTATTCTATGTAGTATGGGTGGATAGCTTTTTTTCTTATGTGGAGCGTAAGAATCTTCTTTCTCAGAAGGTTCCATTTCATCTTATATGCAATGAACTGTATTTAATTCTAGCTGTTCAGAGGTACTTCTAGTCTCTAACTCTGTGCCACGTTCTTCTAACTTCCAGGCTCTCTAGGCTCATGCCATTGATTTGAATTCCTTTCGGTGTTCTTACCATCTAATTCTTTTTTGTTCTCCTCTTAGTCCTTATTTTCCATTTTGCTGAAGATGCTCCATCATCCCTGACAACTCAGAAAATGGAGAGGCCAATATGTTTATATATACATTGGTTTAAGATTTAATCTTACGGGGAGGTCAATTTGCACTTAATGCCTAAAGGAGAAATATGAAACATAGTCTCCAAAGGAATTGAAACCCTACTCCTCATTCAATATCTACTAAAATTCAGATTTTTTGACTAGCTGGAGCAGCTAAATGCCGCAGCAAACATGCTGTTTGCACCACCTGTTCCTTTGTCAGGTTGACCTCCAGAGCCCACTTTTTTTTAAAAAGGAGGCCAAAGTATTCTCTCCCAGAACTTCCCCTGCTAATCTTTTACTCTCCCAGGTGTGAATAATAATTATTTAGCAGATCCCTGACAACTCCCTTATCATGCAAATGTAAGCAGTAAATTCACTAGCAAATACATTTAAGAATCCCTGCAGGATAATCTCCAAGGTCAACAACCTGCTTCTGCTCTCACTCCTCTGTTGCCTATTCACACTGCCAGAATTTCAATTTGGAACCAATTGACATTGCAGGTAGCTCTGACTATTCACTACAAGAAATCTTGCTAATCCATTCATCTGTACTTGTGGGGGGGAAAAAATGTGAACTTCGCGTTTCACCTCTGTTTTGCTTACTCATCAGCCTCTGCTGCTGATCTAGCCATTCACCTACCCAGTTCTATTATCATTTCATCTTGTTTATGCAGTAGCATCATCTAGTGGTAAAAGATGGTAATTTCAGGCTAATATAGTGGTTATATGGGGGGAAAAGGCCGATTTTTCATAATGGTTCTTTTCAACCCAGTTTCCTGCACTGTGTTATGGCAAATAGCAGGAAATAGTATGTAGCTCAGAATGTGCTTATTAGGATTTTAATCATACCTGACAGTGCCACTGCTAGTGATCTTGGAATCAATGAACAAGCACTTATTAAGCACCTGTGGTATGCCAGGGACTGTGCTAGGCACTAAAGATACATTATGAGGAATGAAACAATTCTTATTTTTAAGAAGCTTACTTTCTAGTTGGGGACATAGGAAATAGAGCATGAGATAGATATAGATATAGATATATATATATATATATAGATATATATATAGATATATATATACAGAGAGAGAGAGAGAGAGAGAGAGAGAGAGAGAGAGAGAGAGAGAGAGAATAAATACAAGATTATTTGGGAGGGATCAGGAAAAATTTAATATAGACAAAGATTTCAGTTGAACCTTGGAAGGCAGAGATTCTATGAGGCAGCTATAAGGAAAGAGTGCATTCCAGAAATAGGGCTTAAAAAGTACAAAGGTTCAGAGAAGGGAGATGAAGTATCTAGTATGAGATATAGAGAGAAAGCCAGTCTGACTAGAGAATGAGGTATGTCCAATGATGCTGGTAAGATAGAAAGAGAGAAACAATTTATATTTTAAAAGATCATGGAGAATGTCTGATGTACAAACTTAATAGGTTTTAAAGAGGGAAAAAGCGTGGTTTCTTCACTCAGCTTGATCCCTGGAGTAATTTGAACATATTAAAAGGATGGTTTGTTAACATTTAGAATGGGAAGCAACAATAACAATATTGCTTTCAAGAACAAATCATGATAAAGTAACCTCATCTTCTTTTGGCATAGTAATTAAATTAGTATATCAGATGGACACAGAAAACATATCGTATTTTATTATAAAGCATTTAATAAATTCTGTAATGTTATCCTTGGGGACAAAATTGAAATATATAGTCAAGTCGTCAGACAATTCAGGTGAATTCAGAACTTATCCCATTAACAGGCACAAAGAAAAGAGGGGCTGTTCTTTGTATAGACAATTAGACTTAAAGTTAAGAAGATCTGGTTTTAAAATCCCATATCAAACAATACTATAGCTGTGTGACCTTATCCAGTATAAACTCCAGTAAAAGTGGACCCTTACCAGTTATACATTGATATGAAAGCACAAATTAACATTATCTATGATTCACTTTATTTTAATTTTTATTAAACATCTCCCAGTTGAATTTTAATCTGACTAAGTCTGTGGGCATTAAACTTGACAACTCTGCTTTAGACAAGCATTTTCACATCTCTGTGATTCAGTTTCTTCACTAGTAAAATTAGAGGATTGATACTCATTTCAGTTGAGAAGGAGTTCTCTAATAGAAATCCTCAGAGATCTGTTCCTGACCCTATGTTATTGAATATTGCTTTCTTCTAAATTAATGACTCAGATAAAAGGTTATACAACATTAATCAAATTTGTATATAGCATGAAACTTGAAGGATGACTAATTCTTGGTAGGCAAAAACAACATGCTGAAATTAAGTAGGGACAAATATAAAGATTATTTCATATCTGGTTCAAAAATCAATTTTTCACAACTACAGAATATCATGGCTAACCAAAAAATTCTTCTGTGTGTGTGTGTGTGTGTGTGTGTGTGTGTGTGTGTGTGTATGAGGGGAAATCTGTGGATTTTATAAATCAGTAAAATGTAACAGCCTTCATGGCATGATTTTGTTTCATCTTTACTTTATCCCTCTAGCACCTAACACAATGTCTTGAACATAGTAGGCACTAAATTATTTTTTTTATGAATTACATTGACTGTAAGTTAAATATAAGCAAATAGTATGTCATTGATACCTAAAAAGCCAATTTTCCTGGACTACATGAGCCAAAGTGTCCAGAAAGGGAGGTGAGAGTTCCATTTCATGCTGCCCTAATCAGACATCAATTAGAATATGGTGTTCTGTTCTCATGCCACATTTCAGTAAGAAAATAGGCATTCTAAAAATCCAACCAGTAGGGTGAGAGTGGACTGGACATTATGCCATGTCTTGATCAATTGAAACAGCTGATGTTATTTGCCTGGAAACAAGGACTTAAAAGAAACATAAGAACTGTTTTCTATAGTGGAAGGGCTAATATGTAGAAGGAATAAATTCTTTTTTTTTTTCAGTCCCAGAAAACAGTAATGAGAGCAATAGGTGGAAGCAGCAGAGAAATATTTGCAGGTTTGATGTAATGAAAATTTCCCCCCAAAATAGAGATGTCTAAAAGCTGAATAGGCTACCTCAGAAGATAATAGATTAGCTGTCACTAAAGATCTTCTAGGAAAAAAATGGAGGGGAACTACAAGTTAAAGTGGGTTCTAGTACCATTATTCACTTGTGTCACCTTGGGCAATACTGCATAACTTCCCTATTCCTCAGTAAAACAGTGTTAATTAATACTTGGCCTACCTAGCTCACAGGATAAAATGTAAAAATGAACATGGGAAGGTGCCAGTTTGTTTGGTGAGCAAAATGAGGGAAAGAATGACAACTGGGAAATCAATCTGTCTTAGTAGTGGTTGTCCTAATGAAGGGAAAAGCACTTCCATCTTCCCTTTGCCTCTTAGATTCCCTAAATTTCTTCAACACTCAGCTCAAAGACCTCCTCCTGAAGGTGGCCTTTTCCCTATCCCATTTTCACGCTCCACCATTGCCAATGCCTTCCCTCAAAGATTACCTTCCATCTAATCAATATATTTTTTTAGTTACTTACATGTAGTCTTCCTCATTATAATGTGAGTTCTTTGGGGACCAGAAACATATTTTTGACATTCTTTGTACCCTCAGTGCCTGACACATTAGAAATGCTTAATACATTCCTATTGACTGACTTTGAAAAAAAAAATAAGTATATAATGAAGTATTAGTTTGTTGGTGACTTCCCTCTTGAGTAGAAAGGATCATTGGCTCAATTGCCTAATTTGTTTCATGACTCATGAAAATTCATAGTAAATTTGCATTTTATATGAAATTGAAAGAATGGCTAACTTGGGGTAACTGTTTTGAACTGTTCATCATGATATAGATTGCATAGTTATACCAATTGTGACCCACAGTTGTGCTGATTTGCAAAGGTGAACCAGTCTAGACTTACACAATTGTAATAGAAAGAACACTGGAATTTGAAGACTTGAGTACAAAATTCATCACTTTGACTTCTTATCTGTATAAATGTGGACAAGTCACTTAACTTGTGTTGAGCTCAATTTCTTCATCTTGAATATGAGCGGGTTAGTCTAACTGGCCTGTCAGATCCCTTCCAACACTAAAACTTTGATCCTGTGAATTTTCCTAATGATAAAAGAATAAAAGTTATTTATATAGGACTTTTAGTGCTTACAGAGGTCTTTATATGCCCTGTCTTATTTACAACAGCCATATGAGGTAAGTGTCTCATTATCCTAATTTTATAGATAAAGTAGTTGAAGCTCCAAGATGTTAAATGACTGGCCCAGTTTTAAACAGCTATGAAGTCACAAAGCTAGGATTCAAACCCAGATTTCTCCTGACTCCAAGTCATGCTATTGGGACCTGTCCAAATTTTGCATTCCTTAACCTCAGTCTGTTCCTTGGTGAGAAAAGCATTGATTCTGAACAGAAGAGGTCTTGGATCAAATCCCATCCCCACCACTTACTATGTGACTTTTGGCATATGATGTTACTCTTCATGGCTTTCATTTCCTCATCTACAAAGATAAGGTGATAAACAAACAACCTAAAAGTTCACAAATTTAGATCTAGAAGGGCTCTTACATTCCATTTATTCCAGGCCTCATTTTAGAGATGAGAAACTGAGACCTAGAGAGATAAAAATCAAAGTCACAAGATTGTACAAGATTTTGAACCCACGTCCTTTGATTCCAAATATAGCATTCTTCCCATTCAACTCTTTGGACTCCATCTTTGTAGTTTTGTGGACTATAAATATGCTTGGAACAGTGTGATTTACCTGGGTCTTAGTACAGGTTCTTTGCCATCTTGCTTTTTTTTTGACTCTATGTGTGTGTGTGTGTGTGTGTGTGTGTGTGTGTGTGTGTGTGTGTGTACACTTTATTCACTTTAACATTCATTTAAAAAAATTTAACTTCCAATTTCTCATCCTACCTCCATCCACTCCTCAACCCATTGAGAAGGCAAACAATGTGATATTAATTACTAGTTATGTCAAAAAAACCCAAGAAATATAAAGTAAGTGAAAAAAACGTATGTTTCAATCTGTCCTCAGAGTATATCTGTTCTCCCTCTGGAAGTGGATAACATTTTTCATCATGAGTCCTTTAGAATTTTTTTGGATAATTGTATTAATTAGAGTAGCTTAGTCTTTCATAGTTGACCATTGTTGCAACATTGCTGTTACTATATACAATGTTCTCCAGGTTCTGATTACTTCACTTTGCATCAGTTCACATAAGTCTTCCCATGTTTTTTTTTAAATGAGACAATCTCCTCTCATTTCTTATATCACAATAATATTCTTCCATAATCATATATCACAGTTTCTTCAGTCATTCCCCAATTAATGGACATTCCCTCAATTTCCATATGTGTGTGTGTGTGTGTGTATATATATATATATATATATATGTAATGTATGTATGTATGCATATATGTGTGTATTCCCTCAATTTCCAATTCTTTGCCACCACAAAAAAGCTGCTATGAATATTTTTGTTCACATAACTCCTTTTCCTTTTTATTTGATCTCTTTGGGATATAGAGACCTAGTAGTGCTGTTGCTGGGACAAAGTATATGCATAATCTTGCTGGGACAAAGTATATGCATAATCTAAATATTTTTTGATACTCTGTGAGGGAATGCTGCTTATAACTTTCTGTCATCTATTCCTGTAGTACTTCATATTCCTATTACTCTAGTCTTTGGCAAACATACTTCACACCTTTGCAAGGAAATTTAAGATCTGCTAGATGAGGTGATTTTTAACTCCTTTTTATGACAAGCATTTTGTGTCTGTTAAACTTGTCATAGTTGATGTCAATGATTTCTTTTTGATCAATTTTTCTACTTGCCCTGTTAACAAAGGTGTTTAAATAGAGCAGGTCAGAGTTTCTCTAATCATATGGAGGCCTTATTCCAGTTTTTATCATTTACTTTGACCTTTGCTCTGTGCAACTGGGATCAGAATGTAAACAGGTATCTGACTCTGAAATGACTGCTATGTCTATAACCCAAAAGTGTTCTATGGGTTGCTATGTAGTTAGTTTCATTTGCTTTATCATATTTAGGGACAGACAATCCAAAACTTAATGATTATTCTTAAAGAATTTATTCATACTAAAAAAAACTTAACTCATCTTAGCAAAATGGTATAGTGGATAGAGTCAATAAAAACTAGGTTTGAATCTTACCTCAGATGCTTACTAGCTGAGCAAATCACTTAAAGAATCTTAAACTCAATTTGATCACCTGAAAATATGGGGATAATAATAACACTTTCTTACTGGCCCTTTTTATGAACTAGATAAGATAATGTGTTCAAAACATTTTGATAATCTTAGATTGCTGTACAAATAGCAGTTATTTCTATTCCTTAAAATAACACAGAAATTTTTTCAGTAGTTTTCATCATCTTCTCCTATGCCTTAGTGTTCAAGTCTTTGAATTCACTATTTCTGAGCATCATCAAGAAGTTTCTGCATCACCTCCAACAAATCTTAGTTTGTGGCTTACATTTTTCTATATCTCCCACATACACTTTCTGCACTTCTCTCAAATGGCCGATCCCCACTTTCAGATCTTCAAAACATGTTGCTGAATTATTGCAACATCCTCCTAAGTAGCCTCTTAATTTCTACTTTCTCCCTCTCTAATCCATCCCCCCCTCAGTTTACAAAATCATTTTTCCTGAAGCACAGGTTTAATCATGTCACTCCTCTCTTCAAGAATTATCACTTATTATCTATTGGCTCTAGGCTAAAACAAAAACTCCACCACTTAGTCTTTCACAATCTGACTCCAGACTAATTGTTTCAGACTTTCTTTACATTATTCCCATACCAGTACCCTACATTGCAGATACATGGACCCACTCTCTCATTCGCAAACTGGGCTATCCATCTCCTGTCTCTGTGGCTTTATACAACCTGTTGCAAAAACTGGAATGTAATCCCTTCTTTTAAAATCTCTAACCACCTGCTACCTCCTGTTGAAATGCATTTTTTTTATCCTCCTAATAAAATGTAAACTCCTTGAAGGTAAAGATCAAATTTTATTAACTGAAAGTCTTTCTATCCTCAACACATAGCACAGTTCCTTGAATGTACTAGGCATTTGACAAATGGTTATTGAACTGAATTGAAATGTGTCATTAAAATGCTCTTATTTTTGTGTTATTTAATAAGAACTGCATATATTGACTGACTACAATTTGCATAACTTCTTCCTCCTACCAATAACTTTAAAAAATTCTAAAACAATCAAAAGCAACATAATATTTTAACAAAATGTTAATGAAACTGTATGCAGAAGAGAAGAAATTCCTGACATCATTTTGATTTTTCTGTCACATAAACAATAATCATCCTTGGGTTCTATTTCATTAAATAAGAATCACATCATAATCTTTATCCATAAAACATGAGATTCCTACCCAGTGGTCCTGAATTAAATTCGTCACATGTAGACAATATGTGTGACCTATGAAATAGAAAGATAAGCATACATTACTATTGATACTTTATCCAAGGTCAGTCTGGGGTGTTGGAGGTAGTTAATCATGTAATTCATGGACCAAACCCTCATTTAATACATTCTCTTTTTTCCAGGACAGCATTTAATTAATATATAAATCAATGTAAATAACAAGGAAGAGATTCAAATAGTAAAATTATTTTTGGCAGACCTACACAGATAAATACTATCACCTACACATAAGAGGAATAACAATGCATTCCACATTAATCTGTACTGATGTTCCAAGCCAGAAAAAGTGGCTGGCACAAATTCAAAACTTATATCCCAACCTAAGAGCAAATTATTCAGACTCCATACCACTGCCTGCTAGAAGATTTTATTCAGTGACATAAAGGTAAATGTTTAACAATGGACTCTGTGTGGGAAAATGTATCTACATTATACTTTTAAGCTTAACCCCCCATTATTCCTCCATCACTTCCTTAAATTTAGATATGCAACAAAAACAATACATCAAGGCCTGATTTGTGGAACTAGCCAATTTCCAAAGTATAAATCCTCACACTGAAAATTTCATAATTTATACTGGCTCCAACACAACCCTGGTTTAATTGTTGTTGTTGTTTTTGAGAGTCTCTCAAAGTAGGATAGAAATATTTCACCTCTACTCTGGTATCATCAAGATAAAGCCATACAACTTCTCAGTTTGTGGATTCCAAGGCCAGTTTCCCTGCAGCCATCCTTAATCCCATGTTTCTCTTTCTATCCCACAGCAATAGCAAAGTTCCTACAGCCTTGCTTTTCTTATTTTGTGTGCATTTAGTTCTCTAAGACTCATCCAGATGTTTCTCTTCCTTTTAAAAAAAATCACAATCCAATGCCCTTCTCAAAAAAAGAAAACATGACTTCAGAAGTATTATTTTTTTTAAACTTCTGCCTTGTAAACATAGCTTTACACCAATCAGAGCTCTTACCCAGTGACTTCATTGCACTGTGGATTTATATATAGTCCTCTGGGAAAACTAGTCCACAGAATATTTCCCAATGAAGAACACTCCAAGTTTCAATTATTTTAGGGAATGAAATTCTAGGAACTCTTCTCCTTGGTCAGGTGCTTTTCATTATTATTCATGCTGTTGGTGATAAGTATACTATCTGTCTGTGTATGTGGGCATCTATCTACATATCAGAAGCTACAATAAGAGTTAAAATCAGAATTGTGAAAATTAGGTGGTAACAACATAAAATCCTCCAGCAGTTGTGTGGCAGTACAACTCAAAAGTGAGTACAAAAAAGGGAAGCTTTTTAACATTCTTTTTTTAAATGCATATATTTTATGCAAAGAAATCCCATTTTTTATATGACAAAAAGAAAGCTTTATTTTGTGCTGTGGAGATGCATGCATTCCAGTGAAGATTCACGGATCATATAGACAAAAACACTCAGGAAAGTGAATATTCCCAACCTTGCTGCGGGCATATAAATACTGTGCCTTAACTCTTACCGTGATCTACAAACAAATAAAGCTTAGTTTATTGTTTGACATGACTTATATTCAAGTGAATAGAAGTATGGCCTGAGATACAGAATTTTCTGTTCATCAATGAAGTGAATGATAATACCTATGTCATTTCTCACTCACAGGATGTTGTGTAGATGAGAATATGTGTGAAACATTTTGAGAAAGGTGCGATATAATTGCAAAGTATTATTATCATCTTCAAGCTGGTATTTTGATTTTATGTCTCTAAAAATTCTGTTCCTAATGTAACAAATCTTCTAATAATTTTCAAAAGTTTACTGCACAAGTCAATCTGTACTTATCAGATCTAATGGTCCATATGCTACCCTGGGAAAATTAACACCTTTCTACAGAAATATCCACTGACACATGATGCAAACTTCTGTAGTTTTAGCTTGCAGGTGGAAAATATGTTGTAATATAAAGACATATGAGCCACAGGCTATTAAAAATATTTTAAGTTTTTTTTTTGTCTTAATAGTTTTTTATTTTTTTTTCTTGATAGGAAAAAAAAAATTTGAATTTCTCTTTCTCCTGTAGCTCTCTAAGAAGAAGCTTTAAAACACATTGAGTTACTTCCCAAATGCAGTTAAGAACCAAAATTATCCCCAAACCTCTGTTTTGTTACCTCAGTCTAGCAGGCTACAATGCCTAGTTCTGTCACTCTCTCTATCATAAAACTAATTTCTTTGGTAGAAAAGCAATATCATAAATGACTCACACTTACACAATTTACAAATGACTTTCATAAAATGTAGGTAATAAAAGTATAACCACAATCACTATCTAAGTGAAGAAATAATACTCAGAAAGGTTACAATGACTTGCCCAAGGTCACAAACCTTGGAGCGTATAGCTACTCAAATATAGCTCTTCAGATTATAGGACCAATAAGTGTTCCATTCCATTAATAACATAGGTTCAAAGCCTTAAAGCTAAAATGGACATTAGAAGCCATCTTGTAAACCACCCCCCCTTTATTTTTTCAAATCAGGAATTTGAGGCAGATTTAGGTAATTTGTGTAGAGTTACACAGAGCTGATATTTCAGAAAGATGATATTTGAACTCACATCCTCAAACTCCAAACATAGCATTCTTTCCACTATTTTACAATTTTCCCTAGAGCACTGTAGTCAATAAACCTATGTTTATGCCTTAGTTTCTCAAATCAGATAATGAAAATGATCATTATTTAGGGGCAGAAGTTGTGATTTTTTTTACTATAATGAGACTCAATTTAAATTTAATTAGATAATCATCAAAAATGATTTTGATTTAATTGAAAGGTGCCATATTTTTTTTAAAATGTCATACTTATTACCACATACCACAGACAGTTGTCCTGGAAATACTTTTTATGCTTATAACTCTTAATTTTCTGGATGTTGGGGTATAAATCACTGTTCATATCTACCTCCCCCATAGTAATACACATGTGAATAGTTACTGAATGCTAGAATTCAGACAGCTTGCTTAAGGAGTGTAGTTCAACCAGAACTTTACAATGTGTGGATGGAAGGCTAATTTACAGAGAAGTACAAAGGGAGTTTACAGAATCAGCTGGAAGTGAAATTGATGGGAAATTTTGTCCAGCAGAGCTATTATTTTGTGGTAGTTGCATAGCCAGAATGAATGCACACATATTCACTCACACACCCACTAACAAGATTACTCAACAATGTGAAATGTAATGTGTACAGGATCCTTTTGCAGTGTAGAAATATCATAACTTCATCTTCACAAATCCTTGGCTTCCAAAGACAGTAGTTATAGCACAAGGCTAGGTGCTGATTGGTGAATGTTTGTCAGAGAATTTCAGGATTTCATGATTAAGCAAGCTTGGATCCTACAACAGAAAGTCAAATGCACTTTCAAAATTTGAAATGTCTTATATGTGATGTTGAGGCCAGTGTGCATGCCAACACATTTCTCCTTCCATGAATAATGCTTGTACAACTCTCGTCCAAAAATCAGAAAGGAATACTAAGAATCAAAATTTTTGTGTTGGAGAAAAATACAAATATTCCATCTTAATTATTAAATTAAAGAGTTAACAAGATAATTTCATATCATTAATGTGTGTGTGTGTGTGTGTGTGTGTGTGTGTGTGTGTGTGTGTAACATTTCTGGTGCCCTCATCAATTTGTGAAGTACATCATATGCGCTTTTTTTTTTAGTAGTTACTTGGAATGTATCATTTTATTCCTGCATTAGTAATAGGTAGGGTAAGGTAAGTGGTGCAGTAGATAGAATGCTGTTTCTGGAGTCAGGAAATCATGAATTTAATTCCTATTTCGGATACTGCCTATCTGTGTGACCTTACGCAAATTACTTGAGCTATTTGCCTCAGTTTCCTAATCTATGTAATGTGGATAATAATAACACCTATTTTGGGGGAGTATTGTGAGGATCAAATGTGAAGTGCTAAATACAATGTCTGGAACACAGTAAATCCTATATAAATGGTAACTATAATAATAATAATAGCCATTATTAGTATTAGTAGCACTATTCCTCAGACTTCACACAGTACTTTGTATACATCTCTCTCTAAAACATAGATTCTTAACTTTTTGCATATGTGGCATGGACCACATTTGCAGATAAATCCAGAAACTGTGCTGATTGTGTCTATTACAAATTCACATTACAATATCCTTTAATATATTTCTAATTGAATCACTATGCCCCCAGCCACAACACTTTTCCCAAACCTTTTCTTCCCTCCTCATCATTCAAACAAAACTACTCTCCAAAGACACCAATGATCTGTTAATCGCCAAATCTAATGTACCACCTACAAATATATATACATATATATTAATGATATGGAATTATCCCAATAACTCTTTAATTCAATAATTAAGATAGAATATTTGTAGTTTTCTCCAACACAAAAATTTTGATTCCTAGTACTCTTTTCTAATTTTTTGTATGGGAGTTGTACGGGCATTATTCATGAAAAGGGAAATGTGGTGGCATACACACTGGCATCAACATCATATGTAAGACATGTTAAATTTAGAAAATGCATTTGACTTTCTGTTGTAGGATCCAGCCTTACTTGATCATGAAATCCTGAAATTCTCTGACAGACATTTATCAATCAGCTCTTAGTCCTGTGCTAGTTTTGGCCACTAAGGACTTGTGAAGATCAAGTTATGATAGGTCTGCACCGCAAATCTAAAAATAAACACTTTTTTTTCCCAATTCTCAATCTTGTTGACCTTTTTGCAGCTTATAACACAGTTGATTGGCTTCTTCATTATCTCTACCTGTTGATGTCTGTGGGACAACTCGATGTTGGTTCTCCTCATTCCTATCTGTTCATTCTTTTTCAGTTTTCTTTGCTGGCTCTCCCTCCAGGTTATGCTCAGTAATGAAGGGCACCCCAGGGGTCTTTTCTAGGCCTTCATCTCTTCTATTTTAGTTGGTCCTATCAGGTCCAATGGATTCAATTATACTGATGAATCTCAAATCCACTTATCCAACCCTGATCTCTCATCTAACCTCCAGACTCATATCTCCAACTGGCTGTTGAATATTAAGAACTGGATGCCTTTCGACATGTTAAATCTAACCTATCCCAAACAGAATTCAACAAGTCTTCTTGAGGTTGCCTTCATAAAATTCCTCATATTTGCCCTTTCTTTCCTCTGACCCTGTTACCACCCCAGTACAAGTTTTCATCACCTAAGTCCCAGACAATTGCAATAGTCTATTTGTTGGTGTGCCCACCTCAAGTTGCACTCCACTCCTCACTAAAGCACAAATCTGACCAACTCTCACCCCCACATCACACAGCACACTTATATTCAATAAAACCCAGGAGCTCCTGGTGACCTATAGGATTAAATATAAAATCTTGTGTTTCACATTCAGAGCTCACCATAACCTGATTGCCTATGCCTTTCAGAATTCTTATAACTTATTCACCATCATGTATGCCGCAACCCAGTTCTGGCCTCCTTGCTGTGCTTCTCATAAAACACTCTATCACCTGATTGAGTATTGTCACCGACTGTCTCCCATGGCTGGAATTCTCTCCCTCCTCATTTCCATCTCCTGGCTTCCCTTGGATTCCCTTGTATCTTTCAATTCCCATATAAAATTACACCTTCCACAAAAAGCCTTTCCCTATGTCCCTTAATACTAGTACCTTCTCTCTATTAAGTTTTCCAACTTATTCTGAATATCTTATTAGCACTTTGCTATCTGTATGCTGTCTCCTTGACTAGCCCCTTGCAAAAATGGACTTTTTGCCTTTTTTTCTAACCTCAGGTCTTATATAGTGCCTGGTGAATAGTGTGTATATAAGAACTTAATAAACATTTATTGACTGACTGATTGACCTAACCTCTTAGTGCCTTCAAGCAACTCCACAAGACCATAGAGTATGTACTTTATAAATTCTTGATGACTGACTAATTCACTGGTAATGCCTATGAACCCCTTCAAAGAATAATATCTTTACATGTATAAAATAAAACACAGAATTACAAAAGTAAGCAAAAACATTGAAATACAGATATAAAATATTATAAAGTTTGTTTACTCCATTTTAAGAACAATATTCTCTATACTTATGTCAGAATAATGTAACATATAGAATATAACAGAATAATGTAAACTCTTCATGGGCAGGGACTTTTTGATTTTCACTTTTATGTTCCCAGCACATGAGATAGAGCCTCAAACACAGAAGAGACCTGATTGAAGTCAACATTTATTAAGTGCCTACTGTGTATGAAGCCGGGGCAGCTAGGTAGCTCAGGGATAGAGCTTTGGGCCTGGACCCTGGACAAGTCACCTAATCTTGTTTGCCTCAGTTCCTGATAGGTAAATGAACTGGAGAAGGAAATGGCAAACCACTCCAGTGTATTTGCCAAGAAAATTGCAAATGGGGCCACAAAGTGTCAGACACAGCTGAAATGACTGAACGATAGCATGTGTCAAGCATTGTGCTGAGTCATGAGAATACAAAGAAAGTCAAAAGACTCTCCTTGAACTCAAAGAATTCATAACCTAATGGGCAGAAATGTACATGGGTGTGTGTTATTATATACACATCAGCTTTGTACAGAATAAACAGGAAATAATATGAGGAAGGCACTAGCATTCGGAGAGATTGGGAAAAGCTTCCTATAGAAGGTAAAATTTTAACTGGGACTTAAAGGATGCCAAGGAAGCCAGTAGGTGTAGAAGAAGAAGGAAAACATTCCAGGCATGGGGAAACATCAGGGGGAAATTCCCTGATATGTAAGATGTTCAAGGAACAGTAAGGAGGCTTGTGTTCCTACATCAAAGAACATGTGTTAATACGAAAACCAGTGGAGTTTATTGAATGGGAGTAAGGGATGTCGATATGATCAGACCTATGCTTTAGGAAAACACTTTAGTGGATGAACAGAGATAAAGAGACAGAGAGAGATAAATATTTAAATATAAGTATATATGTGTGTATATATAGTAAAATATGTTGCCCTGGAAAAAGCATAAAGTATTAAATAGAAAAAGTTAAATAATTGACTGATTCAGGAAGGAAAATAAGCATAATCTCAAATTTATATTCACTCATTTTCTTTTCAGGGAAATATGGGCTTGGAGAGAAAACTATATGCTGTCAATAGATTAAGGGTAAAATATATACTTAAATATTTCAAGAATATGTGATCCCTTTACAATTTAGGTGTTATTATAGTTGAAAAAAATTGTGTTATAGCAAACCTGGTGGAGAGCCCCTCCAAAATTAGCTTGGCTAGTTCTCAGACAACCAAGTCACTAAGACTGTGCTTGGAATCTTTCCAATTTGATAAGACTTAGCAGTACTTTTGATTTTCTGGCACTGAGTTTGAGAATTCGAGGTCACTTCCAGGCTATGGTTAGACATGATAGATGTACTAAAGCAGGAGAGGAGTCACTTAGCCCTGAAAAAATAGAGGAGGACGTGAAAGAGGTGGGCACTGGCTGGAAGAAGCATCAGTAATTTGGGAAGGAAAATGAGTTTATTTCTTTTAGCCCCAAAGGGCAGAACTAGGGAAAAAAATCATGGAAACTGCAAAAAGACAAGCTTATTTTAATGTCAGTAAAAACTTCCAGCTCTCCAGAAGTTGAATTGACTATCGAAAAACTGGTGTGTTTTCCCTCCTCAGAGGACATTGTGCAGAGGCTGAATGACTTGTCATGAATGCTAAAGTGGGGATTCCTTTCACATGTGGTTTGGACTAGAGTTTGATTGAGATCTTTTCCTGATCTCAAATATTGAGTGATTTACTGTAACAAACTTAGGTTAAATAATACATTTAGGACTTTTATTTTTTCAAAATTCTATTCAACCAGATTCAACAAATATTTATTAAACATGTTATGTGTGTAGAAGATTCTGCTAGATTCTGAAGAAAATATTAATTTACTTAAGAAATTGTCTTTGCCCACATAGAATTTATTCACTAGTAGGGGAGAAATAATAAACACACAAGTAACTGATGTAATATAATATATTCACTGGTAAGAATAGCAGAAATAGTGTGACAAAACCATGATATCTTTATAGAAAAAGAAAAAAGTTCCCCTTTCTTAAAATAGGTTTAAATTGAAATGTGAGGGGCAAGAAGAAAAAGTTCATGTAACAATGTAACCTGAATACTAAATAGAAAAAGAACTAGGCCATAGAAAGAAAAACAGTGTAGGAAGAGGTGGGTAATTCAAAGTACAAAGCAATGAAGAAGCAAATTATGGATGAGATTTATAACCTCGGATGTCTGTTCATTAATCTGGAAAACATGGGTAGTCAAGTAATCATGTTTGAAATTTTTACCGAAGGAAGCGAATGTGACTTTTAGGGTATAAAAAAGTTTTTGTGCAAGTGATGAACTTTATGACCAGAAAATAACAATAATAAAATAACCCAATTTTATATTTTTCTTTTAAGGTTTACAAAGCATTTTCCTCATAACAAGTTAGAGATATATAATGAAAATATTAGGATACCCATTTTACCAATTAGGAATTCAAAGGACTTGCTCTAGAAGAATCAGCTACTGTCCATCAGAGCCAGGATTGAAACCCAGGTTAATTCCATAGTCCTTATCTTTCTGTCTGTCTCTGTCTGTCTGTCTCTGTCTGTCTGTCTGTCTGTCTGTCTGTCTGTCTCTCTCTCTCTCTCTCTCCCTCTCTCTTTCTGTATTTTACAAATTAAAAAAAATAAAAAACTAAGACTCCAAGATTTTAAGTGACTTACCCCGGGTGTCAAAGGTTGTACGTAGCAAACCGAGGATCCAAAGCCAGTTCTTCCAATCTTAATGCTATGCTGCTTTTCCCCCCATACGCCTACTAGAAGTAGTTATCTACTTTGCATGTAAGATTCATTTAGTCAAGTTTTTTGAACAATCTTCCTTCTAAAACCTGAACACTTAACAGTCCTCAACTATCTCGGTGACAATTTCTTCCCTCAAAAGTACAACAAACAACAATCAATCAACAAGTATTTGTTTAGCACCTACTGTTTGCAAGGTATCATGCTCTGTGCAGAGAATACAAAAATAAAAATAAGACTGTCCCTGCTCAGAGGGAGCTTACATTTTTCAGAGGAAAAAAAACCACATACACACGAATAGTCACAGTTATTTTATCAAAACATTTGCTAAAATCTAGTTAAATTATATGTGTTACGTCCCCCTTATCCTTCCCAAAAAGGAAGTAGATTAGTTCTTGAAGCCACACTGTCTTTTTATACTAGAAGTCAAAATCACTGGCCTCTGTTTTGCAGACTATACTACTTTGCCTCACTTTAAAAAAAACCAGGACACCAATCTTGAGTGCCTTACCCATTTTCCATGATCTGTCAAAGTCAATTGCCATGCTACTAACAATGACATATGACAATTTTTTCCATTAAAATGAATGTAATTTCTCTGAACCAGTTGATCTGAAATTATCAAAGGTAGCCAGGTGCTCTACTACCTATCTTCCTACTTATCTTGAGTGTCAATTCCTTCTTAGTTGTTTTTGTTCTTAAATTTCCAGTCATTCTTCTTGGAAGAGAAAACAGAAGTAAAATGAGAAATAGCTCTCACTTCACTATGTAGTCAATTATCATGATCCCATCCACGACACACAAAGATCCGATCCTTTCTTTGATGGTCTTTTTTTCTCTCCAAACATATCTTTTAAAAATCCAACCTTTTTTTGTTCTTAGTTTTTATTGCCAGACTCAGCTCATTTGGAATTTTAATGTTCCTGACACTTTTTACTATAACATGACATGTTTTTATAATTGTACTCATTGACCTGGCCCTACTAGCATTTTTACTACATTTCTTTAAATGATGTAAGGCAGTGAGCAAGCACCTTGGGCTCAAACAAATCTCATTTTTCTTCCTCACTGACTAAATAAAAGAATATATATATATATATATATATATATATATATATATATATATATGTATATATATATATATATATATACATATATATATATGTGTGTGTGTGTATGTATGCATGCATGTATGTATGTATAGCATTGAGTATGTACCAAGCATTGTGCTAATCACTTGATATAACAGTACAAAAGATAGCCCGTGAATTCAATAAGCTTATATTCTAATTGGGGGAGGGTAGGAGACAATACACATTGGGGAGAAGTAACTAAAGAGCATCTCTTGGGTCTTGTGTGATGAATGGGACCATAAAGAAGTAATGGATATGAGTCTTCTGAAAGCAACTGATTAAATCATGGTTCCAAACAATCAAATAAACAAACAAAAAGCCTTTATTCAATGTTTAGCATGTGCCAGCACTGTAGTAGGAGATAGAGATATAAGTACAAAAAAAAAGAAAAGATTCTTACTCACAAGGAGCTCTCAAATGGAGGAGAAAGCAAATAAATATGTAAATATTAATATGAGATGAATAAATTAAAAAAATAATTAATTACAGGTTAGTTTTAAAGGAAAGATGTCAGCATTTTGGGAGAACCAAGAAGTTTTATATAAAATATTGTGCTTGTGCAACTTTTTAAAGGAATTAAACAGTGGTTCTCAAGCATTGCAGTAGTGGTAGAACCCTTCAATTTAAATAAAACTTTGTCAGAAGCTTTGTAGTAAGATCATTTAAAATTATGATTTTAATGCCTATTAACAAACAACATAATGTTCATTAAAAAAATTATGGTGTGTCAGAGTTCTTTGCTGTACAGTTTAAGAAGCATTTAAATAGACTCTTTGTGGTGAGGTAAAAGGAAGTATATTCATGGTGGAGGGGTAGGATAGGATGTTGTTTGTGAGTAAGAGAAAAGGGTGATTTGGCTGGATGCTAGAAGGTGTGGCAGAAATTATGTAAGATAGGTTAGGGCCAGGTCTGAAGGACTTCAAAACCCAAAAATGGTTTTGTTTGTTTTTTTTCTTTTATTATTAATTTTTTTTGTCCCATAGTCCATAATAGGCCAATAAAGTTGAAGTTGATTAAATAGGGAAGTCACGTAGTCCAAACTTAACTTATGGAAAGTTACTTTCACCATCATGAAGGGAGTTTGGAGGAGTGAGAGACTTGAAGAGGGGAGACTAGTAAGGAGATCATTACAGTAATATAAGCAAGAAGTGATGAAGACCTAGAGGAAGGTGTGAGTGTAGAAGACTGAATTGATTTCATAGATGCTATGGAAATAGAAAGGCAAGATTTCCTAACTAAATCAATAAGTTGTGTGAGAATGAGACATCAAGGATAATGATGAGGTTATGTACTTGAGAAGCTGTTAGTGTGGTGGTAACTTCAACAGAAATAGAGAAGGTAGGGATCAAAATTATAAATGTTCAAAGCAGCTGGTAAGAAGATTGCCAGGGAGTAGGTAGTAAAGTGAAACATAGCTGCTGCCTGCAAATCAGTCACTAATAAGTACAGAGGGAGTCAAGGCTAGACATTCCAGAGAGGGAAGATTAAAAACTCCAGGGACATAGTTCCTGCTTTCTGGATGAGGCTGCCAAGAAGATGGGGCAAGAAGTGAAATTCTTTGGAATTGTTTCACTTCACATTTTGAGAATTTAATTTTCGTGAATTTGCCATAATTCCTTAGCTGGTTTTTTTTCCTGTACAGCTTTTTCCATAGGATCCAACATATCAGTCTTACAGAAATCTTGAAATCTGATTTACCTCTAGACTGTATGTCAGACTATGGATGGATTTCCTCTCTTTCATTACTCTAAGAGAGAGTGATAACTTCCTTTCAGGGTTCTTATAATTTCCACTCAACAAATGGAACCTCCCTTTTACTGAGAATCATAACTGGAACAAAATTTCCGGAAAAGGATTCAGAAGAAAACGTCAATTTGGGAATTTAACAACTGGCTAAGAAGATCTGTATCTGAGGAGGGAATTTACATTCTCAGACCATAACTTAAAGTAAAAAGATAGTGGGATATTGGAAAGGGGTGAATTATACCTCACAAAGGCTGGTAAATTCAACAAAAAGTTTGCTTAGAGTTTTGTGAATGTGAACTAGAGGAATTTAAATTTTCAGTGTAATTAGGATGGGGAAGAGAAAGTTGTTTCTATATATCTTCAAAATGTAATGCCATTGAGAGTAGCAGATGAAAATGAGGAAGAAGTACAAAACAAGAAAGGAAGAAAAATTCATGGGATACAATATTCAGGAAAAAGAGAGAGAGATAAAAACCAAAGTCCCACATATTTTTATACAAATATATATAGTATGAGGATCTTTAAAAAAAAAACCCACCCTTCTTATTGTCCTTAGTATCTCTTGTGACTCGGCTTTTGAGGATTTTTAGTATTCTTGGCATCTTTTGTAGAATGTTGCAATGCTCTTATAGTTACCTTCTGTTACTTCCATATTCTATATATTCTTTTTAAGATATGTTGGTAGTGAAAGAGATGAGTGAATTCTAACACAAAGAGGTAAAATATGACTACACAGCTATCACTGAAGCTTAGTAGAATACTATTCCTCAATCTATCTTACCCTACAGGAAAATAAGGGGGGAAGGGGACAAGAGAGCAGGGGGATGATAGAGGGGAGAGCAGATTGGGGGGGTAATCAGAAGCAAACACTTCAGGGACAAGGTCAAAAGAGAGAAGAGAATAAATGGGGGTGGGAGATATTGTAGTGATAGGGAACTTCAACTATCTTGGCATGTATGTTGGAACTCTGAACAAAAGAATGACTGATATATTTTTCATTTGTTATGATAATTTCATCTTTCAAAAAGGATATATACTATACTAAATATCCTATCTATTCCAGAGTGATAGAGATAGAGAGATAGGGGTACGGTAGGGATAGGGAGAGAAAGATATCTATGTATTGATAGATAGATAGATAGATAGATAGATAGATGGATGGATAGATAAATAGATAATGTCTGTCTCTCTCATCTCCACTATATTATGTTGCCTCTGCAAGGTGATGGGAATATATAATAGTTACATTCAATTATATGAAGAAACGGCATTTGAATGAAGAGTTTTTTCAATCTGCATAATTTGAGGAGGGAAGAAGCGAATGAAATGTTTGGATGTTAAAAAAAGATATATTTTTTTTAATGTAAGCAGGAAATGTCTAACATTTAGATATTTCCAAAATTAAAATGGGCTATTGAATATATATTGAGTACCCCATCAACGGATGTCAAGGGGTGAGTCAAGGCATTCCTGAAAACTTGTGAGGATTGTGAAATGGCCTGATAACATATAGAATATACTGTACTCAGGAGAAGCTAGGTGGCATAGCAGATAGAGCACCAGCTCTGGATTCAGAAGCACCTGAGTTCAAATCTGGTCTCAGACCAGACACTTGACACTTACTAGCTGTGTGACCCTACGCAAGTCACTTAACCCCAACTGCCTCACACACAAAAAGAATATACTGTGCTCAAATTTAAGACTTATTCTGAGAACTAGGTTCTAATCTTGACTCTTCCATAAAATGCATAACTTTTGTCTAGTTCCTTAACCCATTTACTCATCAGTTTCCTTATCTGAGGAAAATGATGTCAAATAAAATATTAATACATTTTATAAAATTTCATATGCCATAGAATTGTCCATTTTTATAATTATCATTGCCAGTATTATATATGGAAACTAAGAACTTTAATTATGTGTTATTTAAAGGCCTTTGCCACCTGGAAATTCTTTGGCTTTAATTCTGTTCTTAACCATTTTTCTACTTTCTCAAAAATAAAGTCAGAATTATTTTATAGGATCATTCATGAAGAAAAATTGTTTGCTGCAGATGGAAGCCAAGATGGTGTAGCAAAAGCAGAGTCTCATCTGAGCTCTCCCCCAAATCTCTCAAAATACCTTTAAATAATGACTCTAAACAAATTCTAGAGAAGGAGAACCTACAAAAAGACATAGTGAAACAAATTTCCAGCCCAAGACAACTCGGAACATTGACAGGAAACGTCTGTTACACCAGGGTGAGAGAGTACCTCAGTCCAGTGTAGGCTATGCCAGTACAGACTGGGCCCAGAAAACTAGGAGCAGGACTCAGGGCAACTGAATCACCTGCAGCAGTGGCAGTTTCCAGACCTCTCAGCCAGCAGATATTAAAGACGACTTAGAAGGTCAGCAGGAAGGGTCTTTTGCACCTGGGTGAGAATGGAGCCCACTCCAACATAGGCCATTTTAGTTCCAGGAAACTAGGAGCAGGCCCTAGGAGTGACTGAATTAGCAGTGACAGTGACAGTGGCAGCAGCTGCTTCAGGAACTGTAGCCGGCTGATGACAAGGTAGTTGAACATCTGGTCAGAAGGAGATTGCAGGTGTCTTTTTGCTATCACTGAGGTAGGACTCTGTTGCTTTGCTGATACTTGGATCTGGATCACAATCCTGGGTGAGGAGGAACACTAGCATAGCAGAGCTTGTGGCCACAGTCCGGGGTGAGGGGAACCCTCCTTACAGATCCAGAGCAGGAAAGAGAGCTTGTGGTCATTCACAGACCAGGGCACTGGCCAGGAGAGCAGTAAACACCTCTCCTTAGATCATCTCACCTTGAAGAATTGAAAACTTACACGTCATTAGAAGTACCTCTGAAAACAGCTGCACAAAACACCTGAAGGTTGGGGTAGTACGTCTTCCTCACTGGAAGAAGAGCCCTCCTTCAACAGAGAGTTAAATGTCAAGTAATAGGAAAACGAGCAAACAATGGAAAAAATTCTCACTATAGAAAGTTGCTATGGTGACAACGAAGATCAAAACACACACAAAGAAGACAACAAAATCAAAGCTCCTACATCCAAAGCCTACAAGAAAAATATGAACTGGTCTCAGGCCATGGAAGAACTCAAAAAATATTTTGAAAATCAAATAAGAGAGGTAGAGGAAAAATTGGGATAAGAAATGAGAGGGATGCAAGAAAATGATGAAAAATGAGTCAACAACTTGGCAAAGGAGATACAAACATCACTCTGAAGAAAAAAAAAAAACAGACTAGGCCAAATGGTGAAAGAGGTTCAAAAAGCAAATGAGGAGAAGAATGCCTTAAAAATCAGAATTGGCCAAAGGTAAAAAAACTCACTGAAGAAAACAATTTCTTAAGAATTGGAATGGAGCAAATGGAAGCTAATGTATGAGAAGTCAAGAAACAACAAAACAAAACCAAAGGAATGAAAAAATAGAAACAATATTAAATATCTCATTGGAAAAGCAACTGACCTAGAAAATACATCCAGGAGAGATAACTGAAAAATTATTGGATTACCTGAAAGCCATGACAAAAGAAAAAAGCCTAGACATCATCTTTCAAGAAATTATCAAGGAAAACTACCCTGATATTCTAGATCCCGAGGGTAAAATAGAAATTGAAAAAATCCACCAATCACCTCCTGAGATACCCAAATCAAAACTTCCAGGAATATTATACCCAAATTCCTGAGTTCCCAGATCAAGGAGAAAATATTGTAAGCAGCCAGAAAGAAACAATTCAAGTATGGTGGAGCCACAGTCGGGATAACACAAGATTTAGCAGCTTCTATATTAAAAGATTGGAAGGGTTAAAATATGACATTCCAGAGGGCAAAGGAGCTAGAAATGCAATCAAGAATCATCTACCCAGTAAAACTGAGTATAATCCTTCAGGGAAAAAAAATAGCATTCAATAATATAAAGGATTTTCAAGCATTATTGATGAAAAGACCAGAGCTCAGTAGAAAATTTGACTTTCAAATATAAGACTCAACAGAAGTATATAAAGGTAAACAGAAAAGGGAAATCAAAAAGGACTTCATAAGGTTAAACTATTTACATTTGTTAAACTAGTTACATTTGTAACTCATAAGATCTTTATCATTATTAGGGTAATTAGAAGGAGTATATATAGACTGAGGGCATAGGTATGAGTTGAACATGAAGGGATGTTATCTAAAAAGTAAAATTAAGGGATGAAAGAGGAATGTAATGGGAGAAAGAGAAAGGGAGAGGTCGAATGGGTAAATTAACTCACATAAAAGAGGCCAGAAAATGCCTTTACAATGTAGGGGAAGGGAGGTTGAGGGGGAGAGAGTGAGGCTTACCTCATCAGAATCAGCTCAAAGAAGGAATAACATACCCACTCAAATGGGTGTAGAAATCTATCTTACCCTACAGGAAAGTAGGAGGGGAAGGAAAGAAGAGAAGTCTGTGTGTTTGTGTGGGTGTGGGGGTTGGATGGGTAATAAAAGGGAGGGCAGATTGGGAGAGAGGATAATCAGATACAAAAGTCTTTTGAGGATGGCCAGGATGAAAGGAGAGAGAGAATAGAGTAAATGGGGGCAGTAGGATGGAGGGAAATACAATTAGCAACAACAATTGTGAAAAAAAAAATTGAAGCAAGTTTTTCTGGTAAAAGCCTCCTTTCTCAAGTATATAGAGAACTGAGTGAAATTCACAAAATTAAGAGTGATTCCCCAATTAATAAATGATCACAGTTGCGATCAGTTTTCAGATGAAGTAATCAAGGCCATTGATAGCCAAATAAAAAAATAATCTAACTCACTATTGATTGGAGAAATACAAATTAAAACAATTCTGAGGTACAACCTCATGCCTATTAGATTGGCTAATAGGACAGAAAAGGTAAATGAGAAATGTTGGAGAGAATGTGGGGAAAATGAGACATTAATGCTCTGTTGGTGGAGTTAAAAACAGATTCAACCATTCTATAAGAGCAATTTGTAACTAACTATTAGCAAATAGCCTTAAAACCATGCATACCCTTGACTTTGTGATAAAAGGTATTAGGTCTGTATCCCAAAAGAGATAAAAAGCAAAAAGGAAAAGGACCTATACATACAAAACTACTTATAGCAAACCTTTTCTAGAAGCAAATAATTAGAAGTTGAGGGGATGCCCGTCAATTGAGGAATGGCTGAATATGTTGCGTATGTGATTATGATGGAATACTATTGTTCTATAAGAAATGATGAGAGACTGCTCTCAGAAAAACCTGGAAACACTTGCATAGGATGATGCAAGATACAAATGTATTGTGTACAAAGTAAAGATGATCAGCTGTGAATAACTTGGCTATTCTCAGTGATACAATAATCCAAGACAACTTTGAAGGACTTATGATGAAAAATGCTTTCCATCACCAGAGAAAGAATGGATGGTGTCTGAATACAGATTGAAGCATACTTTTTTACTTTATTTTTCTTGAGTTTTTTTTGGGGGGTCAGTTGGGGTTAAGTGACTTGACCAGGGTCATACAGCTAGTAAGTGTTATGTGTCTGAGGCTGGATTTGAACTCAGGTCCGTCTGACTTCAAGGCCAGTGCTCTATCCACTGTGCCACCTAGCTGCCCCGTTTTTGAGGTTTTTTTTAAAAACTTTTTTGTCTGTGTTTTCTTTCAGAACATGACTATCATGGATATGTTTTGCATGACTGCACAAGTATAACCTATATCAAACTGCTTACCTTCTCAATGGGGTGGTTGGATGGGAAGGGAGAAAGGGAGAGAATTTGGAAGTCAAAGTTTTAATAACAAATGCTAAAAATTATTTTTACATGTAACTGGTGAAAAATAAAAATAAAATATTTTTTTAAATTGCTGCTAGCAACTATTTACAAAACTCTTGTTCAAAATTCCACCATGTTTCCCAAGCTTCCTCTCCCCTACTTTGTACTGTTCTCATGAAAAATAAGCTCCTCTTTAGAAATAAAAAAAAATCACATCTTCATGTCATTCTGCTATTTAAACTGTCATAGCCATTCCACTCATACGGTAAAAAATCTCATTTCATGGGAATGTAACTGTAAAATGAGACAGTTTCTACAAAATGCTCAGTTAAAAAATATCTAACAGAAACTTTTGCTGAATTCAGTTCCAGTCATTAAGATTATAACTTATCAAGATTTTTTTCCTGAGTTACAATCATGATGACTCATTGCAGATGACATATACAGACTGTAATTTCTATATTTTATATGAAAAATATCAAGCAAATTCTCCAATACTTAGTTATCAAAGACAGTGTTCCTGAGATATATATCCTAGTGCAATGTAAGAATAAGTCTATCTTGAAAGTCATTAGGTTGCTAGTATTCCAGTGTCAAAATACTTCGATGGTCTATTCTTATCAATGTAGTTATTGTTAATACACAATGTGGGTCACAACTTAGCCATACCTGCCCATTCCAGGTCACGCTTGTACATGTTCTCCAATTAATTTGTCTTGACGAGTCCCTAAGAGTTTCAGTGAATTTTCTAATTTGTATGGTTTGCTCTTTTAAAAATCTCTACACAATGGATATAAACATAATTTCTGGCTTATAACTAACAAGCTGGCATTGTCTTTTGCTTATGTAGAAAAAGCTATAGACTCTCAAGTCCTGAAGATACTGAATCATTTGTCAAAGTGTAGCAATAGTTAAGAGTGTGGAGTGGTTTACAAACAAAACATTTTCAGAGTAAAAAAGCTGTTGGAGGTTGGAAGGAAATGTAGGCCAAACATGAGAAGAATGGAACTTATCAGATCACAATAATTAGAATCATGAAGAGAATTTTAAAACACCTAGTGAATTTGGTACAAGTCCTGAACCAATTAGCTGCTTCTGAATCCAGTGGAGAAAAAATTTGAAGTTGGTGCTCTTGGAAATATCCCTAAATTATTTTCATCACTTGCTTGAATACACACCGAAAAATGTATTATAATTTTAGTTGAAACTAAATTAAGAGGATGCCTAACTGAATAAATAAAAGGAAATTATAGCTCAAAGAATAGTAGGAAAGAACTAAACTTTATGAGTGCTATATTTGAAACAAATTTAAATTTTCACTGTCTACCCTAAATAACTAAAGTGGTAATTAAATGTCCTGCTATACTTACACTTCTTCATTTTTTTATGTTATTGATCTTTTATTTTAACCTCACATCCATTTCTGGATTTTCTTACCCCTACCAAGAAAGGTAATGTTTAAAAGACAAAGACAAAAAAGAAGCTCAGCAAAAACAAGCCAATACATCAAAAAAATCTGACAGTATAGGCAGTATTCCTCATCAGAGTGTCCTACCTTTGTAAAGAAGGGAAGGAGGCACACTTTCTTTTTTATTTTTAATTTATGGAATAAAACAAGCATTTCCTTAATATAGTATAATTTTTTAAAAAGATGATTGCAGGGGCAGCTAGGTGGTGCAGTGGATAGAGCACCAGCCCTGCAATCAGGAGGACCTGAGTTCAAATCCAGCCTCAGACCAAACACTTGACACTAGCTGTGTGACCCTGGGCAAGTCACTTAACCCCAATTGCCTAAAGCAAAAAACAAACAAAAAAAGATGATTGCAAATGAAACTGCAAATCTACTGTATATAACTTGCTATCCTTTTTAAATATACAACTAAGTTATCATGTAAATTTTTTTTCCTTCTCTCCCTCACCCCTAGAGGTGGCCATCATTAGACACAAATAGGTTTTTCTGTGGTCATTAAGTTCATCATTTCTTATAGCACAGTAGTATTCCACCACAATCATATGCCACAACTTGTTCAGCCATTCCTCAACTGATGAACATCCCTGAAATTTTCAATTCTTTGTCACCCCAAAGACCTGCTATATACATTTTAAAATACATAAGTTGTTTTCCTTTCTCCCTAATCGTCTTCGGAAAAAGACCTAGTAGTGCTATTACTGGGTCATAGGGTATAGGTAGTTTAATAACTCTTTTGGCATAATTCCAGATTGCTCTCTAAAACGGCTGGGACAGTTCACAATTTCACCAAAGGTACACTTTCTAATCTTTCTCACCTTGTTTTCTGGGCCAGCTTTGCTCATTTTAATTACATAGTGTTCACTTTCAATTTTTATGCTTTCTTTTCCTCCCTCTGCTTATATTGGTGTAGTTATTGTGTCAACTTCTTTTCTTAGTTCTTCTTCACTCTACATCAATTCAAATAAGTCTCCCGTGTTTTTTCTGAATTCTTTACATTCATATATTTTTATAGGACATTGACCCATCACATAATTATAACACAATTTGATTAGCCATATCTTTATCAATATGTACCTAATTTGTTTTCAGATCTTTGCTATTACTAAAATAATAAATTTTAAAAAAAACCTTAAAACTTGCCATAGAACAGAAAGATTCTTTATGCTGATATAAAGACTTCTTTTTTTTTTTAGGCAATTAGGGCTAAGTGACTTGCCCAGGGTCACACAGCTAGTAAGTGTCAAGTGTTTGGTCTGAGGTTGGATTTGAACTCGGGTCCTCCTGACTTCAGGGCCAGTGTGCCACCTCGCTGCCCCGTAAAGACTTTTTTGTAGGTAGTTTGAATAACTGCAATAATTATTGTTTAACAGAAAAAGGAAAGAATTCTAAGTGGCTTCTCATTTACAGGTAAACCAAAAATATGTCAGTAAAGTATTATTATGTTGGTATCAATATTACTTTCAGACACACCATTTAATAAGAAGAGAGGTAGCAATATAAAATAGATGAAACAGGTCCAAGACATTCCTTTGCAAGAGAATAATTAACTGAACAAAGCACTTCTCTATCCATGCAAATCACTAATAAGACAGTTCAATTCAACAAACATTTATTAAGCACCTATTATGTGCCATGCAGTGAGCTAGGCCCTAGAGATATTAAGACCATAAAATGAGGAACAATCCCTTCTCTCCATAACATTACATTTTACAGGGAGAGTGAAATGCATAAGCATGTTCTAAATATATACAAAGTAAACAAATATAAATTTACAAGGGGCAAAAACTGGAGGTGGTTTAGATTGGGAAATAAGATGATTCTTAGGTGGAACAAGAAGCATTGGAGTCACTGATAAGTGACATATGGGAAGATGTAGTGAGAATAGATGGACATTTTCATTGAGTAGATAGTATGGGTGTCCAGTTAAGAACTGCAATGTTTAATATATTAGGTCTACCAAGGCATGGTCTCTTCTGTCAAAGTAGATAATAAGAAGATTTTCAGAGTCAACTATCTCACACACACACACACACACACACACACACACACACATGTTTATGTTTACATATACATATATACATATGTACATACGCACATGGGAGTTGATTAGATTATTAAAACAAAAAGTTAAAGAAGAGTATAGATTTTATACATTTAGATGTTAATTGTTTTGTATAGTAAATATTTAGATGAACCAGATGAAAGATAAAGGGGCCTGTCCAATTCAAAAAAAAGAGAAAGAAAAAGTAAAAAAGAGAAAAGAAAGAATCAGCTAACTCAATTGAAGAAAGAAATAAGAAGGAAATAGAGACATCAAGGCAAAGCAGTATTGTATGCTGGATATAGAGTTAGGAAGACCTGTATTTTTTTCTTGCCTCTGATACGTTACATAATCAGAATTTTTTTGAGAGTTGGAAGAAACCTCAGTAGACATTATTCCAATTTGGACACCAAAGGAATCACCACTAAAATGTACTTCCAAATGTTCATCTACCGTCTGAAGACTTCCAAGAAGGGGACACCTACCAAATCACAAGGCAAGCTATTTGATTTTGGACAGATCTAACCATTAGGATTTTTTTTTTCCTTTCTCTGACAATCCTAAACTTACCTCTTTGAAACTTCCATTAGTAGCTATTTGACCCTGGGTAACTAATTTAACCTTTCTAAACCTCAAGTAACTCCCTAAGGCTTTCAATTACTAATGGATGTGTTGCAACTAGATCAGGGTTCACCTTCACTCTGACAAAAAAATAAAAGGGCTGGTCACTCAAAAGACAATTAGGAAAGTGGATGAAATGGTCTCAGGAGATGACCACATCAGATCAGATACATGTGTGGAAAGGCAAAGTTTACTGCTTTATATGCACGTAGCATTAGTTAGTCCACATGCCTTGAGATGGAAGAACAAAGTAAAACAAAAGGAGTTTTAATAAAAGAGTCTTAGAATGTTATAACATCCTTTAATGTACCCTTAAGGGAATGCTAGGCAGGGATAGTATAAAAAAGTTAGAGACAGACAGAGAGAGAAAGAGAGAGAGAGAGACAGAGAGACAGAAAGACAGAGACAGAGAGAGACAGAGAGAGGCAAATTGGTTAGATAGGTTAAAGAGAACAAGAATATTATAGAACATTTATTTCACACATTTGAGGATCACATGCCAAAAGTGCTTAGCAAACTTTAAAGCACTATATAAAAGTCACTTTCAATTAGTATTATTAACTTATTTTTCTCATCTTTTGCAATGGAGTTCCTTTGGAAATGGTTCTGGGACAAGTCATTATTCTATTAGTAGTGTTCATTTGAATTTAATACTATAGGGAGTGTTGCATAGGTGGATAGTAGTTTGCTCTTACTTTCATCATTATCTTTTCGAGTTCTCATCACTCTGACTGTACATTTTTGTATATTCCAATTAAATCACCCATATCAGTTAATGTGGTGAAGATATATACCAGTAGTGCATTGGTTTTACTTAAAACATTTCAAAGTATTTAAATTGTACTCATTTCTTCTGGTATAAAAGAAATACTATGATGGCACATAGTAGAAGTCTGAATAAATAATTACAAAAAGAACACATATTGGGCAGATAATATCTTTCCCAATGGGGTACAGTGGCAATGATGAATTTTTTTTTTACAATTTTTGACCTGCATGACCATGGACAAGTGACAATCTTTCAGGGGCTCAGTTTCCTAAACTGTTAAATAAAGAAGTTGTATATAATGACCTCTAAGTTGTGTCACAGTTCTAAATCTATGTTCCAATGAGTACATGCCTTGTAAAGAAGTACCGCTTACAAAAGTTGTATGTTCTTATTATTGTCAAGGAAGCAGATAGCAACATTGGAGACCCAATGACCACTAAGGTCCCATGGCTTCGATTTAAAATGATGAGAAATTGTAAAAGAATAACAAATCCTATTATTTATTTTTGTTATCGTTCATGAATCTCCCCACTCCCAACAAATTCTACTTCTCATAAAATTGAAGCTATGGTATTGTTAAAAGTAGCCTGGACTTGGAAACAGACTACAGGTTCTCATCTTAGCTCTGGTACTTTCCAGCTGTTTGACCTTGGACAAATAATTTAACACCTCTGAATATCAGTCTTCTCGATTGAATAATGGAGATAATGATACCTGAAGTACCCATGTTATAGAGTTCTGTGAGGATTATATACATAAAGTGCTTTGCAAACTTGAAAGAACTAAGTAAAAATCAGTTATAATTAATATCAATATTATTCTCTATATTTTTCTTCTCACTGTTTTTTGAGTTTCAATAGACCTGGCCCTGGGACAAGTTATCATTTTGCTGTTATTGTTCATATTTAATATTATTTGCACTATTATTGAGGTGGATTATAGTTTTTTTGTTGCTGTTAATGGTATTATTATTATTATTATCATCTCTTCTAATCACTGTCATTCTGACTTTACATCTTTTATCAGCCAATAAATTTACCCAAATCTTTATGATGTCAAAAACTCCTTTACTGTTTCAAAAGAAACATCCCAGATGGTTAGGGCATTGCTATTCCAATTCTTGTACAGAATTACCCTCAGGTAACAAAAGAAATTATGATGAAGAGATGTGATTTACAATAATCTCAATAGCAAAACAGAAGGGCTTTATAAAATTTCCAGTTTACTGATTTCTCACATACAATGCTTACAATTATCAACAAATGAAGTATGTTTGGGTACTTGACTGTAAATTGCAATTTGTCCCCATGCCAATTAAAACAGCAGTCTGCCACTGTCTTACACAGTACAGAAGTTCTCAGATATTATTACCATCAAAAAGATGCCAAAAATAGAAATATTGCTTTTATTCATTCATAAACTGGAATTCAGTTTACCAGTATTGAAATGGAGACAGATTTCCTAGATCTATGCCAAAGCTATATTCTAGCTCCGGTGAAAAAATGAAAGTTAAGTCCCTTTTACCCTGATAGTGTTAGGTTAAAGTTAAAAATTGAACTCAAGAATCTCTTGTTTTTCGTTGGTAAACACTAACAACTAAGTGCCCAAGAAACAAGGGGTGTGCTAAGTGTGCGTGAGACTGTATCTAAAAGTGGGACACACCAATGTGCTAGACTATGAGTAAAAGTGGGACACCCACATGCCAATCTTCTCTGTTTCATTCTAATTTAAGTATATGCACTACAAAGGAACATGCAAATATGATATCTCTAAATATGTTGTGAATAGCTGGGTGACCTCTCTGCTTTAGTTTCCTTACCTGTAAAATAAAAATAAACAAAATATAAATGATATAGATAAGTAATAGCTATTATTGCTAGACTAGTTGCTTTTTTGGGTTGTTATGAAAGGATAAAATGCATTACACATTTTGAAAACTAAGAACTTTAAGTGTTGATTTCATTTATGACTTTAAATTTTAAAAAATAAAATACAAGTAGATATTAAGCCACTTAGATATTGATGGGATTTATATGAGCAATATTGAATAAGATGAACTGTGTTTTTGTTAAAATGTTTCTTTCCTTGATCAACCATCAAATTTTAATCTGCCTTTGGAACATGCTTGTGACACATTGAGGGATGGAGAAAAGAAGGAAGAAACGAAGCAGGAAAGAAAGAAGGAACAATCTCTTTACCATGGAACTTATAATGCTTCCGAGTGAAATTGTCTAAAATTTTTGTTCAAAGAATTCTATCCAACATAGGGAGATTTCTCTACAGGAAAAGCAGATTGTGAAGTTAGACAACTAGAATGATTCTTCTGAATTAGTCTTCTACACAATGGTTTTTGTTGCCTTTTTTATTTTTTTTATTTAAATGTGAATTTCCATAAATATCAAACATATTCAAACATTTATAATCTATGTTTAACCCAATCATTATTTAATAAATTAGTATTTATTCTTCAAAGTAGGCTTATATTTCTATCCTGTTTTTCTTTCTAATTTTTATTTTATTGCATAGTCAACTTTACATATAGTAATTAAAATTCATGCCTTTCTAATTCTATTAATAGCTTCTTTGCATTTACCTGCAGGAACATAAAATGTGCAAAGTTTTCCTGATTGCTTTCAGGTGACCACATGTGTTAGCTCAGCTAATGGGTGCTTTGAGAATGGTGAACTCCCTTGATGATCCTGTTGATCATGTGTGATTCAGTGCTTGGGCACTCTGTCAATGTCAAAAGAGTTCTTGTATTGGCTATTCCACAGGAACAGACAATGACTCAGTGATCTTCTAAAAAGGAGTCATTCCTCCTCTGCCTGTCTTTCTTCCACCTGCCAGGTGACGTCAAGTATTTTTAGGATATCCTATGATGAGATAGAGAAAGGTCACTCATCATTTTTCCCACTCTAGCCGCCATAAAGCAGTGAATACATGGCAACTAAAGCATATATTATATCTAATCAAGCCTGAGTCTGGATCTGAGTGTTAACTGTATGTGCTTTGTTTCTTGGGTATAAGCAAGCAAGCATTAACTTCATTATCTAGTCTTAGAGGCAACTTTACGAGATCTAGAAAGTTCTGCCATCTTGTGTTCAACGGTCAGAGGGGACAGGATGCATTTAAAATTTCTGCATTAGAAAAGATGGCCAACAATAAGAAGACAAGACATCATTTGCTGGAACAAAAGTCATAAACATTAAGAGCATTACGCAGAGCCAAAGCCAAATGTAACCAGGCCTGCTTAGTTGTCACCAAAACAGCTTCATGATCCAATTAGGTTTAAGTCTCAACCTTCACAAAGTATATAACCAATATGATCGTGGTTGTTGGCTTAGTTTGCTTAAGTTGTTGTCATCATATGATCGGTTTAACAGCAGTTATAAGTTATTGAATTACATTTACTTTTTTTTTTTCCAAAGTGAGCTGGCTAAAAAACCTTGTGTTTAACATTGATTTTGTTTACAGGAAGAAATACCAGCTTCATTCCTGATTTACATTGTACATTGAATATCTTCTTACTCTCTTACTTTAGGAAGACCCTACATATGACCAAAGGCTAATATTGAAATTATTTTGTTCTTGGAGTAACGGAATAATAAATTGATGACTATAAGAAAAGGATTCTGACCTTCCATTTAACTGATCAGACTCCCCAAGGACTAAATAGGCTGAACCACAAAAATGAGTCTCAAATTAAAGGAGCCCTTTAGTAGAGAGGGAAGGGTACAGCACCTCAGGATTTGATCTCAACAGTACTTCTCATTTAAAACTTTTATTTATAACTTACATGTTATTTTGACATTAGCTGTTTAAAGATTTTAGAAAGATAGACAACATGGCGCTGTGGAAAGATGACTGGATTTCGAGTCATATCACCTACGATAGTGTTCAGCTCTTCCACTTACCTCATGTCTGAGCTGAGGGAATTCACCTAACCTCTCTGGGCCTCAATACCCTCATCTGTAAAATGAGAAAAAAGGTATCATTGACCTCTAAGGTCCCTTATAGCTCTGTTTAATCTTACAATATGATTTTAAGAAAAGGAAACCATTCATAAGGCATAATGTAAGAACAACTAGGTGGTACAGCAGATGGAGCACCATGCCTGGAGTTAGGAAGACCTGAATTCAAATCTGGCTTCAAACACTTACTAGCTGTGTGACTCTAGGCAGGTCACCTAACCCTATTTACATCAGTTTCTTCATCAGCAAAATGAACTGGAGAAGGAAATGGATCACAAAGAATTGGACATGACTGAAAGAACTGAACAATAACAAGGACCAATATTTTATGGATATTAGAAGTATTAATAGATGCAGTAATAATAAATCACACTTGCACAGTATTTTAAGGTTCACAGGATATTTTCCTTGAAATATGTCTAGTATTTTCCAATTACCTCACAAGGAAACTGAGGATCAGAGTATCAAAATAGCTTGCCCAATGCCACATAGTAAAGGGGCAGAGTGGGGACTATGATTTCAGATTTGGTTGTCTTTCTATTACATTGAACTGCCTGTAGAATCACAGAATTATTGAAATAGAGTTAAATAGGACATTAGTATCCAACACATATAGGAAAGAAATCTGTACTCTAATAGAGCCCAAAAGTGGTTATTCAGACTCTGATAGAACAACTCCAAGGAAGAGAAACTCACTTTGCTTCAGGTCAGTTTGTTTTGTTTTGTTTTGTTTTGTTTTGTTTTGTTTTCCTGGATATCAAACCCAGATTGGCTTCTTGACAACTTTGAGCTATCCTGGAACTATTCCTAGTTCTGCTTTCTGAAGCCAAAAAGAGCAAGTCTATTACTTCTTCCACATAAGAGACCTTCAAATTCATGAAGATAGATGCTCTGTTTCCCTGGAGGCTTCTCTTCTCTAAGTTAAACTTTCCCAGTCATTCAACTTACCCTCATCTCACATGGACTCAAGACCTTTTGCTAGCTTTGCTGTCTTCTTGTTGACAGTCTAATTTATTATTGTTGTTCATAAACCTTTGCTCTTAGAACTAAATACAATACTACAAATGAGGTCATATGAGGGTTATTGTTCAGTCATTTTCAGTCATATGCTCTTTATGATTCTATTTGGATTCTCTTGGCAAAGATACTGGAGTAGATTTCCATTTCCTTTTCTAACTCATTTTACAGATGAGGAAACTGAGACAGAACAGAGTTAGTGACTTGCAACTAGTAAGGTGTCTGAGGCTAGATTTGAACTGAAGAAGATGAGTCTTACTAACTACAGGCCCAGCACTCTATCTTTTATTCCACCTGACTGCCCTTCATGTGAGGGAAGGGACTATAAAAGGAGACAATTAGTTCCCTATTTCTGGAAGTTATGACACTCTAAATGTAGCCCAATGGAGTATTAGCTGTTTCGTTTTAAGATAATGAAACATAAAGTAACATGGTATAGTATTAACAGTGTGTTGTTAAATGTTAACCAGTGCACCAGTGTTTAAATCTCAGCTCTATCAGTAACTACCCATCAAATAATTTCTTTTCTCCCTTCCTCACTTTCCTCACTTGTAAAATGAGGAAGTTGGAGTAGTAAACTTATGAAGTCTCTTTAATCTCTTAATCTAAGATCGTGTGGATTCTATGAGTTTAAGTGAGGAAATACAGCTACAGAACATCATATGCTCTCAGTAGCAGTCACTATATTTTCTTATTTTATGATTGTCTTTGTTAAAAGGGAGGATTCAGTATAGGAGTGAGGCATAACCAGAAGTGGTTGCTATGTTAAAAAAAAAAGTATTAATATATCCTTATATAGGGGCCATGGGAAGAATGCTGGGAATGAGATCAAACATGATTTTATTAGAATAAGGATTCACTAATGAAAAACACCCTCAATCATCATAGATTATTATTTGTTCTGCAATGTATGATCTTAGAAAGTTGGCTAAAACATTGAGTTTAACTGAATTATCTAAGGTCACATAGCCAGTAGGTGTTAGAAACAGAACTTGAACCCAGATCTTTCTGACTGAGATTAGCTCTCCATCCATGTTGCCTCCTAGAATTATTTTGTCATAATTAATTCACTGGGTGCTCTTGAAATAATTATTCAGTTTGCAATTGATTTTAATAAAGACTATTTTGATTTCATTAGATTCAAGGTAGCCAAATTAATGAACTTAATTCTAGTTTTTGGTTTAGTTTGATCCAACTACCTCCCTGTTACCAAGGACAGCAAAAGTACTCATTGAGAAACTGATAAATTTTGAAGACGGTCTCTCTGATTTTTTAAAAACTTAATATGAAATACAGCATAACATTAGAATAGCCAGGCTCCTATGAAAATGTTAGCCATTCAGAAAGTCATTGGAAAGTTTTGTGTTTCACAAAAGTCCCAGCTTGTAGGAGTTTGCAAAAGAATGAAAGCTGTTCTATATTACCAGAGCAGAGCCCTTGTACTGGCAAGTAATAAGTGTTAACCAATTGAAAATCTGTGTCCTGCTGATGTACACTATCTCCTGCTGTCGACTTTGTTGTTTTAGGGTTGTTGTTTCTTTTTTTCTTCCTCTTTAACAAACTGTCTTATTTGAAGCTTGACAACCTCTGTGTAAAGATCACTGCACAAATGCCTACCAAAGCATGCTGTCATGTACAAATATATGCCCTCCTTGTAAAAGATTAATTTTCCTTGTGCTTTCTACAAACCAACAATTATGAATATACCTCCTCTTTTTAAACCACAAATCACAATTGGCAATGTCTGGAAAATATAATAACTCAAACTCAAGATGAATAAATCCCCAACCTTCTCAAATAAAATGTACTCATTTCATACTAAATGTTTAATCAATTTGTTCTTCTATATCCCAGATGGCTCCATCATTTTTGGCTCATGAGAAGGTAGTGGTTTTTTAATTGGCCTTTGTGGAAAGCTGAAATTTTCTCTGAATGGGTTGGCCTTCTGAATAGCATCTGTGGCTTTACAGGGCTCAAGAAGTTTGAAGATAATCTTTTCTGCTAGATCAGACTCATTGTTCCCCTCCATTCCATTATTCTAAACTTTAAAATGTGAATTATCTGATTCAAATGAAATTACAAGGAGAATTGTATTCTTGAAATGGAGAATTTTCCATCTATTTTATTGCCAGCAGTGGAAAATCACTTAGTTTAATGAAATTCTATTCACAATGAAAATACCACCTCCAAGTAAATGAGGAAAAGATAGGAATAAAAAATGGAAAATAATCCAGAATGGAAATATTTATGGGAAGTTGAAAAAAAAAATGCCTGTTTCACCCTGGTAAAAAAAAAAATTACTTGAAATAAGATGTTCTAAGGCTGGGCCTATATTAATGGCTAGAATTAAATTTAAAAAAAGCCTTCCAATTTAATTGTTTGGACCTATGAAATCAACATGCTATCTATAAACAAGTTAATTAAAAGCAAGTATTAGTTTTGGATCCGATATAACTGTATCTTAACACAGCTAGATCATGTTTGCAGGTTTTTAAAAAGATAGATGCATGAATAAATTGGAGATGTGTTATGCACCACAAACTCAACATATTTGAAAATGAAATTATCATCTTTTCCTCAAATCTCTCTTTTTCCCTGCTTCTTTGTTTCAATTAATGACATCACCATCCACTCAATTAACCAGGCTAAGTACCTTGAAGTCATCTTTGATTCTTAACTCTTCCTGATTCCCTGTATCTTGTGAGTTATAAAAACAAGAAATTCAACATTCTACAAATTCATTAAGTGCTTCCTGAGTGCCAGGTACTATGATTGATGTTTACAATACAGCCATAGACAAAAATTGGATCTAAGTAAAATCTATTCTGGATGAGAGTCTGACCAAAGGAATGAAGAAGGAATATGGAAAGGAAGAAGAAAAATATGGAATGGTGAATGGCCCAATTTATCTAGTGACTGAAAGTAGTATGAGATTAGGCTAAATAAGACTATTGAAGCATAAATATATAGGGCCTCTAATACTATAATTCTTCCCTCTCATTTCATTTCAATTGTTGTCTACATCATTAGTCTCCAGGCCTTACCCACTTATCTAAGCTATACCTGTATCTACACCTACCTAATGTGTATATCTCTATCTCATCTATATCTCTATGTGTATCTATATAAAAAGATACAGATATAAATAGGTATATACTTAAAGTATATAGATAGACATATATGTGTATAACACTAATAATGATTAATAGTTAATAATAGCTAATATTTATTTAGTACTTACTATGTGCCAGGCACAGTTCTAAGTGCTTTACAAATTTTTTTTAGTTCTCACAACTTGAGAGATAGTTGCTATTAAGTCATCTTACAGATGAGGAAACTGAAGTTAAACAGAAGTTAAGTAACTTGCCCAGGGTCACATAGCTAATAAGTGTCTGAAACAGGATTTAAACTCAAGTCTTCTCTATTCCAGGCCCAGAGCTTTACCCACTATATCACATAGCTGACCTAGCTATATGTGTATGTGTGTTTCTTATATGTAAATAGTTTTGGTTTTGTTTTTGCACGAGCTCTTACTTTTTAAAATGTGAGTTCCATGAAGTCAGGAACAATGATTTTGCCTTTCTTTGTATCCTCCATGCTTAACACAGTGCCTAGAACAAACTTAATAATGTTTGTTTGCTTTATTTTTGCATTATCAATAAGTTATTTCCTGACTTAAAATGATTTATTTTTATTTTCTAATTTGATAATGCTGCCTATTAATAACTACATCAATGAAAATGTTAATGCTGTCTAGGCATGAGATTTGCAGACTTGTAGGCTCTAGGTGGTACAGATAAAAAATGCTTGTTTTTATTCCTTTTGACCAGAGTCATATTTTTATAAATTATTTTTGCCCTCACCTAGTTCCTCTTTTACATGGAAGTTACTGAAAATCAAAGGATATGTTTATTTAATTTTGAGCATCTTATAGAGCTTTTACAGAACTCCAATTTTTCATCCTCTGCAACAGATGCTGATGAATAAAATGTAATTGTTTTTGTTGTGGTCTTTTTTGCAAGTTGTTATCATGAGCATTATGACATGACCAAATGTCTCAAGGAATAATGTTTCTTATTGCCTCGGATGATAATTAAACTATTTTTGACTTCTTTGTCTCTCCAATGAGAACTAGTAAGTTATCCTTTATTTTAGCTATACTTTCTATCTTCTGGTTTATAGTTAGACATTGATATGATACGGTTCCTCCAGGACTGTGTACAATCATTGGTCTTTGGACAAGTAAACGGAACTATATTAAGTATATCATATTTATGGTAAGAACAGCTAAGTAAATCTTTATGAATGACCTAAATTCTATATTATTCTGAGCACACACTGCCCTCATTTTCCCCTGTCACTGCAGAATTGGAAGGGAGTCAAACAGGACATTGGGCAATTTTATATTTTACTGTTTTTCATGAGTTGCAATAGCCAAAGAATTCATCACTAAATCACCAGTCTACTTTTGTTGAACTCCATTATTAGCTAAAGTGGTTTTTAGAAATTAAATATAGTCTATTGCTGAGACTATAATCAAAGCCTTTGGTGCATGGTCTTTCAGGCTCACTAATATGCTAAAATAAAGCATTTCAGGGGGACTTTGCAATGGTTATCAGTATCTATTTCATATCCACAGAGTTAAATCAAAAGCTACATGAAGGCAGAGCTTGTATTTCATTCTACCTTTATATTTCTTTCAATATTACCAAGAAGAATGTTCTGCAAACAGTGAATTCTTAATAACTGTTTGTTGGACTTGAACAGAAAGAGAGAGGGGTACAGAATTTCAGACTATATGAATTATATGAACCAGGGCAAACCATAAAGGATGAATAGGAGAGACCACATATCAAGTAGAAAAGTCAATCTTTATCGTATGAATTTTTATAAAATTCTAATTAAGATAACAATTAAACAATATAACCTTGACATTTAAATATTGAATCTGACTTAATTCGCTTACGTTTTATGAGAATCACTATTCCTTGCCACCTAAATTCAGTCAACCTATAAGTATTCCTTTCTAAGTTTTGTTACTTATTTCTTTCCCTTAACCTGAAAAGTAAGGGGGAAGGATAAAACTGCCTACATATAACCTCCTAGTTAGACAACATAGAATTTATCTACAGTACAGGACTAAGAATTATCAAGAAAAAAGGAAAGACTCTTATAATTTACAAGAGACAAAGAAAAATATAGCAGTAAAATCCATGTTTTGACTACCTATATGCAAATATATAATGTGAATAATAAATAAGAGAAATTAGAGATTGTAAGGTAAGGAGATATATTTTGGTTCCTAGGTATTACTGAGACTAGGTAAGATGAGATCTATTATTAATTACTACAATATGACTCTGGAAGATTGTACATTGGTAAAAAAGGAAAAGGAAAAGTTGTAGAGAAGGGCTGAATTTCATTGTTTATTAAGAAGATATGCTTATGTGAGGAAAATCCACGAACCAGAGAAGGTAATCATGGTTGAAAATATTTTGGTTAAGATTAGTGGAGGCAGAAACAGAAGTGTTATTGTCATTGGGGTTTATAACAGACACCTGGACATAAAAGAGAAACATATGAGTTCAGGAAATAGATCACAAGCCTGACTCACAGGCATAATAGTATAGTGATGGGGGACTTCAATTCTCTGAACATCTGCTGGAACACTCTCTGCCTGAGAAAAAAAAAAGCAACTAATAATTTCTTGAAATACCTAAATAATAATTTCCTCCCTTAAAATACGGAGGAACTGATGAGGGGAAATGCAATTATAGATCTAATTCTTAGCAACAATAAGTAATTTGGTGTTGGAGACATTTGAGGAAAAGTGAGGACCTCATTTTATAATTTACAGTAGATTTGAGGGGAACCAATTTTAAAAGGTTTAGAGTAAAGCATCCCATAAAGTGAAAATTATCTAGAGGTCAGCCTAGGAAGCATAGATAATTTTTAACCACGAATTTTGAAGACACACAAAAAAAGAATTCTGAGAAAGAAAATGAGTTGTCTAGAAAGATTGAGTGTGTATACAGAGAATTCAGACCAATTTTAAAAAGAAAGAGAAGATGAGAACAAGGATATATATTGGTGAGTCAACACAAAAGAGTGCTAGAGTGCTGAAAAATGTGTGAAGAATGTTAAAGTTCTCAATGAGCAGAGGCTTACAAGGAAGCTAAGAACAATACAAGTTGTATTAGTCACAATGATGGAGAGAGGAAGAAAACAGAAGAGATTGAGATTGGATCACTGCTTAGGCTGAGGCCATTGGAAATGGATGACAAAGAGAAGGCAAAATTGTTCAACTCTAATTTTGTTATCTTTTCTCTGCCAAGGAATTTCACTCTGGATGAGAAAAAAAATCTAAAAAAAACCCGAACAAATTGGCCAATAGAAAGTTGATGCTTTAGATGTTAGTTGTTAAAGTTGATGTGGCAATTTAAAGTTTGCAAACTATTTTATTTGAAAAATCTCATTTGATCCTCATAACTTCCCTGTGAGTAAAATGCTACAATTATATTCATTTAAAAAGTAGGGAAAACTGGGTTTGGAAAGACTAAGGCACTTGACCAGAGTCTTACAGTTTATGTGTCAGAGGAAGTATTAGAATCCAGGTGCCAGGTCTTTCTTAATCTTTCCATAATTCACCCAAGTCAATGGAGAGCCAGTAAGGGAGTACTTACCTGGATGACCTTGATAAATTCAACTTGCCTGCTCCCAGAGGAACTATCTCTAGTGTAATGGTGTAAGATTAAGAATAGGCAGAAGGAATTCCTGAACTTCTTGCAGTAATCTTTGCAATATCAGTGAGTCTGAGAGTGGTACTATTTGCTTGCATAAGGTAAAATGTCCAGATGTACAAATAGATATAAAAAAGAAAGATAAAGTCTATAAACTATGTGCCATTAAGTTAAATCTTATTCCTGAAATATTTTAAGAATTTGTTATTGAAGATGTATTGTAATTGCTGCAGTTGTTGTTATACCCTGGGTCTCCTTAACTCATCCAGACTAGAACTACAGTGGCCACTTATTCCCTGATTCCAATGCTTATCAGCCAAGAGCCTTTGACCTGATCCATTTTTCTGACCTGAGGCAGTTCAGTCCTACTTAGAAAGCTTAGTGGTGCTTTGCTTCCAAGAGCTTATCGTATTGGTGCCAAACTTTATGTGGACATCCAATCAACCTTCATCTTACTGCATTTCAAAACTTCTAAGTTCTTCAAGTGATCCACCAGCCTTAGTCTTGCCAGGAACAGGGAATTGAAGATATTCATCTCAAGAACATATTATTAAAGGGATGGCTAATGTAACACCTAGAAAAGGAAGTGGTGATCACAACTATTCAGTGCAGCTTCATCAGAAACATTTCGTGCCATTTTATGCACTAGGAAAGTTACATAAGGTGATGTTTTCAGGAAGGATAAAGGAACAAATATTTCCTAGGTAGCTACTATATACTAGGTACTGTGCTAAGCAGTTTACAATGCCAGAAACTTTACAAATATCTCACAACTCTGGGAGGCAAATATTATTATGAGCCCCATTTTATAGTTAAAGAAACTGAGGCAGAGGTTCCCAATCAAAACACATCTGGAGTATGATATTCAGCTCTGGTTGTCCCATTTTAGAATAATATTGATAAACTATAAGGACCTGAGGAAGGACCCCAGATCATGTTGTACGAGAAACAAAGGAAATGGGTATGTTTAGGTTAGAGAAAAGAAGAATCCTAGCACACAGTAGCTGTCTTATAGAGTTAATATGGTATAATGGATAAGGCACAAAAATTAGAGTCCAAAAGACCCAGGTTTTGAGTCTGCCCTAAACACTTAATAGCTATGACCCTGGACAAGTCACTTAGTCTTTCTGAAACTCAGCTTCCTTATCTGTAAAAGGAGGGAATTAGATTTGATGACCTCTGAAGACAACAACACAGCTATGTGGTAGGTGAAGCACCAGGCCTGAAGTCAGGAAGACATGAGTTGAAATCTAACCTCAAACACTTCCTAGCTGTGTGACCCTGAGGAAGTCACATTTTCTGCCTGCCTCAGTCCCCCCAGCTGTAAAATATAGATAACAATGGCACCTACCTCACAGAATTTTTGTGAGGATAAAATATTTGTGAAGATATTTGTAAAGTGCTGAGCATAGTATCTGACACATAGTAGGCACTTAATAAATCCTTCTTATCTACCATTCCCCTCCCACTTTGAACTCCAAATCTGTCGTTCTAAGAGTTTATAAATGTTTGAAAGACTTTAATGTAGAAGAGAGATCAGACTTGTTCTGATTCTCTCTAGATGGAAGGCAGAATGTGAGTAAAGAATAAAAGTTGTAAACAGAGAAATAAAGGCATCTTATCCATTAAAGCTATCTGAAAGTGGAATAAGTTCCCTTAAAAGGTAATATGTCCAACTATATCAATGAACTTAAATTAAAGGCAGGTTGACCACTTGCTGGGTAGGTTGTAGAGGAAAATCTTGTTCAAATATGGACTGCATCGTGGTTATGTTAGTAAATGTATAACAGCCAGCTCTCCAGGAAAAAAAATGTATAACCCAAATTTAACCTGCAGAATTAATGTTTTCCCCATCATTTCTTGTGCAGGTAATCAAATCAATAAAGAAAGCTGGGAATTGTAGTTTTTGCACATTTCAGAGGTATAAATCTTCACACTGAAAATTTAACAATCAGCCATCACAAGCTGGTTGCAACTATCTCCAGCACACTGTTGCATTACATATTCTCAGTGTTCCCTTCCAGCTCTCAGATTTTGTGATTCATATTTTGTCTCATTCAAAATTATCATTCTACTGAACTTTTCACATAGTATTCATTAGTTTAACTAATAATAATTAAAGTTCTATAAAGTACAATGTACTATGCTAAGCACAAAGGATAAAAAGTTCCTTTAAATGATATTTCATGCTTTTAAGAGATTATCTCATGTACAAGGGGTAGGGAAAGAGGGCATGATTGGCTCTCAGATAAACATATGACATTTTAGTGAAGAATCAAGGTTAGAAAATCGATCAAGACAAATTTTTTTAATAAAAACTTAGTAGGAAGTAAACTTTTCAGTTGTTGGGATTAGGGAGAACTTCATGCAGAAGGTTTTTGTTTTTGTTTTTGTTCTTGCCTGATAGAAATATGGAAGGAAGATAAAAATTGTGAAAAGAGAGTATATTAGTGTGAAGAGTATTGGACTTAGAGTCAGAGGACCTGAGCTCAAATCTTGCCCTTCTTACTTACTCCCTGGGTATCAAGACACTTAACTTCTCTGATTGTAGGCTCACTTCTATTTAAGATGAATGGGTTGGATTTGGTAACCCTTAAGATTCCTTCCAGATTAAGCTATATGACCATAAAATCCAAACCTGAGGAATGGCCTGGGAAGATACAATGAAGTGGGTGATACCATGTTAAAATTAAGAAACAATCAGTAGTTCAATATAACTGCAATACAGATTTTATGAAGGGAAATAATAGAGGATGTGACTGGAAAAGCAGGTTCTAACCATATTATAGCAAATCTTAAATATAATTGTATTTTTTTAGTGGAAACATGAAGCCACTGAATTTTTAATAGGGCATGGTACCTCCATGCCTTCATACCTTCAAATGACCATGTTGGAAACATTGGAAAGGATGGATTAGAGAACAAGTGGACTTGATTTAATAGTTGTGTAGGTAAAATCAACAGGACTTGGGGAATCTTTGGGAGAAGTAAAAGATATCTCTCTGGTTTCAAGCTAAGGTGAATAAGTATAGTGATATCATCAGTAAAAATACAGAAATTGAAAAGAAGGGAATGTTTTTGGTGGGAAGGGAGAAGATTAGAGCTAGATGTATAGATCTGGAATCATCTGGATCTACGATATGATTTAATACATGCAGGCAGATGAGATCACCAAGGGAGAGAGTACAGTCAGAGAAGTAAGGAGAGTCCTAGACAGAGCCTTGAGGGATGCCCACAAATAGCAAGAGCAAAAGAAAGATAACATGCTAGAAAAGTAAATGAGAAATTGTGGTCAAACTCAAAGGAAAACAAGGAGAAAGCAGTGTCATGGAAGTTGAAAAAAGAGTATTCAGAAGTAAGGAGTGATCAACAGTGCTTAATGCTGAACATGGGTCAAGGAGTATGATATAGGTTAGCTCACTGAACAGGCTAGCTCCTGTAAATGATTATTGGCAAGAAAAAGGATTGCCTCATCTTCTCAGATTATGGTAAAGGATGATTGGATAAAAGAGGATATAGAGAGGTTTGGAGAGGAGATGAGTGGTTCATGATGCAAAGTTTAAATCATTTTTAGTAATGTAAGAGTCAATGTCATCCATATAAAAAAGAAGATTGGGGGTAATTTGGGGGATGCTAAGGCATAGAATTGACCCTGGAGTGACAGATAACCAAAGATTAATAAAAACAACTTGTGTTTAACAATCAGGATTCAGTGGAGTTTTGAGAATATGAATCTGTAGTGACATTCATTATATCATCAAATACCCTTCAAAAAAGATAGCTAGCTAGCTAGAATGTGTGTATATATGAGACAGAGGGAGAAGGAGGGGGGGGGAAGAGAGAGACAGAGACAGAGATTTATATAAATTTAAGGTCATTTGTTAAGTTATAATAATGGATTGGTGTTCTTTCCCTACAAAATTATTTAAAAATACTAAATGAAAGTGTCAGTAGTAAAAAATGTTGGTCAAAGAGCAAAGATATATAAAGGAAGTAAAAAGATAACAGATTTTAGAATTTCCATAATTATGCTCATTTTTAAAAATCATCCATCTTATAAAATTCATCAGTAGCCCCTGTAATTTATCGTTGGGTATAATTTCTTATCCAAAATATGACCTTTATTTTTGTTAAATAAAGACAAAGAAAAGATAATTATTTCAAAACTAGAACATATTTTACACATTTCTAAGAATGTTTAACATAATTTTCTAGAGAATAAATAGCAGGATACTGTGTCTATTCAGGTATGAGTATATATGGAATCATGTGTTTAGAAGTGGACCTAATATAGTTTATGATCTCGTCCCTCATGCAGGAAGGACTAAATCCAAGCCACACAGACATATGACCATTTATTCTCTTCAGACAGAATGTACATGATATTCCATAGATTTACTCAGTAATCCATCATAATGTCTAATGTCTTTTCCAAGTATTTTCTAGAATGCATTTTTCACTAAACCAAGATGAAGAACACATTTGTGTTAATGATGTCACCTAAAAACAAATATAGATAACACAAATTTTGTAAAATACAGGAAGCATATAGGTAAGCTATATTGTTAATACCATTCCCCAATCTCCCTTCCCCTGCTCCCATACTAGTCACCTTCTTAAGATGGCCAGCACTCTGTACCTGGCAAAAAAGAGGCATGAGTAGGAAGTAGAAAGATTATTTTGCGGCCAGTGTTTGAGATAGAGTTTGAAGTTGGTGGAGTATTTTTGTTGACTGGGAAGCTGGAGTCTTCCCCTTCTGGTCAGCAAAGTAAATTGGAATGGTGTTGAAATTATATCTGTCTTGTCATCTCCCTGGCAGGACATCTCTTGATAGAGCCTTCTGTTCCTCCCATTTCTTGGCAGGATCCTCCTTTGAGATGTCTGGAAATAATGGAAACTTCAAGACTGAATAATGGAACCTGGCATAGCTTCTGTAGCTCTTCCTTGAAGATCTAAATCATATGTTTGCATCAAGTCATTTAGAGCAAACCTGAAGCACTTGTGTTGGAGTTTTAAAATACAATTGCTTAGCAATGGAGTTCAGTCTCATCGACAATTTTGCGCGATCGGAACTTCATTTCAAAGAAAAAAAAGTAACAGTATTGGAGTATCTTACTAAATCTATCCAGTTGACTATAAAATATATGCTTAACACATTGGGGTAAGGGAAAATGAAGCATTCAGACAGACTATCCAATACCCTGCATTGGAAACAGATGCAGTTTTAAAATGTGGCAAGAAAAAAGAATCAGACTAGCCTTGCTCTATCCCACATAGTGCTGATCTAAGTAGGGAGCTCTCATTGACTTCAGAGGGAATGTTATGCCTTGACTCCAGACCAAACTCCTGTATGCAATTCCATGGGGCACAGAGGAAAATAGAAATGAGTTTAGTTATGTTTCAGTGTCAGTATGATTCATGTAATAGTCTCAAGTACATGTCCTCAGAGTTCTCAGCTTCCTGAAGAAAAACACACCATACCCCTAGATGGGGGTGGGTAGATCTCCCTCTCCTCCCTCCCTCCCTCTCTCTCTCTCTCTCTCTCTCTCTCTCTCTCTCTCTCTCTCTCTCTCTCATACACACACACACACACACACACACACACACACACACACACACAAACACACACAAAATCTCATTTTCTCTCACTCTCATTCTCAATTTCATTTGATTCCATGAAAGGTGTTTTGTTTTGAAAACTGAACAAACACCATTTTAAAATTTTATCTTTTAAATTATATAAGAAAAACTCAAATTCCAAAAGAGAAAAAAATTGTAAAATCACAAGTTGGGTGATAGGAATTTAGAATTGCCTTTTAAAAGTCTTTGCCATTTTCTCACACATCTGAAGTATGTTCTAACATTACAAAAACAAGGTGTTTATCGGTGAATAATACTCAAATATTTAGCCTAAAGCACATCTTTTTCATATTAAGCTATCTACCCTGTGAAAATTGTGAAGTAAAAAGTGGGACAATAATTTTAATATGCTTAACCCTCTACAATTCTCCCAAAAAGGCACTTTTAAAATAAAATAATTCGATAATTTTCTAGAATAATGTTTTGGTTCACTCAATAAGTATTTGATGACAAATTAAGTCCTCCTTATCTGCAGTAATCTCCAGGTTTACTGTATTTCTTGTTGTCCATGAGAATGCATACATTCCATGTACTAATGATGAGTGGAATCATGTTAACAAAATTTTTTGTGCATTTTTCTTTTTTGTGTTTTGACTATAGGGTGGAGTCCCCACCTACTGCCATAAGCAGGCCAGAGTTGGGTGAAGCAGACAATTTTCTAAGCACATTTTCTAGCCCCTTCCTCACTCAAGGAAATGAACAGTGCATTCCTAAGAGAGAGAGAGAGAGAGAGAGAGAGAGAGAGAGAGAGAGAGAGAGAGAGAGAGAGAGCTGCTCAGAGACCTGGGGGCCACCAAATCCCACTGCTGCTTCAGTCCAAGGAGAGGAGGACACTATGCCTTGGGCTACCTGTGTGCAGGCTTGTGTCTACAGTTCCCAGTGTATCCACACCTAAATCTTTGTCTTTCACTCATCACCACAGGACTTCAAGGTTGGTAAGATAGTAAAATAGTATTCTCAACAGACCATCATCAACCAGTGCTGAAGCCATTGACCATATACCTCAGGTTGAAGTCAATTTCTCTCTAGCAGAATTTCCAGCTGAAGATGAAAAACTGAATGGCAGTAAGCATCTTTCATGTGGCAAAGTGCCTGACACTGATTCCAACCCAAGAGAGATCTACAATGCAGAGGGCTCCACTGCTCATTCAGAAGTTGACTGACATCTTCTGGGTTATACAACAAGAGGAGACCAGATATGAACTCAGATTTTCCTGACTCCATGCCCTGTGCTTTATCCAATAAGGCCACATCAGCACAGAATAAATGCTTGTTGACTTAATTTGATATCTCTGGTGTAGCATTTACCTGAACAAGGCCTCCAAATATTCAGTCCTGGGAAATTCATTGTGTCCTACCATTCATACCTCTTCTCCCCAAAAAAGTGGAAAGTCAGGACACTTACTAGGGAACACAATGCCCCTTTAAGGGATGCTTACTAGACCCTGGAAGTGATCTGGAGGTCAGGAGGTGATATCCTGGAGGGTAGGGAGGAATTCCCAATGCAAACTGCTTAAAAGATATCATGGGTCATCATATGGTAATTAGGTTATAACAGGCCTGAAAGACCAAGCCAGGCCTCATAGGTAAGAGGTCAGGAGCTTGTGTATAGGAGGGAGGGACAGAATTAGGGAGTTGTCAGGGATAAGGGTAGGTGTAATGGCATAGCAGACAAACCCTACAATTGACTGGCTATTGTAAGGAAGATAGAATGCAACTGATCTTCCAACCCTATAACTTGTTGATCAAAACCCCTTGGTAACAGGCCCACTCCATTTTATATACTACTGCTCTCTGCAACTTTTCCATTGGCTTGCATCAATGCTGTTGAATCCTCTAGTCTGAGCAGCATAGCCACATAACATTTCAGTGAGATAACTTCTCTTTGTCCCTGCTAACCTTAGTTGTTGTTCAGTCAAGACTGACTCTTCATGACCACATTTGGAGTTTTCTTGGCAAAGATGTTGGAGTGGTTTTCTGTTTCCTTCTCCAATTCATTTCACTGATGAGGAACTGAGACAAATACGGCTAAGTGACTTGACCAGGGTCACACAGCTAGTAAGTGTCTGAGGCCAGATTTGAGCTCACGAAGATGAATCTTCCTGACTGTAGGACCAACACTCTATCCACTGCACCACCTCGCTGTACATTAAGATTCTTCAATTATTATCTTCAGGATGAGAAACCACTAAAATTCTAAATATTTTAAATCATTTGCCTACTCAAGAAGTTAATGGGTAGGATTAGGTGGAGAAGCTCCTGATTCCCTTTCTTTGGCAGGTACCATTAAAATATTTCATGTCAAAATGCTTAAAAACTCATTTTAAAGTATATTTAACAACTTTACAGAAAAAAAAATTTCTTTTCTTCAATAAAATATGCCTGATTATTTTCTGGTGATAAAAAACAAACATCATTATTCAAATCTCATTTCTTCTTTTTCTCTCCTCCACTGAAGCAAATAAACTGAGTTACTCCATTTTGTTTTAGGGGATAAGATCTGGAACTATTAGAGATACAGAGAATTTATTTATTTATTGACCAAATTTCTTGATTTTATTTATGTGTATTTATCATTTATATATTTACATAAATTTTTATATTTATATTTATTTATAGATGCATCAAGCAAATGCTAAGAGTATTTTTAACTCCCATTAATTCTCCCTTACCAACCAAGAATACCAAATAACAAGGAAGTCATTGAATTAATAGACCTTTGAAGTGGCTCCTAAAAATTCTTCACAGTAACCTAGAACATGTCTTGAATTATAGTTGCAATCCAAGAACAGAATGTGTTTTTTTTTCCTAATAGAAAAAGAAAACAAATCAAAGATTCATTTGCAGTGTTAAGTCATGACAAATCATGAATATGCAAGGACTTCAGGGTTGAATAAAGTTGCTATAAATCACAGATATCTAAAACAATTGCACAATTATTAGAGGCTTGTTTAACTATAATATTACTATAGCATTTAAATTGTTTTAATCAGTTGGCAAAAAGGCCATTAATCTTGTGATCAACAACTGATGGCTTAAGGTAATGGTCTAATTATTTCTGCTTTAGAATTAAGTCTCAGTTCTATTTTGGATATGTTCTATAAATTTACAGCTTTACTATTCTTCTTCTTAAGTAGAAATGGAGAATACCTCTTACCTACTGAGCCAGGCTTGGCCTTTTAGACCTGTTATAACCTAATTAGTATACCAACATCCACCATATCTTTCAGTCAGGTTACCTCCAGAATTCTTCCCCTACCCTCCAAGATATCAATTTCTTACCCCCAGATCACTTCCAGGCTCTGTCAGGCACTCCTCAAAGGGGCACTGTATTCCAGAGAAACAGCTACTAAGAGCCCCGCTTCCTCAACTTTTTGAGGAAGAAGTGGAGAGGGAAGTTGCCCAGGATTGAATGTATGGAGGCCTGGTCAGGTGAAATCTGCATTGAAGACATGAAGTTAAGCCAACAAGCATTTATTATGTGCTTATACGGCCTCAGGGGATAGGGCACGGGGCCTGAAGTCAGGAAAATAAGTTAAAATTTGACCTCAAACACTTACTAGCAGTGAGACCCTGGGTAAGTCAATTAATCTCTGTTTGCCTTAGCTTCCTCATCTACAAAAAAAGATACTAATAGCACCTAGCTCCCAGGATTGTTGTAAGGATAAAATTAAATAAAACTCATTTTTTAAAAACCCATTAACTATTTAATTTTAACTCATTCTTTCAAAAAAATCATTATATATGTTGTGTGTATACATACATATATATACACATATACATGCATGCATGCATATATAATATATATGTGTACATATATATATATATATATATAATTGTTAGATGAGTAGTTCAGTTATGTAATTTATAGACAGGTATATATACACATAGTAAAGGTGCATATTCATTCTTTTTTCTAATAAGAATCCACAATTAAAAATTTTTGAAAGCACAAACCTAAATTTAGGAACATAAGATACTCACAGTTAAAAGGGACCTCAGGGGTCATCTAATCCGTGTTACTTATTTTCCAGGTAAAAAAACTGAGGTCCTGGAAATTTAAGTGACATTTCCCAAAATCATATAGATATCAAGAATCAAAGGTCAGATTTGAAACTGAAACATTTAACTCAACTATCCCCTTCTTTGTGGGCATAGAAGGCTACCCGTTTTTATTTATTCACATTTATAAAAAAAATTTTGAACAAAGAGACCTTTCTTTTGCTATGTCTTATGACTTTTAATGATATAGGGTTGCCTATTCTTCAAAAAGGCACTGTAAGGTCTACTGAGATGATAATTTTTGTAAATTTTTATTGCCAGATTACTTTCAAAAAACTTCTGTTAACTCATAAACCTACGAGTAATACATGAGCATAGGACGTTCTCCACAACATCACCAGTTTTAAGTTTTGTTGATTTTAATAATTTTTGGTGAAGAAAGCGCTGCTTCTGGTTTTGTTTTAATGCCCATCTTCTTGATTGATCATCAGTGATGTCAAGCATTTCCTCAAATGATTTCTAGAAGTCTGTATTTCCTCTTTTGACCTCTCCCTTTATTTTATGCGTGAAACCAAGAAGATAAAAACCTAGAGAAATTGTTATTTGCCCCCAACCACACAGGTATCTGAGATTTAAACCATTCTTATTTGAGTCCAGTATACTTGTCATTGCCCTATGTTCCCTCTCAATGGTGATTTTCTTATGTCATCATGTGGAAAGGACTGTCATGCACGGTTAGCCACATTTACTTATACAGATAGTAAAAGCCAAATGGAATAAAAGTTTACTAGAGAAAAGTGAAGGGTATTATATTAAAGAAATATGAGCATATTATACAAATAGAGATATATTAATAGTTACAGGGAGGCATTGTAATAAACAAGTAAAAGCTGAGTAAAAAGAAAAGTTAATTAAAGTCAAGATAGAAGGTTATATTTTAAAATCATAATCTTAATCATAAGCTAATCAGAGTTCTAGACAGCACAAACAGAAATATAACTGTTAGAAACCAAGGGCCAATAACTCTATTAATACTCAGCAGTTACTGAGATCTTGTGTCAACTGGGGGACTACTCCAACTTAGAAACATAATGGGGAATTTGGAGACATTTCAGAGGTCAAAAATCAATTAAAGACCACCATTTATGAAAAAAGCCTCAATAAATTAGAATAAAACTTATTGAAAAAAGAGGATATGGAGAACTAATTCCATAATAACCTTAAAGTACACAAGAATATTATATAGATCATGAAGAGCTGGTCTTTATCTCTATGTAGTCCTGAAAAAAGAGGAAATGAACTGAAACTGCAGAATAAAGTTAGGCACATGGGAAATTTTTCTAATAGTAAATGTTGAAGTTAAAGCATTCTATCATTGGAGAGTAAGGTCTATAAAAACATGATTGATTAACATCTATCTGAAAGCAAGAAGATAGACTAAATGACTTCTCAAATCCCTTTTGGCTCCTCCAGGGAAGGAGATACTTTGACTTGGTGCAAATAAACTTAAACCAATCAATAAGCATTTATCAAGCAACTACCATGTACCTGGCACCATGCTGGGCATTAGGCATACAAAGACAAAGGTGACAAGGCCCTGCTTTCAAGCAACTTACAGGCTACTGTGAAAAACATGTACATTGTATATATATATATATATATATATATATATATATATACACACATACACACATATATGTGTATATATATATGTATGTATATATGTATGTATAAAATTTTAATATTAACATTTAATAAAATATAATGCTCAATGTAATTAATTAATTATGCGTGTGCATATATACACACACATACACATATATAGCTTGAAAGATGACTTGAAGGGAGAATACACCAGTAGCTTATTTGAAATAAGAGGTTGAAGGTGCTTGAACTGAGTATTGAAGATATTCAAAGAGGCAGAGATGAGGAAAGATCACATTGCAGAAATGGGGGACAAGTGCACAGGTAGATCTGGGAGATGGAGTACTATACATCTGATGACTAGTAAGAAGCTCACTTGGGCTCAACACACTGTGCATAAAGGAGAGTAATACATAAAAACATTGCAAAGTTTGTAAGGGGCTAGGTTATGAAAGTGTTTAATTGCCAAAAAGATGAGTTGTATTTGATCCCAAAAGTATTAGGGAGTCATTGGATGTTATTGAGTAGAAAAATGATAAGGCCAAAGCTTCCCTTTAGGAAAATTGCTGTGGAATCTTGATGAGGATGGATAAGAGTTGGGAGAAACAAGATAGGAAGATCAAATCATACACTAACTTACATAAGATCCGTCAAGTTCAATTTATTTCTTTTCTTCTACACTTGACAGAAGCTAAAAAGAAGCTAACAATAACATCAAGCTAATCTCTCCCCAGGTTCCTTTGTAAAAGTATATATTTAGAGAGACACTGGTTCTATAGCTTATTTTGTGTATCAGACTTCTTTACTCTAGGCTAAGTGAAGATCAGCTCTAAATATTCCATACATCTTAGAGTGGGGGAGATTCACATTTTAGTTACTTTTCTTCTCTCCTGAACTTTGCAAGTTTTTCCACAATTTGCCACACAATTGAACAAAAGCTATCAGAATGTCAGCCCTGTGATCCCAAATATAGTCATGAAAGTCTCATGAATGAAAAATAAAACAAGCACCTTTTAAAAAAATAAAATGCGTGTTGACATTTTTTGGAGAGGGGGACGTTTCTGTTTAGCTGAATGTTCTGCTTCATCAAGATTAACGTTAGCCCCAGTTTGGAACTTGGTCTTGACCAGGACTTACTGTTGACTGAGAGAAATTGAGTGATGTGTGAAAACAAAGTTGGGGTTCTCAGTCTGGTTTGCATTGGCATAATGCAAAGAACCATCCATCACTGTTGCAAGAAATGACAGAAGACTTGGATTCCTAATAATGAGATTATCCACAGTATAACCATCAAGGCTGAGCAACCTCATTTCCCTTCAAGAATCCTTTCTAAGCTAAGCAAAGACATGTTTCTAGGGGAAGAAAACAGAACTCATACCCACATAGAAACAGCCTTTTTGCAGAAAATAGCTCTTGAAGCTCAACTACTTCTCATTAAGTATTTTGGGGGGGGGGGAATTTTTAAAAAAGGAATTGAAAGGGCATACAGCATGCAGAACCTGTAAACACAGACCAGGCAAGAAAGTAGAAGGCTTTTCCCTCCTGTGGTTACTATTTGATGTGTACATTGTTGTCTTTGAAACTTTTGGAGACCCACCATGTGTTGCCACTAGGAGAAGGACAAATATTAGTTCATATGTAAGCCATAGACCGAAATATCATTAGAAATAGAAGAAACCTTAATCTAATATACAATCCTTCCCCTTTAAATTTTTGACTTAGAGAATCCAACATTGCTTGCTTATCCAAACTGTGGTTATGTTTTTTTTTCCCTCCCTCCCACCACCAAAATAACACAGAACAAAACAGACAAAAAATGCAAAAAAAAAACCCCTAACAACCAAAAAAAACCAGAATGTCTTACTTCCTCAACACATAATGGAATTCTCTTATGTTCAGCATACTCTATTTAGGTACAATCTTAAACAATCCCTAGGAAAAATGTAATAGGATAGATGAGAGGTAAGAAAATTTTTCCATATCATTGCTTTTTCTCAATAACAATGAAAAATACAGATTGAGTAACAAAATGAAAATGGCAGCCATCTCTGAACAGGTTAACTTACTGAGGCACAAAACAATTATTAAGTTTGGTCTATATTATTTTTCTACCTTGATCATGGTTTGAAGTTAATATTTTGGTGGTGGTTATCTGTCATACACTGGATTAGTGTTTCTCTCATATTACTAAGTAGGATCTTAAAACAGATGTTTCCACCCTAGTACCTTGCTACCTAATAATGCTACTCCTGCTTTATAGACAGTAGGTTTCAATTACCACTATTATTAAGGGGAGGTATATCAATCATGCAATAACAGATTTCCTTATAATAATTAACTGTACCATAAAAACATGATATAGCTATAATGCTGATTCCTGGTTCTAAATTACTACAATTTCAAAAAATGAATGGAAGAGGCTTGTAGATTTTTAGCTATCCCTATTTTCACTGGTTTTTAAATATATTTCTTCCATTGATCCCAGATACCTAAAAACAATGTAAAGCCATTTGTTCCAGTTTCCCTGAGATCATTCCTAATCTTTCACAGATAATTTTAATTGTTTTGTTTTCTAAGCTATTGTGCAGGCCTCAGGGAGCATTTCTATTTGAATTTTATACCACCATTCTTAATGATATTGGAAACTTTGATCTGGATAATTTTTGAGTGTGTTGAGGTTAGGATCAAAATATGGAATGTAACCCCATTTTAAAAAATGGAGTAGAGAATGGACATAGATTCTCACAAAATCCAAACCTCTTTAGTCTAAATGTGAAAGTGAAATTGTTTTACCACGATAATCTCAGCCTTATTCTCATTCTTAGTAAAGGCTTTGGAAATTTGCCCTAGAAGATATCAGAGAATCACAGAATCTCAGGATTGAAAGAAACTACCTAGCCCAACTTGTTACTAAACAAACATAAGATATCACTATCATGATGTCATTGGTCCTCTTCAAAAATAAAGGACGAACAACAACCACAACAATAACAACAATCTTCTTCAACATTATCTGTGCTTAGCATAGTGCCTGACACTTATTGAATGACTGATTAAAGACTTTCTGGGATATGGGAAACCACTACTTCCTTATACAACTCACTTTGTAGTTCCCTCCCTCCCCCCAAAAATTTATTTCCTGAGAAAATGTAGGAAAAAAAAACTATAATCGCAAAACTTTAGACCCAACCTAGAGACATGCTATCACCTTTCACACACAAAGTCCCTGGTGATTGTGGGATCAGCTTTAAAGAACAATGAGAGTATGACAAATGGATAGAAAGCACATCTGACTTAAATTAAAGGACACCTTCCAACTACATTCAACTTTTTGAAAAATCCAATTGTTAGGAATTTTTTCTTTGTATTAAGCTATCAACTGATTTCTTTTATTTCCATCCATTTCCCTCAATTATGAGCTTTGAAGGATAAGAAGAAAAAACCTATTCTCTCTCACATATAAGGGCCCTTTAAATATTTGAAAACATCTATTTTTATCTGTCCCTGCATCCAAATGCTCTAAGTCTTCTCTTCTCTGGACTAAAGAACCACAAGTATTTCATCTAAACCTCATACAGCATGCTCTCAACATTTCACCATTCTAGTTGACCTCCTTGGACAATCTGCAGTTTAAGAATTTTCTTTATAAAATTTGTCATCCAGAAATAAGCACAATAATCAAGATGGAGTCTGATAAGGAAACAGTATAGTGAGACTAAGACCTCCTCAGGCTTGTATTTTACACTGCGTTGGTCTTCGTGAAGCCTAAGGTTGCATTGACTTTTTGGCTGCCATGTCATACTTTTGACTAAATAAGTTTGCAGTTCATTGAAAGCCCTTGAGTTTTTAGATAAGCTGCTTTCTATGCCCCCAAAATTTGCATTTATGAAGTTAATTTTTAACCCTACGTGTAAATCTTTACATTTAGTCCACTTAAATTTGATCTTACTTGATTTTGATAAAAAAAAATAAGTTAAATTTAAGATTCAGAGAGATGGCAAATGATTCCATTATCATAAAGAACTGACTCATCATTTAAGAGCAATCATGATTATGTGAAAATATTAAGGCAAAATAATTATCTAAAGTAATTTCAGTCCTTATCATGAACATCTTTATTGAAATTATATAGAGTCTCTTTGAAAAGTAAAGATTTAAAAGAGGGGGAAGCAACCATGGGCCAAAGCAGCTGGATCATGGAACATTCCATTTCAGAGAAAGTCCCAGATTATGACACTATCAAATATGACTACATCATTCTATTTATCACAGAAATCACTCAGGTATTCTCAGCAAATATAATTTCTTCATTTCCTCTCTTATTCCAACTATCAGTCCATGTACATAAATAAATGGAATTAATACCTTCATCTTATATATCACCTCTCTGCCAAGAAGTGTGAAGTATGATTGAATGAATGAAGTATTTATTAATTGCTTGTTATGTTGTGCAAAGTTCCTGGGATACAAATAGGAAACTCATATAGTCTCTTCTCACAAGGAATTCACATAGGGTAGACAACATTAACGGAATTTTTTCAGCTGCAAGTCAGAAGGAAAAGTCCCATGGCTATTAGGTTGTGGCATCAAAGTAGGTGTTAATGTCTCTTCTTTAATGATATTCTTATGACTCAGTCTCCTGGAATTGTGTTTGATCATTTCATTGACCATAGTTCTTAAATCAAGCAAAGTGTTCTGAAACACAGAATTTCAAATCTGGGACCTCAATAGTTCTCTAGTCTAGCCTATATACCAAAGAAATCCTCATTATGACATAATTGACAAATGGATACTCAGTTTTTGCTTAAAGACCTCAGAGAGGTTTACCTCTTAAGTGAGTGCATTGCATTCTTTTCTTTATAATGTTGTAGCTATTGTACAAATTATTCTTTCTATTCTCATCATTTCAGTCCACATGAGTTCATTCAAGTCTCCTCAGATTTCTCTGAATCCATCCCCTTCCTCCTTCCTTACTGTTCAATAATATTCTATTATATACATTCATGATGATTTTATGCTATTCCTCAATTGACAGGTGCCCAGTTTGTTTCTAGTTCTTTTCCATGGCAAAAAGCACCTCCACTTTTATACATATGGTGTCCCTTTCTTTTACAGATGTGGAAATAGAAGCTCCAAAAGGTAAAGTGGCTCCCCTGAGATCAAATGGCAGATTCTAGATTGGAACTGACATGTCTTTATTTCCAGGATTGTGCTTGATTTTTTTTTTCACCACGTACTTGCATGAGTCTTGACCTAACCCATAGAGCATCTGTGTTTAAGATGTGATACATTAAAAAAGAAAAGAAAAAAATACCTCTTTTTCCAGAATATGATTGTCAGAGCAGATGCTATTTCTGCTTCTTGCCTCACTGTTTATACCTAGCCAATCGTATTGCAACTTAGGGCGTTGCTTCTTTCTGACTCAGAGGTAAAAGATGTAGAACTGGAGGAATGAGATCACTGTCATGACTCAAAATCAGTAAGTTCCTGATTCCCTGGGTAGGTTTTGATTTCCTCTTTCTCTTCCCCATATCCACACATACACTCCCTCTCACAAAGCAAGCTTTGAGTTTGCAGATTTCTCTTCTAATTATTTATTTTGCAGCTTAAGAACTTTATGGCTTCTTTTTTATTGCTATTTCAGATTCCCAAAATCTCTTAGTCAACATCCTTTCCCTGCCAGCATATAGTTACACTTCAATTTTTCCATTTACTTTTAAGAATTACAAAATGTAAAACTAAAAATGCTTACCAGATATGATTTATTTCCAGTATCAAACCATGTCAAGTCTGCCAATAGGTCTTAACCATGTACTCTAAGAGGCCTAAGGCTGTCTAGCATTATAATAGATAACTTTAGAGCAGAAGTTCTCAATCCATGATCTAGGCAATAACGGGCATCCCCAAGACTTTTTTTTCAAAGAGTCCATGTGCTCAAAACTATTCTAATAATATTACTAAGATATTTTAATTTCTAATATGATAAATATCAATAAGATAACACAGATCAAATTTTAATAATTTTGACAACTTAAATATGTCCTGAAATTTAAAAAAAATTGAGAAACACTGCTCTAGGAGGTCAAAATACAATGCATAACCTCTCACATTCATATACTATTTGAAGATTTGTGAAGCACTTCTGTGTTTATTACATCATTTGAATCTCAGAACAACCCATGCAGTAAGTGATTTCAGGAATCCCATATTACAGATGAGCAAAATGAGACTCAGAAAGGTATATTGTCCAGGGAGAGCCAGTTAAAAGTGTCTCAAGTGAAATTCAAACCTGTCTTTCTCAATCCAATAATCTTTTGTTTAACACCCTACCTTTTCTCCATGACCTTAAGTGAACTATCAGAGGTACATTTTTTTTTTTGTTTCTTCCAAGTGGAACAACCACAACAATGACACAAAAACATAATCTGGTAAAGCAAAAAAAAAGAGCAAATGTTTTTGGAAGCAATCTGTACAGTAAAATGCTCTTTCAAATCAGGAAAATTTTGAGCAAAGCTCTGCCCTTTCCTATCTTCAATCGGTCTTATTTGTTACTTGATTAAACCAAATTCTAGTTTATAATTTGTAAGGATTCTTCTAATCATTTGCCTATTACTCAAACCTTCCTATCCCAATTCCCTATGTGGTCTTATTTTGCCAAATCAACTGTCCATGCCATTGTTTGTTGCGTAGAATTGTACTAATAGACAAGGGATAATTAAACAGGGACTGAGAAAGAAACAGGGTGAGGAAAGAGAAAGAGTATGGAATTCAGAAAGAGTATGGAAGGAAGAGCGAATGAGGAAAGGGAAACAGTAGAGTGATAATGTATTAGATCAGGAACTGGAATCTATCTCCATTATGCCTTCAAAACTCATTACTTAAACTCTACTCAGAGTGTCTCTCTCTGTTTACTTAGGGACACCAATATCACACACAGACTGTATCTTTATTGTCTTTCTCTCCATTACTGCATGATTGACCTGAATCATTTTCTAATCACTCATGTTGTTAATGAGGCAGCTAGGTGGCACAATGGATACAGCACTATCTTAGAGTCAGGAAAAATTAATTTCAAATCCAGCCTTAGACACTCAGTAGTTGTGTGACCCTGATCAAGTCACTTAACCTCTCTCTGGAATCAGCGTCCTTATCCGAAAAATGTTAATCATAACGATGCCCACCTTCCAGGATTATTGTGAGGATAAAAAAAAAAAGATATTTGCAAAAATTGAAGTGCTATAAAAATGCTAGATATTATTGTTATTAATGATGTCTTTTGTATAACATGTTGGATCTTAATAATGGTAACAATTTAAACAAAACTTTAAGGTTAAAAAGAAATTGACATTATCCCATTCATTCATCATAAAAACCATAGGAAGTGGTTACTACAACGAATCACAGAAGTTTAAGGGTTGAAAGTGTCCTCAGTGGCCATCCAGCTTAAATCATTCTTGAAAGCAATCTCCAGTCTAATACACTCACCAAGTCATTTGGTCACTGAGTTCTTTACAATGAAATCTAAAAGAAGGAAACCACAATCTTTCAAGTTCTCCCATTTCACTTTTTTGATAGTTCCAATTATTGGAAAGTTTTATTTTTCCTTTGTTTTGTTTTTCTGACATCACATCAAAATTTGCCTCTTTGCAACTTCTATCCATGGTCCTTGGTTCTTGGACTATACAGAATTAGTGTTATCAGTCTTCCATGTTACAGACTTGGAAAGAGCAGTTGGGTTTCTGCCAGTCTTCTTTTGGAACTAGAATTCTCTAGTTCCTTCAAATAATCCTCATATAATTTAGACTTAAAGCCCTTCACTATTTTCTATAATTTACTCATGTACTGCTTGAGATGTGGTGGCCGGAACTGAACAGAGTATTCCAAATGTGTTCTGACAGAGTACAGAGGAACCATCACCTTATTCCTCAAAGTTGACCCTCTTAATATAGCATTAACTTTTTTAAATTACCATGTCATAATGCTGACTCCTGTTAAGTTTCAAATCTACTAAGCCCACTAGATCTTGCTCATAAAAGTAGTTATCTATCTGTTCCTCCTCATTATGTGCTAGGGAAGATGTATGTTTGTTTTGACCTAAACATTATCCCTGTTGGATTTCAACTTTTTAAATTAAGTCAAATGTTCAAGTCTATTAGAATGTTTTGGCATCTTAAATCTTCATGGGCTAACTATACTTTTGGTTTCAGATATCTGCAAATTTGATAAACATGTGACCCATTTCTTTGTTCTAGTCATAGATCTGTGTGTATACATATGCATACATATGTGTAGAAATACACACATAAACATACATATATATTAAACACTACAGGAAAAAGCTAAGATCTGACCATCATTCCACTGGATATTGCCTACCACTCTATGTATATGAATATGAGAGAGAAAGAGAGAAGGAGAGAGAGAGAGAGTTCATTTTATAGATATTCCTCAGTCAAATTTGATAAGAATGAAGAGACTGTGAAAATAATGCAGTCATTTCATTGACTCCAAACTGCTCACTGCTGTAAACTCCATCTATCATAAATACCTCCTCTATACCAAAATTGTGTTTGATCTTACTTCAACAAGAAAGATGGTGCTATTATCTGACAATTTTTAGTACTAACTTTGGTCATATAATTCACAAAACAGCCTTGATTTCTCATGCTGTGCAACTCTTAAACAGTTCCATGTGCACATTCTCCATAAATTATTTTGTTGATTCTTTGGATTGTTTCTTCTATAGATACTAGTGTAAATCTTGTTATGTTATATTCATACCCTCTACATTACTAGAAGCCCATCTCCTTTTAAATTTTACATGTGATAAATGCATGTGGATGGGCTTATTTGATATTACATCCATTCAGTTTTTTATCATAGAATATGCAATATACTTTTTCACCTATGTTTTCCTAGTGTGGATGGTTAGGCTAATATTTTTGAGATGCTTCAAATTTTTCAATAAAAATCTTTGTATTATTTTAGGATTGGTGGGATTTATTCAATTTCATCTCTCTGTAGGAGCATTAGGAATACCTTGACTCTGATAGTGAAGGCTTCTTTCACCTAGAGTTTGTGCAGAATGTTTTCCAAAACATTGAGCAACGGTCTATAATTTCCTCACCACTGGATTTCAATACCCATTGTATTAATGATCAAAAATCCACTTATACTTGTGATGTACTTATTCTAGTAACCTAAATGCTTTTTAAAAATCAGCAAAGACAGAGTACTTATGAGTAGGAACTTTATAAAATTTTGTTGAATTACTGTGACTTTCAATTTCTATACCTCACATTAGATTACATAATAATAAAAAATGCCATAAAGAATAAATGAAAATCTACTTATTTCCTTATAGATTTACACCAATGATATTTTAAAGGTATACACATGTAATTTTTTTTCTTTTAAAAAATTTTATTAATTTATTTTGATTTATCAATAATCACTTCCATGTGTTTTTAATTCAAAATTTTTCTCCTCCTTCCTCCCCACCACCCTCCTCAAGATGATGCACAATCTGATATAGGCTATACATTTACATTCCTATTATACATATTTTCACATTAGTGAAGATGTAAGTAAAAATTACTCACTAGTGTTTTGCTTTCGACCACTGCCTCCCTCAGTCCCTCCCTCCCTTTCCCTTTTCTCACCCTTTAGCCTTACTGCTTCTTCCCTCCCTTCTATCCCCCCTCCCTTTTCTTTCCCCTTTTCCCTCCTACTGCCTATATGGCAAGTTAGATGTCTATACCTAACTGATTAGGTTTCCTTCTTGAGCCAAATCTGATACTCACTCCCCTCCCTTCTTTCCCTCTGCTGTAGTAGGATTTTGTGTCTTTTCCTGTAATGTAATTTACTCTTGTCTACTTCCTCCTTTCTCAGTACATTTTCTAAAATTAGACTAATCCACTTACTTGGATCCATTTAACCCATTTGATTAGTTTTTTTTTTATCACTACATCAAAGTCAATTATTATTCACCCCCTTTATGTATACTCCTTTGACATGGTGTAATAACAACACAGTTCTGAAGAGTTGCAAGCATCATCTTCCCTTGCAGGGATGTAAACATTCCACTCTTATTAACAACGTATTGTATCTTTCTGTCCCATTTACCTTTTTATGTCTTTCTTGAATCTTGTACTTAAAGATCAAATTTTTGTTGAGCTCTGGTCTTTTTATCAGGAAGGTTTGTAAGGCCCCTATTTCATTGAACATCCATCTCCGTCCTTGAAAAATCATGCTCATTTTTGCAGGGTAGTTGATCCTTGGCTGCAATCCAAGCTCCTTTGCCTTATGGAATATCGTGTTCCACACCCTGCAACTTTTAGTGTAGAAGCTGCAAGGTCCTGTGTAATTCTGACTATATTCCATGATATTTAAATTTTTTCTTTCTGGCTGCTTGCAGCACCTTCTCTTTCATCTGGCAATTTTGGAATTTTGCTATTATATTCCTTGGCATTGTCAATTTGGGATCTCTTTGAGGTTGTGAGCAGTGTATTTTTTCTATGGTAATTTTACCTTCTGGTTCTAGGACTTCAGGGCAGTTTTCCTTTATGATTTCCTGAAAGAACTGTCCAGGCTCTTTTTTTCATTGTGATTTTCAGGTAGTCCAATAATTTTTAGATTGTCTCTCCTGGATCAATTTTCCAGGTTGGTTGTTTTACCAATGAGGTATTTTAAGTTTTCATCTATTTTTTTCTTTTTTTGTTTCTGTTTGGCTAATTTTTGCTTTCTCATAGAGTCATTAGTTTCCATTTGTCCAATTCTAGCTTTTAACAGATTGTTTTCTTCTGTTAGTTTTTTACTTCCTTCTCCAATTAGCCAATTGTATTTCTAAGAGATTGGTTTTCTTCAGATACACATATAATTTTTACAATGAATGAGAATGAATGAGAGATGCGATCCTAATTATTTTTGTCTCAAATATGTGAAATTTTATCACCCAAAATATAGGTTATATTCCCAGTTTTATGCAGTTTTCTGTCACTATATGTCATGAACTCAAATATGCAGCATTAAGTTCTTCCTCAGGTTCCTTGTAATCAGTTCCCTCTTATTGGTCAAAATCAGGTATAGAACATTATTTCTTCTCTTTACAACTTAAGTTAACATACATTTATTAGTAACTCAACAAATACTTTTCAAGCATCTACTATGTGCCATATCTAAGTGCTAGGGATACAATGAAAGATAAAAACACTCCCTGCCTTCCAGGAGCTCACAAACTTAAACATTTGAAGAATTCACTTATCATTAAAGTAAGTTGAGAATGTTTTTAGCTTTTTTTCTTTTAACAGAATGCAATATATGAAGTTTTCCATTCTGTCTTCTTTCTAGTTCAAAAGCATTCACAGTTCTGTGACTATTTGGGTAAAGATCAACATTACTTTCCGCAATGGCGGCACCAATTTGCAGCTTCTCTAACAGCCTATTCATTTGCATGTTTTTCCTATCTCCTTTGAAAATTGTTCATTTATCTCTTTTTTTTTTTTGACCACTTTTCTCAATCTGATAGATATGAGTTGGAATATCAGAGTTATTTCTATTTTCTCTTATTAGTAAAGAGCTAGGGCATTTTTATTTTTGTAATAGCTTTCATTTCTTATTTTGAATGCTGCCTGTCCATATGCTTTGACTATTTATCTCCTGGGGAATGGTGATTATTCTTACATATCCATACCAAAGCAACTTATTTGTTGTATATGTTACATCTATTAGAGGAATTTGCTTCAAAGCATTCTTATTTAACTGTCTACCATTTAATTCTACCTACATTTTGTTTGTTCAAATGCTTAGCAATTCTGTGTATCAAAATTGTACATTTTAGCTTTCATTATTATCTCTCTCTCTTATTTGGTCAAAAACTGTTTTTATAAGAAGTATCCCCTTATACTGTCAACTAATTTTTTCATGATATAAAATTTTATGTTTAAGTTATTTGGAGTTTACTCTGGTATATAATATGACATGTAGACCTAAACCTAATTTCTGCCGGAAAGCTTTCCAATTTTCCAAGCAGTTTTCTTTTTCTTTAACTAATATTAGGAGTCTAGGGATTTATGCATTGCTCTTATACTTGTTTTTCTTTAGTTGCATGCCCAATCAATATTTTTCTCCCTCTTGAAAATGTTTTGCTATCAATTTACTGTGATGACTTTTTTGACTGCATCTCAAAACTTTTGAGATGCACTATTATTTGGAATCCATTTATATTTTAATACTTTCCCAAAGTACTTTTATTAATTATGTAATCATTTACTGCCATGTGAATAAATAGAAATGAGCTGTACTCATTATATTTATAAGTCTCAAGATTTTCATCAAATAGGACTACTTTGTAATGTGTCAATAGGAGGTACTGACCACCTTTAGCTGTTTATTCTCTCTATAAGGAATAACTGTAGATCTTCACTATAAGTCATTTGGGCATGAGAAGCTTCTTCCTTTTCAACAGATACAGCCTTATACTGTACATAAGGATTCATGCAGGAAAAGCCACCATTATTTGTGTTATAATCTTCTATCCTCTCACCTCCATAGACAGTTCTACTCTTGCCATATAACTCCTTGGATTCTATTTCCTCTTTGTTTCCTTGTGTACACATTTGCTCAACTTCCTACCACCTCTCAATTCTTTCAAGAAATATTTCATTCTCCATTCTCTGAATGGGAGAGTAAAGAAAGATTCCTCTTGGCTTTTTGCCTCCTATCCTAGTCAATCATATTCATCTCTAGTCCATAAGCATTTATTAAGTGACTCTTACATGCCATGTACAGTGCAAGGCACTGGGGATACAAAAATTTCAAAAAAAAGATAGTTCTTGTTCTCAAGGAGCACATGATTGAGACAACATATAAATACTGTGACAGACAAGGAAACAGAGCAATAATTAGAATGAAGGGGGATCAAGAAAGTCCTCTTGGAGAAGGTAGGATTTTAACTGGGATTTTAAAGCAGGGAAGCCAGGGAAACTGCAAGGCAGAGATGAGGAGAGAGAGAATTCCATACATGAGAATTCCATAGCCAAAGGAAATGGTTGGAGATGGGAAATGGAGCGCCTTGTGCAAGAAACAGCAAGGAGGCTGATGTCACTCAGTTGCAGAGCACATGGATATGAGTAAGATAAAAGAAGACTGGAAAGGAAAGAAGAGGCCAGGTTATGAAGGGCTTTGAATGTCAGAGGATTTTATATTCGATCCTGAAGGTAATAGGGAGTCAATGGAGGTCACTAAATATAGAGTGATATGTTCAGGCCCATACTTTAGAAAGACCAATTTAAGTTGAGTACGGACCAAACAAAAAGTCTATATGCAGTTGCTATGTTATTTAGTACTCACAGAACTGCCAGGAAAAAAAACATTTTCTTTAAGTTGATGGAAAAATCCCCTAGCCTTCCAAGCTCAATTCTCTATCCCAGATAACTTTTTTTATTCTATATTTCTCTGTGTGCTAGAAAGACCAATAGAAATAAATAAATAATTACCTTTTTCCATTGTTTCATTTATCATCTGTGTTTTTCCTAACCCTTCTTTGATCCTCTTTTTGACCGTATTTAACCATTTCAAAAAGCCCTTCTCTGTACCCATTGGCCTTAGTATTCATCACAAGCCTCAGCTCATTCTGGTTCTTCTGACATAATTCTTGCAGGACTGTGAAGGTTTTTTTTTTTGTCATCCTCATTTACCTGGTCTTGATTCCCATGTCTATAAATGTCTTTTCTAAAAATAGAAAATTTGGCTGATATGAAGCCAAACTGGTCTCTCTAGAAAGCATCCCCTTTTGTCTACTCAGTGAAATAACTTGTTTGTGACTGTCTCTATGTTCTTTGTACCTGGTTACATGTTCTATTCCCATAAAAAGATTTTAAGTTCTTCAAGGGCAAGGACTAGATATATTGCTTTTTCATCTTTCTATCCCCCAGACTTTTGCCCAACATATTGTATGCAATAGATTTTTTTAAACTATCTTGAATCTCCAACAGAAATCTTCCACTCTATCCTTTGGGTTAATTTTAAATAAAGTATGTCCATCTATTGCCATATTCCAGTCATGAATCCCCTCTAGTGAAGGCTTAATGATAGGTATGAGTCATAACCTGCAGAGTGGAAGTATCACTAATGTGTGTATGAGTCTAATGAGGGATCTGCCAAAACACACACACACACACACACACACACACCCCTAACAAACAAACAAAAACAGTCCTTCGGGCAAACACCTAGTCAATTCATTTTTTTAAGGTCAAATCACCATGATATCTTGTAGCACAACAACAATAACAAAAATCAGTTGTTGCAGCTTTAAAAAAATTACCATCTTAGGCTATACTAATAGAACCGTGGTGTTCAGATCATGAGATATAATTATTCTCTTGTAGCCTTACTGGACCTGACAACAAGATTATTAATGTTGTGTCACATTTAAGAAGGTCATTGATGAAGTGTGGAGCATTTAAATAAGAATGATAAGGGGGACAGGCAATTTGTAAATAATATCATACAGAAAACAACTAAAGAGCCACAGCTCTTAGAATCATCCAATCACAGATTTAGATCTGGAAGAAGTCTTAAAGACCATTTAGTCCAACCTCTCATATTACAGGTGAGAAACTGGATCGGAGAATTTAATGACATACCAAAATTCACACAGATTTTGTTTAAAAGACGACAGAGGTAGAATTCAAACTCAAGTCCCTTTATTCCAATTCTACTGATTATTCAGTAGTTGTAGGACCTTTAAAAGACATGTAGTTCAGAGCCCTAATTTTGCAGAAGAGAAATCTGATACCCAATGTCACACTGGTGGCAGAATTCAAGCCAGGTCATTTGACTCTAAATCTAGAATCCTTTCCATGACATTAGGTTTAGGGAAAACATGATACCTTTTTTCAAATGATGGAAGACTACCATGTAGAAAGGAGATGAGCTCATTTTTTTTTAATTTTAATTTATTTTTATAAAATTGTTGAAGTTATAGAAACCCGGAAACTGGCTCAACTTGTAAAAGAATTAACAAGTGGCTGTTCCAAGGAAGGTGTTTGAACTTTGGTTAGTAACCATTTATAGTGATTCACATCCTACATTAAGGGTAAAGGTGAATATATTTAAACATATTTCCTACAGTTGAATGAATAAATTTAGAAAGGATCATCTTCTAATTGATATCCCCAACTAAAACCCAACTAATCCTTTATGGGTATATCTCGAGGTATATTGGGTATTCAGAGAGCACCAGCATCTCAGTTGTGAGGGCTTGCCAAGCCCTTGCCATCCAACTCTCACCTGTGGCTCCAAGAAGCTATAGCATATGCAGTGGCCACAACCTGGTAAAACTGTGGTTGAAGACAACTATCAGGCCTCAAACCCACTGGTTGGTTAGGGGGTGCCTACCGCAAGCATGTGAAGACTTCCCCAGGCAGAATGGGAAGATGAGAACAATTTGTTCTAATGGCTATGAAGTCAGCCAAAGTATGCACTGTGGAGTGCTTAGAGCTCATTCAGACATTGAAGATGCCAAGGTCATGCACTGCATCCTGGGCCATTGCCAATTATCCTGACTTTTATTTCACCACTGGACTTCAATGACTCTGGAAGAAACAGTGAGGCTGATGACTTTGTGTAACTCTGCCTCATTTAAATCCAATTAACATGCAAGTCAAGATAGCACACCATGATGCCAAATGGTCCTCTTCATAATGAAAGATGAACCACAGCTACTCCTTATGTTCTTTTCACAACTGTGTGGTCAAATTATTTAGAATTTCTTTTTTTTTTTTTTGGACCTATCAAGAGGATGCCATAGATACAGCAGGGATTGATTTCAGCGAAACCTTAGAAAGGTCTGTCAGGTTATCCTTGCAGATAAGATGATGAGATGTGGACTGGTTAATAGCGCATTTGGGTGAGTATCGATCTAGTAGAAAGATAAAACCTGAAGGGTAATGATTGGTTGATCAAATATCATCTTATAAGGAATCTTTTAGTGCTGTGAAACTAGACTCTACCATAGAGTAAAGTTTACCTTTCATACTGGCTTTTAAGACATAGCTCAGAGGAATAGATAATATGCTGGATGACAAAACCAGAATTATTTTTTTTAATCATAGTAGACTAGAATTGTTGATCAATAATAATAAATTGAACATGAATAAATGAAAAATTCTTTGATAGTTTTTAAAACAAATTAAAGTAATAAAGTATGAGGGAGATTTTGCTGAAAAAGTTCATGTGACAAAGATCTGGGCACTTATGTGGGCAGATATTCAAACACCAACATATTCTTCAAATGCACTACTAGAAATAAAAAATCTTAAAATATTCAGATGATGGCCTCAATGAATTGTGTCTTGATGAAAGCACATATGAAGTCATGTATTAATTCTAGGTGCCACATTTTAAGAGAGATGTCAATCCTTTAGAGTGAGTCCAGGAAAAAATAAGTGGTAAAAAGGTTATTGTAGGCTCTAGAATGTATATCATATGAGATATTACAGGAACAGATGCATGAGCTCTGCCTGTCATGTGATTATATAGATTTGATATCTTCTAAATATTTGCAAAAGATATGAGACCAATGGCTAGAAGTTATAGGGATCCTTATCTGTAAAGTAATGAGCTCAAAATTACTACACATGTTCAGATGTAGCATAATAGAGATGTTATTGGTAGAAGAAATAGAGATCATTCCTAATTTGGGTGAGAGAATTTTTGAAGTAACTTTTAAGATCCCTTCCTTAGTATGGTTTAAATGATTCTATTATGTTATTCCCTCTGAGGCAGGTAATATTATAAGACATTCTTAAAGGTACACAAGTATGGACTGAACGATGTAGGAATGTTTAACTTGGGGTTTCTTGTGGAAAATACATTAGATTTGTTTTGCTTAGGGTCAGAGGGTAGAACTAATAGCAGGGTTATTGTGAGGTAATATTTGTAAAATACTTAATAGGCATGATATAAATGCTTATTCTCTTCCCTACAGGGAAGTAGATAATGAGTCAGTTTGAATAATAAATCACTTCCTAACAATTCGACAACTAGAATGGGTTGCCTCAGAAGGTAGTGAGTTCCCTGCACTGGAGGTTTCCAAGTGGACACTAGATGGGACCACAGGTCAGTTGTGTTACAAAGGGGATGCCCATTTGGGTATTAATGAGGTTAGACTTCTCTCCCAATTTTGAGGTTGTGTGATTTTTGCACAGTTAATCTCCCAAATCCCTTCCAACTACTAAGATTCTCTGGTTGGTTTCTCAGTCATATGCTTTGAAGAATAGGTAAACAGTGTTTATTGGTAAAAGGAGCCTAGCCATGTAAATTTATTGACAAAATTTCTCAACATGTGGTTTTCATGAAAATTTTTTTTAACAAAAATCGTATTGCCTGAATATATTTCCTACCTACTCTTTTTATCACCCCCTATGGTGGCAAATATATGCAAATGAGCACACACACATATTTTTAGGCTTCTAGTCGAGACTCAGAGGGACCAAGCATCAGTCTTATCTACCACAGCAAAGAAATTTTCTATTTCTGTACTTTTTAAAACTTCTAAATATGTATACTACTGTCCTGGTCATATTTTTCCTATTGTTATGTAAGGTAGGAGGGGAATATCATTCATAAGAAAGTATAAGGAAGCCCAGTAGTTATCAACTGCTTAATTTGTCCTTTCATCAGAATTCAGGGCCCAATAATCTTACATTTCCATCCCTTCTAACTTTAGCCTTTTTCCTAAGTTTTTTTCTGACAGTTATTCATGCCTATGAAACACATACACTGTGCAAAACTGCTGAATTTTACAGATCTCATTAATATATTGGAAGGCTCTTTCATTTAATTCTTTAAATATTTAAAGATATTCTGTGAACTTAACTTTAACCCCTCCCCCTTTTTTTTCTGTTTCTCATTCCTTCCTTTTTCAATTTTACACTTCTCTCAGGCTCCTCTGTTTACTGTCCTTAGATCTGTTTATTCTATATTCCATTTTCAGGCCTAATATTGCTTGTGCTGGAGCCTTTCTCCCACACTGTACCTACTTCAGGTTAATCTTTATAAGCTTTGTGGGAGTTAGGTATATTTGTATGACAGAATTATGGAACCACTCTGCAGATTTATGCTGCAGATAGTTCTACTGAGAGCTTTATGTTAGTTTTCACATTTAACCTGACCCTGCTTTCATTGGACAATCCTAAGTGCCTAAGCTGTGTCTAATAACCAATCTTCAAAACTTTCTGTTTGAGACCTGACTTTCCAATGCCTGTGTACAACTGATTACCTGCAGCTATCTCTGCCAACTCTGCTTGCAAAATGAGAGATATGAGAGGCGGGGTGCGGGGAGAATGACAGGAAGAATGTGGAATTTGGAGCCAGAGGACTTGGGTTTGAATTTCAGCTGTGTTCTGGAGCACCTGTGTGACTATTAGAATGTCACTTAATTCTCTCTAGGCCTCAGTTTCTTCTTTCATTCCAGCTCTAAATCTATTATCCTTTAGCCCTAAAAATGCAGTACTGACAGGCCCACATTCAGAAGTGTAAATGCTAGGGAATCATTTTAGATTTCATTAATAAGGCATGTCAGAGGAGGGAAAATTTTTCAAGCCTGTCACCAGTAAGCAAGATAGATTTGGGTTTGTCTCTTTGGTTTTTCCTCTAGGCTTACTTTCTAATTCTTCCTATTCAAAGGTGATACCCTAACGTGCTTGGTCTCCCTGTAGCCTGCAAAGAACATCTGCTCATACAAAGAACCTTCCTTTGGTTTGTTAGCGGCACTCCTATTTTCAGAGGTTGGCACTATTAGTTGCTACTTTTCTATTTGCCAATCCTCTCCCATTAGTAGGTTGTCCCTATTGGCCCTTATCATTCCCCAGGAGCCCAGGGCTTGTGAGCAACATTGTAAATTGTGCTTCGATGTGTCCATGAAACATTAGATTGTCATTACCCATTCATGCTTGCCCAATTTCAGCTCACCATACAGCAGCTGACTGTCAAAAACCTGCCCCAGACACAAAGGATCGGGGGCGATATATGCAAGGCTGAAATTAGAGGACAGATGTGAAGAAAGACATGATTGAATTATGCCAACAAGGAACAGTAGAATCTGGGAATCTCTGGTCTGAAGAAGGCTTCAGAGAAGAAGGATAAAGGGGATGATAGCTGCCTACAAGTATTTAGAATCCTAAAATAGACATTCAGTTTGTTCATTTTGGCCCCAGGGAATAGAAATAAGTCTAGAGAGAGTGTGGAAGTTGCAAGGAAAGGAACTAGGGAACAAACATAATTTAGGACCTACTATGTGCAGGGCATTGTGCTACCCACACCTTATGAAAATAATCTCATTTGATCAGATTGAGGTTCAATGCAACATAACTGCTAGAGCCATCCCAAAGTAAAATAGATTGACTACATAAGTAAAGGGTTCCCATTGAAGAAGAGGTTAGATGACCACTTGCCAGGTATGTCATAAAGATATTCCTTTTCAGGTAATATAACAACATATGTCCCCAGCAGGGATTTTATAAGAATCCAATAAAAGATTATGCAAAGAACTTTATAATCATAATATAATCCATGACTATAATTTGTGGTTATTATCATTGCCACCTTGATGCAGAACTCATGGTTTCCAAAAGGGACACAAAAAATGGATCCCGGAACACTTATTTGGCAGGAAAGAGTCAGGGGGCAGATTAATAGTCAAGAGCACTTGACAAAGAAATGAAAGAAATGCAGCATCGTGAGGCCAAAATTCCCCTTGTTACAAAAAAGAGTAGTTCCCAGTTGTAAAGAATGTTTAAAAGGACATAACCTCTCAAAAGAAATAAATCATAGGTCAAATAAACACAGAGTATTATACAGCTTCCCTTTATTTGAAGGATGAGGCCACAACAGTCAGACCACTTTGAAGAAGTGCAATTACAGTACAATGCCCTTAGGACGCACTCCATAGGCTGTACCATAAATCAACGTCAATTGGCAAATGAGAGATACTTGCTTCCCACTGAGATCCCATTCCAAATAGTGGTTTATCACTTCTGAAGCAGAGGGCCAGGCATATTGGAATCAATCAGCACTGACCACACTACAGATATAAGAAAATTCTGATTGCTTTGCCCAAGCATTCCCACCTCAAGTTAGAGGTTTAAGTCAAAGAGAATAGTACACATAAAACGGGCTCTAATATGTTCCTAAAAGCATGATGAGGATAACCATATCCTGCTCGTGAGGAGAAGGTGATCCTTTGCTTTGTCTCTTGAGATACCAAGATTTCAGCAGATGCTTGGTGGTGAAGATTTAGCTGAAATATAACTACTAAAAATACAGATTCATCACTTTAACAGAGTGTAACAGTCTACCAGATGTCCACCCTAAGCATAAGGGTAACATGGGAGCCAAAATGCTGCAGTCTCACCTGTCCTTTCAATAAGTTACATTTATAGAAGCTTAATAATTGCATTTATAAGACATACTACAAAAATCTTCCAAGTAATAACAATAGCTAACATTTATATGGTGCAGGGACTATTGTTAAACCCATTTTACAGATGAGGAAACTGAAGCAGACAGAGATTAAGTGATTTGCCCAGGATCACATATCTAGTAAATGTCTCAGGTGGGATTTGAACTCTGTTTCTGACTTTGAGCCTAGCACTCTATCCACTATGCCACCTAGCTCCCTATCATATAAGTCCAAAACTAAATATTCATAGGCTAATATATGTACAGCAAGAAGAGACCTCGCAGGCTAACAAGTCCAACCAACCTCGTTTTACAAATGAGGAAATTGAAACCCAGAGAAGCTTAGCGACTTGCTCAAGGACACAAAGGTAGTAGGAAGGTTTAGAAATATGGCAAGACCAAATGTAAGATTATCCACGTGGCACCAATTCTCTTTTCTTTTCCTCCACCAGGATCAGATCTTCAAATTACAAAGTCATTCAGTAGTCCTAAAGAAGAAAGGACTTTACAGATCAAATTATCCAACCTCTTCCTTCATTTTTCAGATCAGTAAACTGAAGCCAAGATTTTAACCCAAGTATTCTAATTACACATCAAGCATCCTTACAGAAAGCTCAGTGATATAGTAGATAGAATACAGTGCCCAAACTGAGGAACACCTGAGTTCAAATCTGGCTGCAGAAATTTACTAGCAGTGTGATCCTGGGCAAGTTACTTAACCTCTGTCTGCTTCAGTTTCCTCATCTGTGAAATAAGGCTAATAAGAGCACCAAACTTTTAGGGTGGTAGAGTGCTGAATGTAGGTCCAACGACCTTTGAAAGGTGTTAGCTGTGTGATCATAACAAATCAGTTGATCTCTCACTGTATCAGTTAATTTACATGTAAAAAAGGAGGCAATAATAATTATATCCACATCACCTATCGGTATACTGGAATCAATCAGTACTGGTCACACTCCAGATATGTGAAAATTCCAGGTGATGTATGCAAGGCTAAGACTACGGGACAGATGTGAAAAAAGACATAATCATCTAATTATGTAAAATATTGTAGCCTTTCATATTCAACTCATATAACTATTTTGAACTTGTTGTAGTATATGGTATAAGGTGCTGATCTAAGCCTAATTTGTGCCATCCTGCTTTCTGATTTTCCCAGCAGTTGTTATTAAATAGGGATTAATCCCCTAAGCACTTTATATACTTGGATTATTGGACACGGGGTTACTGAGTTCAGTCGTTTCTGATTCTTTTGTTCTCTTTTCAAAAATTAGTACCAAATAGAAGAGAGATAGGGTAGTAGGGAAGTAATGATACATAATGGATAGCATGCAGGACAGAGTCAGGAAAACCTGGGTTCAGATCCCAGGTTTTTTAGCTATGTGATCACATTTACTAGCTATATAATCATAGGCAATCTCTTTATCTGGGATCCTCAGTTTCCCCACCTTTAAATTCAGCACCTGTGAAGCCTACCTCACAAGGCCTTTACAAGATTCCAGTGTTTTACAAATGTTTGTAAAGTGCATTGCAAACTTTAAAGTATATATAAATGGCAATTATTTGTATTGTCCCTGGATCAGTTTCCCTATACTTATATGTAATAGTGGTGCATGTCAATGCATCAGCATACTCATTACTAGGTTCTTTTCACAACCAGAGGCTTCTAACTTTGCTCTTGGGATTCCTTAGATATTTGATCCATGAGGATGATTTTATTATGGAATCATCTATTCCCTGTTTTATAAATTCTATAACTGCAAATTTTTACATTACAGAATATATCTGTATCTGGTAAATGTAAAACTAGACAGTTGATAATTGGATGACTACACTGGGCAACTGAGTGTCAAGCATTATCTACATACACATTCAGAGTGAAGTGGAGTGGAAGAATTAAGGCAATTATCTGGATAATTCAAATCTCAAAACACTGGAATCAAATATATTTTTGACTCCAATTATCCAAATAATTGGCTTTATTTCTTTTGCTTCAATTCTTCAAATCATCTGAGACTCCAAAGTTTTGCTTCATAATGTCAAAACCACAAAGTCTGTATTTTCCATTGTAATCTCAAGTACTTCGCAATTAATCCTTATATGTTCCTTTATGATGTTTCTGGTTGAATAAGATAACATTAACCTCCTCACCTTAAAGTTTGGACAAGTATGCATAGAGGTCTGATCTGAATCTAGATGAGACTTACCTAATGGTTCTACATTTCTATTCTCTCTCTCTCAGAGTTTTGTTATAGAACTTTTTTTCCTTCTAGCTTACTAGTGAATCACTACTGTGTTTCCCAATGCCACTAAAAGTACATATCAAAATTTTGCTGAGGCAATACAATGATCCAAGACAATTCCAAAGGATTGATGATGAGAAATGCTATCTACCTCCAGAGAAAGAACTGATGGAGTCTGAATATAAATCAAAGCATAGCCTTTTTTACTTTCTTTTTTGTTTTTTTTCTTTGTTTTCTTTCACAACATGACTAATATGGAAATATGTTTTGCATGATTGCACATGTATAACCTATATCAAATTGCTTACTCTCTGAGGGAGGGGGGAGGGGCAGGAGAGAATTTGGAACTCAAAATTTTTTAAAATGAATGCCAAAAATTGTTTATACATGTAATTGGGGAAAAATAAAATATTTTCCCCCAAAATAAAAGACATAATCGAGCTCTACCAACAAGGAATAGTTGTACTGTTGGAGAATTATTGGAGAAAAGAGTTTTGGAAACCTTAAAAACTACATAAATACTTTAACTTGGATTTCTGTTCTCATCATTGTGAGTATGGCCTCCAACAACACCACTATATTAAAAATGGTATATTCATGTTTGTAGCCAAAGGAAAGAGAGAAGGAAACAAACATCTAATAAGCACCTAGCCGTGATAAGTACTATGCTAAGTACTTTAAAAATATTACCCCATTTGATCCTTATTGCAATCCTGTGAGGCAGGTGCTGTTATTACCACCAATTTATAGTTAAGGATACTGAAGCAAGCAGAAGTTAGTTGACTTGCCCAGGGTCATACAGGTAATAAGCGCCTAAAGCTAGAGGGACTCAGGTCTTTCTGACTCCAGGCACTATGCTCTGTCAGCTGTGCCACCTTGATGCAATTGCATTCTTCCTACACCTTTTAGTGAAGGATTATGCACACCTTATGAGAAATACAAAGAAAACTAGAGCTCAAGGAGTCTCAGCCTTAAGAACAAGTTCCTTTCTATATCACCATTACTGGTGCTCTGTTAGCTCCCCAGACTGAATAACTTGCTTCTAACATCCCAAAGATCTTATTACTTCCTTCTGCTAATTATAGAGCAAACCTGGCAACTTTCTTACTGTATGGTAAAAAAGTAGTGTGGCATCATGGATAGAAGGTCTATTTGTGGAATAGCGAACAAAAAGGGGTGATTTTCAGGATGTCAGAGTTCAAGTACTGCTTTAGATATATATAGTAGAGGTATGGATACGAGCACCTTACTTAATATCTTAGAGTAATAGGCAACTATCCAGGACTTTAAATTATAAAAGATATATAAACCTGCTTCTGTTGAGGGAGTTCTCATATTAGGATTTCCCTCCAGGAATGAAATAACCAATGGATGTGCCCCACTTTCCCTACACTATCTCTCCCTCCCAACCAAAAGAAATCAGGGGTTTGGGCAATAACCACAGGAACATAAAAGGAAAGACCACCATAAAAGTATTTCAGTTAGGGAAAGGCAAGCTATTATCCCGGTTCTTGGTGACTTCAAGAGCTTTACCACTCAGTCTAATCATGGATTAGTTCATCTATGCCACTAGATTTGCAGGTACAATGTAAAGAAGCAAATCTAATATGCTTCCTTCTATATCCTCCCTAATATGATTACTGCATGTTTTCCTCAATCTCATCTGCACCTGAATCTTACCCTTATTCAACCTGTGCTTGCACTCCTCCCCATTCTGCTGGCTCCTTCCCTTCTGGCCCTATTCCCCTCCCTGCCAAATACTCAGATGTTTTGTAGTCACAGATAACTTTACTGAGTTCCCGCTCCAACTTTATATATCAATTGATCAACATATTGATTTTCCTCTCTTTGTGATGTTTCATCTTACCACATCTCAAATAACTCATTTGTTCAATTCAATAGCAAGCAATTTATTGAACTTATATCCCTGAAATTACCATGGCAGCTGGCCTCTGTATCTTCAGAAGGACCCTCCAAACTCAATTCTTTTTATATTTCTGAAACATTACAAGTGATCTTAGTTCCTCATTTGCTGAGCTAATATTTCAAAGCCTGAGATATCCTCCTCTGATGGAGGATACAGCACAATAACTGAATACAAAAATTTTGAGTAAGGGGAAAACACTAATGAAGGAGATAACGGATACCTTTCTAGAGATGACATCCTGAGTTGAAGCTTATAGGGCACTCTGCTTGGGTTCCACTCCACAGAACATCATTTCCATCCTCACCCATCACAATAAGCTGATCATCTGAAATTTCATGACCCTATAGATTGACTCAGGTTTTGCTATTCAACACCTTCTTAGCTCCCTCATGTTTCTCACTTCTAATCAGAGTACTAGAGGATAGAGTAGTAAACTTCCCAGAAAGCCTTCTTTTATATAAAGCTCAGAAGTTTGCCAGTATTTTCGATGAGCTTCCCTGCTTGATTTTTATTTCACAAAACATCATGTTCCAGTGCCAGTATCCCCTGGTGGCTCTCCTTTCCTTTTTAGGGGTGTGTGCGTGTGTGTGTACGTGCGTGTGTGTGTGTGTGTGTGTGTGTGTGTGTGTGTGTGTGTGTGTGTGTTTGTTTTATCTTCCTCCATTAGATTGTTAGCTGCTTGAGGCTAGGAACCATATTTCTTTTTTTTCTTATTTGTATCCCTAGCACTTAGCACACAGCCCTGCAAACGACAATCACTTAATAAATGCTTATTGAATTGAATTGGATATATCCCTCATTCATAATTAAGGGAATGAATTATCATGCTTTGTCAGAGGCTCCTATTACTGCCTTTTCTTTAGCCCAGAAATTATATCCTTTAAATTACCTTATGATTTATTGTATCCTAGAGTATAAGCTTTCTCCTTCTTGACCATGATTAATCATTGACGTCCCATTTTTTGAAGTCCCTATTAACACTAGAGTTCTGCCCACACCTTGGACATGATAGCAGAAATGCCCAGGTAGTTTGAGTATTGACCCCTCTGAGTTTCTTTCTCTCAATTAGAAAAGATTTGTTAGTAATGTATGCCCTTGTCAGACAACACTAAGAGGACTGGTCAAAGCCCTCCAAAGTCCCTTTGAAGTCATAGACAATAGTCAGGAAGTATGAGGATAAACAAATAGTCCTAAAATATTCTTGCATACAAGTCAGTGAAAGCCTTACAGCAACTCTCAGAACAAATATGTCCATAAGATTTTCTTGACAATTCTAACTGCAGATTCTGGAATGGTTTGAATAAATTTTGATCCTAGTATCTGATAGACTTCATGGACAAAGATTATCCTTTTTATCCTTGTCCTACCATCGAGCTCATAATATCTGAATTGCCCTTCATAACCATGCTGTTGCTTCATCCTTATTTCTTAATACCTTAGCTGGGCCATCTACAATCATCCTGATCTATATCTAGCCACCGGACCTAGAGGGCTACAGAGGAGAAAGTGAGGCTAGTGACTTTGCACAGCCATGCCTCATTTAAATCCAATTCACTTGCAAGTCATGCCATCATCTTCCTAATGTCATGGTCCACTTTGGGAAGAAAAGACAAACCACAACCTGTAATACCTTATGACTGCGCTCAGTAAGCTTGAAATTTGCCATCTTCAAAATGTACAAATACCATGTTTGGCCCAGGTACCATATGGTCCCCATTTTCCCCTCCCATTTCCCAGACATTTATTTTATTCCCAATATCTAGCCCTTCTGAAAAGTTGAATGCTTTAATCTACTAATCCGAGAACCTGATCCCTACCTGATAAACTATGTCTCACTAGCGTCTACAGCTTAAGTTGAAATCAAATAGTCTTTTTTACTGTGCCTTGTGGATTCAGTTAATTCATTAAGGGATAATTGTGAGAAGTTATCAGAGACTTAAGAGACATATAAAACATAATAGTTACATATGATGTTATCCTTCAAAGAGAGCGGCTGCAGGAAATCATCATGAAAACATTCATCTCAAAACATCCATATGAGAAGTGAGGAAAAAGGAGAGCTACTTTATGAGTTTGCCTGTATTCTGTAAAGGTACCACCTTTTACTGATGCTTCCAAACAGAAGAAAAACACCTGAGAAATGTGACAGGAAGAGTACAGGTGGAATGGGTTTCTGCTTTGTGGGGTTTTTTTTTTCCATTGTTTACTCAGCTCGACTCCTGCTGTCAGAAGAGGCTAACTAGGAGTTTGGCTTGAGTTTGCTGCAGGTGTGTGAGCAATGAATGTAAGTGACAGCAAAATAAATAATAATAACATATAACTAGAGTGTTGAAAAATGAATTATCCATGTGGTTTTTGAAGGGCCCAAATGGGAATGCTCCTACCCAGTGATATATTAGAGTAACCATGTGGTTCAACACACAAAGCACAGTGTTCAAAATGGAAGGACCAGATTCTCATTCGGTTTCTAACAAAGATGCCTTTATGACACTGAAATTAGTCACTTTCAACACGCCATATTCTAGGTTCTCCCAGGGTAAAATCTGACCAACAAAATCTAATGCCCAGTCACAGCACAGCGTACTGTGAAGCAGCAATTGATTCACAAATATTGCAACTACTTTAGGTTATTCTACATATTACAATATGTGTGTTTCACACACCAACTGCAAAGTGCACTTAAAATTTAAACTGTTAATCACAATGGAAAGATTTTAAGATAGAATGCAATAAATGGTTCCTGAGCTGGAATGTTTGCTTGGTTTGTAAAACTGCTAAAATCTGAGCTAGGTTAAAGCTTTGAGGACATGCCATTTCTTTATTCTAGCTCCTAGTGTATTCTTTGTTGTGGGGAGGAGATGGGATTTATATTATAGTACATCAATCTATGTACACTATTTAGCTTCCAGTTTTTAATTTATTGAATGATTCTTTCAAATTTGGGACATTACATCTCACAACATTTCATGATGATCTTTAAAACTCTTCATACAGAGAAAGTCCCCATACTTATCCAAACACCCACGATCTTTTCTTTAATGCCTGCCAAGCTATGAACTAGGTTGCTCCAAACCAAATAAGTTTCTGAGGCCCACATAGTGAGAATCTGTCTATCATTGAGTATGAGGTTCATAGGTCAGAGGAAAGGGCAAAATTCAAAGGAAAATAGAAATCATGAAGAATAGGCTCTCTTCATATTATTATCTTTACTATTTTTTAATAAACTGAGATTATTAGAAGAAGAAAGGAAAAAAATAATGAAACCTAACCCTTATAGTAGATGCATGTCTTGGTATAACAATGTGTGATTTCCATACATTGATATTATGACGATACAGAGGATGTTTATTAGAAATGAGAGAGCACTGAATTAGGAACCACAAGACCTGAGTTTGCATCTTGCCTCTGTTACTTAATAACTATTTAAAATTAGACAATTCAGTTAACTTCTCTGAATTTTCATCTCAAAAACAGAGAAAAGAGGTTTGTTGTTTGTTTGTTTGTTTTTTTATTGAGGCAATTGGGGTTAAGTGACTTGCCCAGAGTCACACAGCTAGGAAGCATTATGTGTCTGAGGTCAAATTTGAACTCAGGTCCTCTTGATTCCAGGGCCGATGCTCTATCCATTGTGCCACCTAGCTGCAACAAAAAGAGTTTTAACTACCTAATCTCCAAGGTCCCTTCCAGTTCAAGTACTCTGATTTACCATGATCACTGCAATATTATGAGGTAGAAGTTTGTTTTTGAGAGCTTCCCTCTCTTCTATCTCTAATCTTTTCTCCCAAGATTCCATCACAGGTAGCTAGATAGTGCAGAGAATAGAACACTGAGTCGGTAGTGAGGAAATCCTGAACTCAAATCTTGTCTCAGATGCTTGTTCACTATGTGATCCTGGGGAAGTCACTTAACTTCTGTCTACTGTAGTTTCCTCAACTCTAAAATGAGAATAATAACAGCATCTACTTCCCATGGTTGTTGTAAGGATCAAAAGAGATAATATTTGTAAAACACCTGGCATATAGTAAGCATTATGTAAATATTTATTCCCTTCCTGTCCTGTTTTCCTGTGTCTGATTCCTGAAAGTGAATGCTCTCACCTGCCAATGCCATCCCAGTTGTTATCTAATAAGATTGAACATCTCCTCAATTGGTTTGTTTCTTAATAGATCAGTTTTAATGTTTTTGTTTTTATATTGAAGTCATTTCTAGATATGTTCCACCACCATGAAATTAGATTTTCTTTTTTAACATCAATCAAACATACAGAGAAAAAGAACTTACACAATGATTCCATATAAAACATTCTTTCCAAGTAGCCTCTCATATCTTGGTCAAGAAGAGGGAAGGGATTTTTCCATATCTCTTCTCTAAGACTAAAGTGGTTTTTTTCCCCCAATTACCTAACATTCTATTTCCTTCTGAGGGATCTTTTCAAACTCATTGTTATAGTTATGGTGTATTTTTTTTATTCAGTTGTGTTTGACTTTTAATGACTTCATTTGGGCTTTTCTTGGCAAAGATACCAGAGTAGTTTTGCCATTTCCTTCTCCAGCTCATTTTACAGATGAGGAACTGAAGCAAACAGAGTTAAGTGACACAGTTAGCAAGTTTCTGAGGCCATATATGAATTCATGAAGATAAATCTTCCTGACTCCAGGACTGACCCTCTAACCACTATACCACCTAGCTGCCCCAGTCATAATGTACATTGTACTTATTTTACCATGTTATCAGTTAATCAAAATCTTCCCATGCTTTTGTTTCTCTCATACTTCTCATTTCTTACTGTGTAATAACATCCCACTATATTTTTATCTCACATTTTGCTCAGCTTTGTTTAACAGGGAATTCTGAAAGGTCCTCTAACCCTAGAAATTCACAGAAATAAAGATGTAGTTGTATAATGACATGTAGACAATGTGTTTAATATCTGGAAAAGGGAGTACAGAAAATTCTGCTCATTATCAAATTAAGCGATACAATATGGTCAGCCACCATCTCCTAAGATCAGTCCTGACTGATATGTGATTACTGGGTTCTTTTCTATTTGCTGAGGCCTTCATGGTGAAATCATCAGGGAGTACAGGTCAATGGCAAAGATATAAGTATATCAAAAAGCTCCAAGTATCTGTGTGGGATGTGAACACAGAGGTCTTATTATCCAGCTCTGCCTAAACAAGATTGTCTTCTTCAGATTCAACACGTGGTCTTTGCTTGAATACTTCTATTGAAGAGAACCCTCTCTCTGTCAAGGTTACACATTTCATTTTTTAGATAGCACTATTAGGAAGCTTGTTCTTATGCAAATCGAAATGTGTTTCTTTGCACCCTTCACCTATTGTACCTAATTCTGTTTATTAGGACTAAGAAGTCTTATCCCAGTTTGCGTATAACAACTCTTCAAACCTCACTATCCTCTCTCCATAATCTTGACTTCCCAGCTAACCAGTGCAACATACACTTTCCTTTACACTTGAATCCCTTACTTCTACATCCTATCAACTATTCGCACCTCCCCAAACCTCAATTCTAGGTTACTCCCACCTATGAGTTCTTTCTCTGTCTCTATTGAAAGCCAGTGGAAGTCAGAGTCATGCTGTGTTTCCTTTGCAGTTGTTATCTAATTTTAATTATATTTTTCTCCATTGACTATTGCACTCCACACAAATTGTTGCAAACTTTCTCACCTCTTTTCAAATATCTTATATTAACCTATTCTCTTCCTTCTCAGGAGAAAACTTTGCCTCATAACTTGATGTGAAAAATGTGAAGAGCAACATTAATTTCCCTCTTCTTCCCTGTTCTATATTAGTTCCCTGACAGCCTCAGTTAATGTTCTCTCCCTCCATATATATTACGTTACCTTGATATGTATATAAGTATCTCCCTACTAAAATTCTTCTCTTATAGGGCACAGGACTTTCCATTTATGTCTTCATATCCCCACGACCTAGTGGAGTGCTTGGCATATGGAAATCATATCATCATTAATCATTATAAACACCATCTTCATCATTATCATTTTACTTGTCTTTGTATCCCCATCATTTAGCACAGTATAGGCACTTCAAAAATACTAGTTGACAGATAGACAGAAATGTTCAGAGAACTGTATTCTTTCAAGATCATAAGGTGAGCAAAAAATGTTCTTTGCCCGTAAATATCTTTTATATGCAGGATTTAAGATTGCCCAACTCTTCTTTGAAATTCTACTTTGCTGTTGCCTAAAGTTCATATTCATTGTATTAATCTCATCCATTTAGGGTTATTTTTGAAATTGTGCATTTTTAGACCTGGGATGTGTGGGGGAAGGAACAATTATGCAGGATAAGAAGGATTCCTAGTATTATAAATTGCACAAGAAAGATACAGAGAATTTTTCAAAAAAGTGCTATTTTTACTGTATTGTTGTTGTTCAGTCATGTTCAATTCTATGTACCTTCTTCACAGGGTTTTCTAGGCAAAGATACTGGAGCAGTTTGCCATTTCCTTATCTAGTGTGTCCCCATTTTACAGATGAGGAACTTAGGTAAATGGGATTTAGTGATTTTTCCAAGTCACACAGCTAATAAGTGTCTGCGACTGAATTTGAACTCAGATCTTCTTGACTCTAGGCCCCGTGCTCACCACCTAGCTGCCCCATTTTTATTGTATACCAGATAGAAATTGTGAGGCCTGGGTTACAATTTATTATAAGTAGGATCTATAGAGCATAGCACTTTGCAAGCATTATCTCATTTAAGCATCACAACAACCCTGTGAAATAGATACTATTATTATCCCCATTTTGCAGATGAGGAAACTGAGGCAGCAGAAGGTAAATTAATTACCCAGTTATATAGACAGCAAATGTTGGAGAACATTAGATTATAAAATATTTGAAGGAAGGGACTATCTTTTGCCTCTTTTTGTATCCCCAGCACACAGCTGAGTGCTTGGAACATAGTAGATGCTTAATAAACAATTATTGAATGGATGAATGAGATTTGAATTCAAGTATTCCTCATTCCAGGTCCAGTACTTTAATCACTTCACCAACTAGCAACCTCAAGTTGTGACTTATCCAGCTGTATTTGAGCCAAGACATTCACACGTGGTAGCCATATCTATGCAATTTAACCTCCCAAGGGACAGAACTTTGAAAGAAGTGACTCACTCTTCCATCACCAGAGAATGAATCATTACCACAGGGAAGTAAGGGAACAGTACCATGATACTTCTGAAATCCCCTTCTTTGGATATTTTCTTTTAAATGGCGTAAGTTAAAGATCTTTCTAGGTCTGGATCTCATCTGACTATGACCATTAGTAGTAATCAGCTACTGACTATTACTGTCAAAAAATGGGTACCTGCAAAGAAAAGTTAAAGTCATATTAGGCTTTTTTTAAAAAATCAATTATAGCTTTATCTTTAAACCTTATAGTTGCTACAAATCTAAATTTAGAGAAAGAACTATAGTTCTCTTGCTAGAGATTTTATGTGACACTGTTAATCATTTATTTCAGACTGGCAGGAAATATCAATTTTTGATGTAACAATTCTATATTAATTTTCACAGACAAGTGGGACAAAGGAGATAATACTGATGATATTGCTTAGAAAGTTGCTGGAATTTATTGAAAATTCTGCATTTGAGAACTGTTCTGTTTATGTCACATTGGCATATGGTTCTTGCTCCCTTTCTCCTTACTGAATTGATCTAAATGTAACTATTGGCTTTGTTTCACAAGTAGCTAACTGCACGTGAAAATATAATATTCCATTTATTTCAAATGAAAATAAAATATCAATACAAGGAAATTGTAAGCTGATTAATGTTTCTTTTTAAATGGCAGTCACAGAAATTTAAAATGCCTCCCTTTTCTCAGCAGAGAGGTGAGGGGCCTGAAGACACTGTCTGATGCTGTTACTGCACTGATCTTTTCCTGCTTAAAGTTTTTCCATCTTCCATCCATCCATGCTCTTTATCATACTATCCACAACACCTGAAACTGTCTTCCTCCTCACCTGTCTCTCAGAATGCCTAGTTTCCTTCAAAGCTCAGCTAAAAGGCTACTTTCTCCACAAGAAGCTTCATGAGACCCTAAGCTGTTAGTTCTTTCTCCACATATTTCTTTCTATGTCATATATATATATAAAATATGCATTAATATTTATGTGTGTATATATATGTATGTATATAGATGCACTGATATAGAGATATTAATATCTGTCTACCTATTTGCATATAGGTATTTAATATTTATTTGTTTTCATGTCTCCTCCTTTAGACAAAAAACTTTTGAGGGCAGGAAGTTTGATTTTTTTTTTTTTGTATTTTGTATCCCTGGTTCCCAGCGCATTGTAAGAACTCAATAACGGTTGATTGATTGACTGGTTACAAGGTAGAGTTCAACTTCAGGAGGAATGGGAAATGGAGGATAAATTATCCAGAAATGACAGTGATGTAAAAAGTTAAGGAATAAATTAAAAATATTTTAAAACAAATACATTTCTTTTCTATTCCTTCCTGCAGAAGACAAAGATTTTGTTCTATCACCTCCAGTACCTTTGCCCATAATCATATACAGTCCAGGGAAAGAAGAGAAAACACTATTGTATTAGCTCCTTCTCCCTCCTTCTCTAGTGCTTCCTAACAAATCCAAAGGCTTTCCCCCGAGGCCATATTCCTGAACAAATTATCCAATGATCAACAAATTCCCACCTGCCATATCTTCCACATCCTAGTGATTCTGAACACGGCTGCCATTATTTAAACCCTATTCTCTATATTCCACTGTCCTTTTCATTATTCCCATCCCCTTCAGCTCAACTGCCCTAATTTCCCATTCTAAAGATACTCTCCTCATCCAGTGCACTCTCTGAAAGCCTTGATCTATCAGAAACAAACTTTCTTTTATCTTAAACCTTTTCCTTTCCCACTCTTTTCATCTCACAAATCTCACATCTACCCACCAATAAAAATTCTGGAAGCTATTGTCTTCTGACCTCCAGGACACTGTGCTTGTTTTCTCAAAGAGTTTAATACATGGCTCAAAATATTTCTTTCTCAAATCCTGCTCTCAGCCTAGGAGACATCAGAAAACATATGGATACTCTGTCAAAGAAGTTAACATCCCAGTTCCTGAATTTACCCATTTCTTATGACCTTCTATTCCACAACACCTCTGCTACACACAGAAATGTTCATATCTTTCATCTTTCTATCCCCTATAAATCTGCTATTTCCATGTTCATGAACTCTAAAATTCTCTTATATAACGATAGCAACTACAGCAACAATAACAACAACAACGAACATTTGTGCAGATTTTATTGTGTGCCTGCTATTGTTCTAAGCACTTAATAATTATTATCTCCTTTGATCTTCACAACAAACTTGGGAGGTAGGTGCTGTAATTAGTTCTATTTTACAGATGAGAAAATGGAAATAAACAGTGATTAATTAACTTGCTCAGGGTCACACAGCTTATAAGTCTAAAGTCAGAGCTGAACTCAGGTCTTCCTGATTCCAGGCCTGGTGCTCCATCCATTGCACCAACTAGCTGCCTTGATCACAATCATCATTCCACCTCTCTTTTTATCTTGCCACAACAAACTCTGTCTTCTGTCTACATTGTGACCTACAATCCATTAGTCCCTCAGTTCTTCCCCAGGACATTACCCTATACCAGGCCTGCAGAACCTGTGACCCAGCAAAGGATTTTCGGGCAGCCTGTGAAAAATGTACAAGAAAACATCCTCTACATTTTTCACGGGCCACAAGGAGCCTGAAGGCCACAGGATGTGCAGGTCTGCCCTACACCGTCTACACTCTTCTCCCTTCCCCATCTGATTATTTGATGAACTAGTTTAATTCTATTTTTTCTCTCCTTTCATTTCTCTTGTCCTTTTATCCTAGTGCATATACTGCCCTTCCATGCCTCATCCTTGGGTTACTTCATCACTGCTACCTTCACCCCTACTCAAATGCTATTGAAAAAAACAGAGAAAAATTAAAAAGAAAAATTGTACTAACTGGATCCATTACAAATTTATGTTAAATAATCTCAGTAAAGCAATTATTTACTTTTCTAATTTATTCAATATACCACTCATGACTACAGTTTTTCTAAACTATTTCAACACTTCTTCAATGTCCTATACCTTCCATCAGATGAGAACTTTACTTCATATTAATTTTTAAAAAGCTGATCCCATTCCCTGAGACCTTTCTCTTCCTGCCTTCTCATCTTACATCATCCAAATGCTGTCTGCTACTATCTCCTCTTTTGCTTCTGTCTGACATAAAGATGGCCCTTCTCCTTGCCAAGGCACTTCACCCCAAATAGACAAGTGATTCCGGCCTTTACAACAGATCCCCGCCTCTATCTTTCCTACATTCACTCTTATCTTTAATCTTCCTGCCTGTCAGCTGCTTCCTTACTGCCCACATATATGCCCACGTTTCTCTTAAAAAGATTCATTTGATCTATCCATCCCCACTAGTTATAGTTCAATATTTCTCCACCCTTTTGTGGTTAAACTCTTTAAGAAGGCTATTGACAATCAATATCTCTACTTCCTTTTTTTCTCATTCGCTTTTTACTTTATAGCCTGCTTCTAACCTTATTATTAAACTGAAAATGTTCTCTCCTAAGTTACCAATGCACTTCTAACTGACAAATCTGATGATCTTTTCTGTCTTTATGACCCTTCTGTCCTTTTTGACATTATCATTCACCCTTTCCTCCTTGATATCCTATTCTATCTAGGTTTCTCTGCCACTATTCTTTCTTGCTTCCCCTATCTATCTGACCATTCTTCTCAATGTCTTTCAGTGGGTCTTTGCCTAGGTCAGGCCAACAAACAGCGGGTTTTCCCCCAAGTTATCTCCTCTGAGTGTTATCATCTCTCTATACAATATTTAGTTGGTGATTACATCAGATTCCTTATTGGAATCTCAACTATCCTTTCTATGCTGATGATTCTTAAGTCTACTTATCCATCCCTAACCTCTTAGCTGACCTCCACTCTTACATTTCCAACAGCATAATAGACATTTTGAACTGGATATCCTATAGACATCTTAAACTCAACATATCCAAAGCAGAACCAATTATTTTCTTCTCAAATCCCTTCACCCATCCTAACCTACCAGTTATTATTAAGGGCATCAAAATCCTCACAGTCATTAAGACTCTCAAGGTAGTGTTCATCCTTGACTCCTCAATCTACCCCCCAACTATTTAACCTGTTTCCTAATCCTATCTCCTTCCTTTATGATGTCTTTGTATGTTCTCTTTTCTTCTCTGACATAGAAATGTCATCTTGGAGTAGGTACCTATGTCCCAACACTTGAACAATTGCAATAATTCTCCAGTTGTTCTGTATATCTCAAGACTTTTCCTACTCTAGTTCATCATCCATATCTCTACAAAAGTGATCTTCCTAAAATTTAGGTCTAACCACATCACACATACTCCATTCAGTAAACTCCAGTAATTCTTTATTACATAAGGATTAAATATAACATTTTCTTCTTTGAAAGCCCTCCATAACTGGCCTCTTTCTAGCTTTCCAGTCTTGTTACACTTTCCTCCCCTCCATATAATCTACAGTCCAGTAACTGGCTTCTTTGCTGTTCTCATGAAACACTATCTCTCAATTGTTTGTTTCTATTGGTTATCCCTAATGCCTGGAATTTTCCCCCTTTCATTCTGTCTATCTCCTGGATGCCCTAGCTTCTTTCAAGTCTCAGTTAAAATCCTGCCTTCTACACAAAGCCTTCCCTGATGCCCCAAAAGCTAGGGCCTGCCCTCAGTTGATAATATCCAGTTTATCTCATATAACTTGCTTGTATACAGTTATTGCATGTTCCTTTCCCCCATTAGACTAAATTCTTTGAGAACAGGCAATATCTTTTGCCTTTCTTTGTACCTCCAGCATTTAATACAGTGTGTAAAACATGGTAGCTTGTTAATAAATTATTATTTGACTGGTTGACATTTATGATTATCTGATATTTTCTTTCTAGGTTTTCTTTCCCATTTCTTAAAGCTAAGAAAGTTTCCATGAAAATGGACTCCTTGTTTGGTGAAGTGTTCCTTTCCTTCTATTGCTTATCCTCCCCTTGTGTATTACTAATCACTGTGTGGGGCATCATAATCATCTCCACAGTAATCAACCATGAAATCACAATGAAAAGGTTGCAATGGTCAATAGGAGTAAGAGCAGAGGAACTAACTCAGAAGTTTGCATCTGTTACTCTCTGATCATATCTCTCTTTCTCCCTGTCTGTCTCTCTCTGCCTCTGTCTCTCCTTTTGTCTGTCTCTCCCACACATTCACACACACATGTGTACATGCACACACACATACACTAACACAAATACTGTTGTATTAAGAAAAATAAGATGATAAAAATTCATCAGAACAAAAATTCATTTTATTTAGGAGCAGAGCTATTTTTGTTACTATTATTGTTTATCATTAAGTATTAATAATTCTCTCAAGAAGAGGTTTATTGGTGAAGAATATAAAGCAAGTCTGATTCTGAGTTCATTGGCTTTTAGATATATAATACATTTGAATAGATCTCTAATGTCATTTCATGGGTAGTCCATTCCTAAGGGAAGATGGTAACACATCTATACCTTCACCTTTAATATTATGTGTGCCATTGCCTTTCATAAATCCTTGATAAAGACCTGCCCAATGCACTGGAAGTCTTCCTTTGGATGTCTTAATATTTGATAGACACCGGAATAACCCTCAGGATTTCTATTTATTATCAATCACTTTTCCAGTTCCACATGTCCATGATGATTTTCCTTAAGCCTCTTTTCATGAACAAGTAATTTTTTGGCAATGTGTTATAGCATACTTTTATTGACCATTTCTCTACAATTATCATTTATTGAATCACCTGCAATTTTCTTTTCTGATTACTATGTGGTGGTCCTTGATTCTCATGTTGATTATTCTTGGTATCAGGACAGCAATATTGGTGCTAAGGAGATGGGTTCTTATAGTCATAAGTTACTTCAGATCGTTAAGGTAAATTTCTCTCTTTTTTTTTTTTGGCTAGGCAATGGGGCTAAGTGACTTGCCCAGGGTCACACAGCAAGTAAGAAGGTTAATTTCTCAAATGCAATGCAACCTGCTCTCACCCTCCTATTCAATTCTGTACCTGAATAATTATCTATCTACTGTGCCTCTGAAAGACATATATATTGATGAACTAACTCAGCGGGCTGACCACCCAACTATAGCTTATAATCTGGAGAACACCATTTCCTTTCTATCCACATCTGTATGTTTGTTTTAGCTAAGTCAATGTCTTGACAGTGGCTATAACTTTCATCAAGGCACCTCTGAAGTATACTGGGGCTCAGGACAATTGTTACAATACAATCCACAAAGACAAGCATCTGTAGAACTTGCACGTTGAAAGACAGCCTTCTCCTCAACAATGGAAAATAGTACCAGCAAAAATATGAATTTCTTTTTTATGCCTCATTTTACATTGCAATTTATAGTATCATTGGAAAGAAATGTGTCCATAATGACATAATTCATGGAATTTTGAATGATCTGAACAAATGCATGGGAGAAACATAGTTTAAGATGAAATTTTAAGACTTTTCTACTAAGTCAAGTGTGTGTGTATGAATGTATGTTTTAATCAACAGATAACATATGCAATGGGATCTTAACATTTTAACAGAATTAATTTAGCTATGCAAATATGAAATGTTGTTCTGCTACAGAAAATAATACAAGTCCCACTTTTTTTTTTTGAAAATGGAGATGTTCCTCTCACACGGTTTCAAGGGTAGTTCGAACCATATGTAAATCAGAACTATAGTTACCATGCATCAAATTCATAAAAGGATCTAAGCAAAGGATATCCTGGAGGAAGTAAAGGATTTATTTAATACCTATAAGAAGAAGAAGGAAAAAAATCAAGTGAACAAAATATCAAATGAGCAAGGTGAAACCAGAAGAAATCAATAGAATTATCAGAATCTGCCTTTGTACTATGATATGCTAATGAAATTGAAAACACAAAAGAAATAGAAGAATATCTTCAAAAATGTTAAATACCCAAACTAGCACAAGAACAGATAAAGGTCTTAAATTATCCAATCACAGAAAAAAAATATATAACTATCTGCAACTACAAAAAGTACCAAACTTTGGTAATAACTACCAAAACCAAAACAAAAACACCTCATGGTCCTGATGAATTCTAAGAAGAATTCTATCAAACTCTTAAAGAAAAATTGGTACTGATAATGCACAAATTCTTCTCCAAAATGCAGAAAGAAAGCACTCTCCTAGATTTATGAGATAAATACTGCCCTAATACCTAAACCAGAGATGGATAAGGAATAAAAAAAATAACTGCAAGATATTATCATTAAATATTTTAATTAAGTAAGTAAACTAATTTTAAAAATTTAAATAAAATAGTGTCAAATGGGCTACGGCAACTCATCCAAGAAATTATTCATTATAATCAAGTTGGGTTAAGACCAAAGAGAAGGAATAGTTCACTGAGAGGAAAATAATGAACATAATCACAATTTTGAGAAATAACCATGACCACCTAAATATCTCAATAAATGCCAATAAACCTTTGACAAATTATAATGCTCATTAAAAAAAAAAAAACAGAAAGAAAACAAAAACCTACAAGGTATGGGCATAATGTCCTAAAATGTAATTGAAATCAAATGTCATATGCAGTGGAGATACATTAGAACTTTCCTAATAAATGCAAAAGTCAGGCAAAGATGCTCACTTTCCCCATTATTATTTGATATAGTACTAAAAAAAATTGAAAAAAAAAACACCTAGCAATAACAATAAGACAAGAGGAAGACATTAAAAGTATAAATATAGGCACAAAGGAGAAAAATACTACACCTATTTTCTGATAGGATAATTGAAGCTAAAGTTGCAAGCCACAAAATAAACTCACAAATATAAACAACACTTCCATATAATGATAACAGACTCCAAGAGACAATAATAGAGAAATCTCATTCCAAACAACAACAAAAAATTTCATAATATATATCAGAGACAATCTGTCAAAACACAAAGTGCTTTCATAAATTCAATTACAAAATGCATCTTAAAGAAAAAAAATAACTTAGAAGAATATTTAATGTTCATGGCTGGGCTGTACCACAATAATAAGGAAATAAGCACAGGAAAACAAGAAAGAAAACTATGACCTTTTATATATGATGTTACAGAATACTTAGAGAACCCTAAAGAGTAAACTAAAAATTAATGAAAACAATAAATTCAGCAAAATTAGAAAGTATAAAATAAATCCATATAAAAACATCAGCATTTCCAGCAATTACCAGCAAAACTTAAAAGGAAGAGATAGAGAAATGTGATTTAAAATAACTATGGAATATATAAGATACTTAATCAAGTCTATTCACCAAGAAATACATGAGTATTACATGAATACCATTACAAAACATGCATTATGGAAATAAAACAAGAAAAAATTTATTATTTATAAATAGACCAAAAAATAAAATAAAAAGATGATGCTATCTAAATTATTTATTTAATGTCATAAACATCAAATTTCCAAAGACTGCTTTATAAAACCCTCCAAAAAATAATTATGAATTTTAACTAGAAGGAAAAGATTTCAAGAATCTCAAGAGAAATAATAAATGAAAAATATGAAATAAGGGGGTCAGTTCCCAAACTATACTACAAAGCATTAATCAGCAAATTGATTGGTACCGACTAAAAAAAAATAAATTAGTGAAAAATATTAGGTATATATTACAAAAAAGCAAACAAATATAGTTGTCTAGCATTTGATGAACTGAAACATCCCCCAAATTACTGGGGAAACTGAAAAATTATCTGGTATAGAGTGATCTTTCATAAATTATAGGAAGATGTCTAAATTAATATTTAAGTTAATATCACTCAGTCATAACATGGGACCACCCACCTGCTGAAATAGGTGCTATTATTATCCCTGTTTTATATATAAGAAAACAGATTGTTGACTTCAGTACACCATGATGTCACATAAGAATAATCACACCATTTATTTTGTAAGTACTCTCTAATCTTCCACATCCAGCATCTATTACTCTGAAAATCTTATATTTGACCATAACCTCGTATCTTCGATTTTTCTTTGTGCCTTACTTCTTCTTAACTCATTATTCATTCACACCATAGTCTCCCTTTATTCTACTTCTTAGCACTACTCTGGTTTCACTTTCCTTCCTTCAAAATCTCAACCTTTCAGTTAAACATTTTACTTCCTCCACCTCTGCTTCTGTTCCATGATTTTAGACACCAGCCTTTCTGGATAGTCTTTCCTCCTTAATGCTAATCTGTCATGGTTTCCTTCCTGTCAAACCAATCATCTTAAACCTTTTTTTGCTGGTTCATCATTCAAGTCCCACTTCTCACGTGTGGAGAGGGATGTATCCTGGGTCATCTCTTCTTGCTTACATTCCCTTTTGTGGTGATTGTATCAGCTTCCAGGAATTTAACCTTCTTTATGCAGATAATTCACAATTTGACATGTTTCTCTTCATCTCTCCTACAATTAATCTTTGTATATCAAATTGTCTAATGGATCTCTCCAAGAGAAAGTACATAAACATCTTGAATTCAATGTTTCCAAAACAGAACTTAGTTTTTTTTTCAAAAATCTAGCCTTCCTCCTGATTTTCCTATTTACTTCCAGTCCTTAGTTCTTCATTTTTCTTCAACTCACAGTTTTCAATCATTTGTTGTCTTGCCAGTTCCATCTCTCACATCCATCCCTTTCTCTATATTCATACCACAATACCAAAATACAGGGCCTTATCTACTCTTCCCTCTACTATTATTTTATCAAGTATTTGCCCTGTACTTCATACTTGTATGCAGCTAAATGGCATAGTGGATAGAGTGATGGATCTGTAGTCGAAAAGATCACTCTTTCTGAGTTCAAATCTGGCTTCAGACATTTACTAGCTGTGTGACGCTAAGCACATCACTTAACCCTATTTGCCTCAGTTTCCTCATCTAAAAATGAGCTGGAGAAGGAAATGTCAAGCCACTGAAATATCTTTGCTAAGAAAACCCCAAACAGGGTTCCAAAGAATCAGATATGACTGAAATGATTGAACAGCAACAACAGAACCTTACGTTTCCATTCTGGCATTTAATGGACTATTTACTTATAGCTTTTGTCAATGGTTACTCCCACCCAAAGGGGGAATGGCTTGAGTATGGTAAAAATCAGGTATAAGACAGGTATTTATTTCCTACACTCAAAAGAAAAGCTAAAACACAAACACTCTCATTGATAGTAAGTTGTAAAATAAGATTCAATAACAACTTATTCTCAGGAGACTAATACTTAAACCTCATCATATCATAAAGCAGTTTTCATTATTATTAAGTAATTTTACATTTTATGTCCAATCTGCACTTTCAGACATGTCTGGCTCTTTGTGACCTCTTGGATCTTATGATCCTTTGCTGATACCATCCATGGGGTTTTCTTGGCAAAAATAAAGCAATTATTTTATCATTCCTTTCTCTACCATATTAAGGCAAACAGTTTAAGGAATTTTCCCATGGTCACACAGCTAGTAAGTGTTTGAGGCTGGATTTGAACTCAGTTCTTCCCTACTAAAGGCTCAGTGCTTTATTTACTGAGCCACCAACCTGCCTCCCAAGAATCAAAACTATTATTCTTTAGTCAAACACCATAATAAGAGGGGTCAAAAGAGTCCAGGTGGAGTATTAAAGAGTAGTTTGGATATGTCTGCATTTTAACGCAACAGCAGCTCAGTGTATATCAGGGTAATCAAAATCATCCAGTACTAGAGATGAGAATAAGAGCTTTTGGCTACCCTCTCAAAGTTATTATCAAAGCATCCAGAAGACATTAAGAGAGCTGGCATTAAGGGGTAGGGAGTTTCTTCTTGGCATCTATGGATTTAAAAAAATAACTTCAAAAATTTGAGCCAACTTCAGAGTTTTATAGTTCTGAGACAGATGCATCCCAACCACATTACCAAGTGGCAATACCTACTGTTAAAATGGCCAGCCTTGAGTAAATCCTCTAATTAGTGGCCATCTTCTCTGATCCAGAAACTTCCTCTGCCACAAATGAACTTTCATTAGACCCAAGATTCCCCAAGTTTAGATACCCACTTTATCAATGATGTTCAATAACCTGTTCCTAAAAGGAAATGCAAATCTGATTTGTACCTAGACAAGGGATAAGTACATTTGATTGAGTTAATATTCTATGTAGGAGTATTATCAGAGGTGAGTGAGAAGAGCACAACCCATACCTCCATCTACTTATAGGGACTCTAGAGATACAGTGTATTATTTGCTACATTGGAGAGTCTAAACAAAAAATTCCAAGCCAGAAGCTGAATCTTAATTGATGTAGCACCATGTTGATGAAGTGAGGTGGGACTAAGGGAAGACTTAGGCTTTTCTACATCATGACTAAATGACTTGGCATTTTCAATGCTGGGTCATCATATGGCCCCAAAAGTCACACCAGCTCAATCAAGTTCAAGAATGCAATTTTGAGCACCCTCCATTGGTTAATATCAATTATGCCATGAACACATCAATTTCTAAGATATCTTTTTAAATACACACAGACTGTGAATCAGAGAAAAATCTTTCCAGTTTCCCTGGAGGGAAATTTTGAGAAATTACAATTATCATAAAGCCATCCCCTAGAGTTGGAGAAACTCCTGCTCCAAGTACATCAGTAATATAGATCTAGAATGTGTCACATATTGTTTGACTACATAAGAAATCTTCTGGACTGACTTCTGAAGGTTCCCTCCACAAGTATCTGCTCTTTTTGCCATTTTGTCCACAGTCAATGGAAGCTGTAGTGCTGAATTTCTACAGTTAGCAAGATTGATGGCTTGCCATAAATACTTTTCAGAGAATGGCAGTTATTATGGCAACAGTGCTCCCTCTGCTCTAGTTAAGGTTATGTCAGTATTTAAATTATACACCCTGTTTTCAAGGGTTTACATCTTGGCTATGAACATTTACCAAGGGATGAAAGTTGGCATCTTATATCTTTGCCTTGAAGGGTTGTATGTGTGTGTGTTTTGTTTTAAGAAAAAGGCTTTGTTTGTTTGTTTGTTTTGCTGCCTTCCAAACATACACGGTTTATTCATTTAAACAAAAGAAGCAAAGGATAGGAACTTTTATGTTTTTTAAGGAATTTTATACCCCTACCCCCCAAAAAAAGCCCTTTTATTAAAATTACACTTAAGTCCCATAAGAAATTTACTGATTGGCCATTAAATATTTCCCAATGTGTTCCACTAATAGAGCAACTATTAGGCATATAACCTACCTATTCTGTAAGGGCATTTTTCAAAGATACCTGAAAATATGACTTACTACAAAGAAGCCATAGTCACAGTAAAGGAAGAACAGAGAATTAAGGACTAGTACACATCAAAATAATAAAATTTTGGCAAAGAGAAGATACCTAATTAACATTTTGTTAAGACATTCATTACAATGTATCTTCTATAGAAATCTTTCCTAGGTATTTTTTAAAATCTGTCTTCAAGAAAGAAGTGTTATCTTCCCAAATTCTCAGGAATGAAAAAAATACAAAATTATCATTTAAACTCAGTTGAAATTCTTCTACATAGGTAGGACTGTACTGATCTTTTAGACTTCTACCCACAATTCTACAGCACCTTTTAGGAGATCTGTTTCAACTCAATTCCTTGATTTTATGCTCCTTTAAATAATTCTTCATTACAGAGATGGTTTTTATCTTGGCAGCTTACATGAGGAGATCACTAATCTGGCTGCTTTCTCTAAAGACCTCTGATTGCATTCTCAATATTCCCAGTGAAGCATGAGTGCCTGGAGCAGCTTCACCAGGTCTAAGCCTGACTGGGATGGAGATAAGAGCATTCTATCCATACTTTCAACCTCACGATATCCTCCATTCATAAAAAAAGTAGGTAAAGACTTCTAATTCTATCTTGTCTGGCAAGACTTCCGATTGACAGGATAGTATGAAATCTGTATGAAGACTGAGAAAGAATTAATAGGCTGCCCTCTTGCCACATGGGTATTTTCATACTGTTAAGAGATAAAGAAGAACAACCCAAAAATTGGGTGGAACTTCTATGAAACATTTATGGCAGAACAAACATGGCACAAGACATACAATAAATGGATTGGGTTCTAAATCAATGGAAATAGTACCCACATCAACAATGATAAATATCCATTTAAGTATTTCTGTGTAATAATTTTTGATGTGGCAAAAAAACCCTGTAGTTTATATCTGTTGTTACTGAGGGAAGCAGCACTCTGCAAAGTCACTTCTATTTCAGTCTACTTTATACTCACATACTGAAGCAACATGATAAACTGTCAAGAATGTTGAATTTGGACTTATAAGATCTTTGATCTGCCACTTATTATGTATTTCATTGGCTAAACCTCTCTGCGTCTCAATTTGCTCATCTATAAAATGAGAGTGGGTGGACTAGATGATCTTTCCAGGTCCTTTCAGCTCTAAATCTATGATTCTATGATATTGTGAATTATATTACCAAACCCATGTTTTCTACTACTTATTATACTGCAAAGTGCTGAGACTTGGTAAAACCTTTTAAATTGAAATTGACGTTTGGATCAGCAACTTACTAACTCAATTTCTTCAGAATTGCTATTGCATTAGTTAGAGTTGACATTCTTTCATGAGTTTCACCACTGCTCCTAACCATTTCCAAAAATATTTCCAAAGCCTTAGAGAGACTTCTAATCACTAAGCAAGGTCCAAGTCTGTATTTATGATAGAACATCATTCTAACATAAACAGCACTGCTGCTGCTTAGGTATTTTATAAAGGATGCTTAGAGACATAGCTTTCATGACCAAAATTTTATATTCAAAAATATAAAATGTGTGAAAATAAATAAGCCTTCTTCATAGTACATCTCTATCTGACCAGCATTTGACAAAATTGAGTTAGAAAATATAACCAAAGGGGATTTAAAAAAAAAATCTAAATTGAATCTATTTATGATACACTGGTTTAGGATTCAAAACTGCCAACATATTCTGTTTACTCCCTTGGCATCTGTTGCATCTGCCAACTGGTCGCCAAAAATTAGAGCAGACTTAACTAATTAGAAGAGTCCCCATCTGGTAGCTAAACTTCTTACTTATATCTCCTTTACGTTGTAAGAACAGAGATTTGAACCAGAACTTTTGTGCTCTTTGCAAAGAAGATTTTTCTCTCTGTCCAGCACAATAGCAATCATACTTTGGAGCCGAATTTGTCAATGATGGTATCTATTATCTGTTTTATATTGTCCCTGTCTCTCTCTTACTATCCTAAATTCTTGTGTTTGGAATTGGAATACAAGTCCCACCACTAGCTCCAACAGTGCCCTTCATTTACCTTGACTGAGCTCAGAAAGCCCAGACTTTGAAACATTACTACTCTTTCATAAGGAAAAACTTGTAAACACAAGAGAGACTTACTTAAAATCATGAGCCTTCTTCCTTGGAATGCAGGCAGATGGTTTTATTTAATCAGCATGAGTATATGTGGCACCCATGAGGAATCACAAATGGACAGCCTTGCTGCTTTATTGATAAAGTGCTCAAAATTTTAAAAAAAGGCCTAGAATAATGGCTTCAGCACAATATGTGAATCTTCTGTGAAGAGGCAATGAGAAAACTTGGGCAAGGATCATGGAGGATGAGAAAGCACATACAGGGTGCAGTTTGCTCTAAAAGAGTGAGTCCCACTTCATTTGAATCATGGAATCAATAAAGTATTGGAATAAGTATATAGACATTGTTACCCTGGAGAGAATGCAAGCTCCTTGCGGTCAGTGATTATGTCATTTTTGTCTTTGTATCACCAATTCTTGGCACATATTATTTAATAAATATATGTTGATTAATTGCTTGATTCATTGCCTTTGGGTGGAGACTTCTTTCAATAATTTGGATTGCAACCCTTTGTGAAATAGAATTTGTTTTGGGTAGGAAAAAATAATTACCGTATGTTTATTCTCTCTGAATTTAGCCAGGCTGGTCCTTAGATAAGGTGTGGTTAGTCCGTCCTTAGTTCTGTTTCTGTTTTGGTTCAGGCTCTGTTTTTCACATCAGGAATTTCCGGTATAGAAAAAAACTCTCTACCGGTGCAGCCTGGAAAGTTTTCTGCAGTTTATAGACTTAGGAAGTGTGTGTGTGTGTGTATATATATATGTATACATATATACATATATATACACACACATACATACACATACTTATATACACCTCATTCTGGTCTCTTTAACCATGTAGCTGGAGGGGAACTTTTTCAATTAGTAACATAGCCAGAATTGGGGGCATCTTCAAAAAGGCTTGAGTCAGCATTGATCACTTCACTTGATTTCATTTCGTAGGCTCTTCACTTGCGGTATCTAATAAGATGAAAGCCTTTAGGCTTCCTCCCCATTAAGGCCATATGGTTGGCTTTGAGAAGGGCCTTGGCCCTTAGTTGTTGGACTTGTTCTTTTCTTTATTGGGTAAAGAGAATGGAGCTTTTGATCTTGTGAGACAGAAAGGTCTGAAGAGGGTCTTGGCATCCCAGTGTTCCAGAATTATGACCTCAGAGTCAATTTAGCATTTATGCTGCGAGGAGTGAGGATTGACCTTTGAAACCACGTATAGCAGTAGCTGAGTCAAGAACTCAATAAAGAGTCATCATCTAGGCACATATACTTGGTGAGACAAATACGATGGAGATTCTGACCTATTGAATTATTATACTCCCGCCTATCTGGTCTATATTCATATCATCAAAATTATGGGAGAAATGTTTGTACAATTGTTCTTTCTGTATCTTTGAAATAAACATCCTTTTGCAAAAGCTAATCAATATTAAGTGGATCTGGGACACTACGGTCTTGTTTTGCTGTTTTCAGTTGTATCCAACTCTTTGTGAGCCCATTTGGGGATTTCTTAGCAAAGATCCTGGAGTGGTTTGCCATTTCCTTCTCCAGTTCATTTTACAAATGAGGAAACTGAGTTAAAAGGGTTTAGTGACTTGCCCAGGGTCTCATAGCTAGTAAGATTCTGAGGCCAGATTTGAACTCAGGTCATCCTGACTTGACGCCAGGCACTCTGTCCACTGAGCCACCTAGCTTCCCCAGGAGACTAACTACTGACATGTAAATAGAGGTTAAACATAGCTGTTGGGGGCTCAAGCCAATGCCATTAAAGGAAAGTTCTCAGGGTTAGTCCTTGAAACTCTGAGGACCAAATGTAATAGCTGAGCTTTGGGAGAGTGAGTCGACACACATACACTGGGTGTGTCAGAGGCAAAACGCAAAACTAAGGCTTTCTTCTTTTTAGATTGGGTCTCTACCCACTATGCCAAACTGCTTCCCCCTCAATTTTATAATTCTAAGAGTTTCCTCTTGATAAAATCTTCTACATTTTGCAATCCTTGGGCATAGTACAACACAGTGAGCAATTAATATAGGATTTAATGGAGGAAGTATATGCGTATTTCTATATTAAAACAAGTTTTTAATCCTTATCTATGAAACAGAATGATTGCTTTAAAACAGGAAATAACCAATGGACTTTTCTATTTATTTGTGCAAAATATCCTCTGATTTTTAAAGCATATTTAACTTGGTAATTATGTTTTTCTTAAACTATTATCATATTTCAATTTTCTTAAGAAACCAAAATATAGCAGAAGGTGAATTCCCCTAATTAAGTTGTGTTAGAGAAATAAACTTGCTTAGAGCCTTTAAAAAAGATACTCTAAAACACAGATTATTCAAAAAAAGATAATGAAGGCCTATACACACTTTGTTGCTTTAGTCAATAATTACAGTTCTTAAAAATGACATCTAAGTCAGGAAGATAAACGTTCAAATCCTACCTCTGACAATCACTTAACTGTGTTAAGAGGAAGGTATTAACCCTTTCTGAGACTCTTTTTTCTATATGTTCAAAGAAGAATATGAGTTGGTAAAAATTAGTTTTACTTGTACAGCACCAGTACCCAACATACATGAATTTAAAGGCTCCCTGAAACCAATATCAAGTACTGTCCCTCTCTCCACCCACCAGCTCCCTGGGGCAGTTGGAGTTGTTTCCTGGGTCTCTATCAAGTAATTTCTTGTCTTTATTAGGCAACTCCTCCCCCCAAAAAAATACCCTAATTCAGTGTTCCAAGAGTACCCTGACGCTGTAGCTTACCAGTGATGAAACATTCTCCTATTAGTGCCATGTCAACACTTTGTCTCAATTCTATATGTTTGAAACCTGAGGGCTTTGGTGTCTTGGATTAAAGTCCATGGCTTGTTGCATGTAAAAGATACTAGCCTAGTAGAGATAGATACAGTGGAGAAAGAAAGAAAAAAGAAAACCTCTCTAGATTTCCCAACACACACACACACACACACACACACACACACACACACACACACACTCTGACATCTATTTCCTTTCCATGACTGACATTCTGCAGTAGTGTTGCTTTTCTGAAATATTTCCCACCTGCTTTACCCAGCAAAGGGAAAATAATACCTGTAGTCCCTAGTTCATCAGCTTATTGTTAGGCTCCAGTGAGATGATATATGGAAAGACCCTTTGTCAACTTTAAAGCTGTCCATCCATCCATCTATCTATCTCTCTATCTTCTTTCTATGTGCATGTATGTACATATATACGTATATATGTACATACATACACATATATATACATACATGCATATATATATATATATATATATATACATACATTCATTAACACATAGACTATAATACCAAGTGTTTGTGGAGAACTGATGAATATCACACAGTACTAACTCTTTAAAAATCAGTCTGGGCCTTGAATTATATTGACAATCAGGCAGAAATTTTGAAGATTATTGTAGGGGAGAAAAAAGGATATTTTGCAATGTTAGAGCTTTTTAATGTACATATACATAATAGATAAAATATATTATCATAAATTAAAATATGTGGATTATATATGAATGCATATGTCCATTTATATATGGATATATGGATACATGCTTATATCTATATATGTGAATGTCACATATATGTATACATATATGTACTAACTTTGTATGCATATATACCACTTATGATCATATATTTTTCATCTATAAATACATTTATATATCCATATGTAAACATAAATATATGTTGCTTATGATAATAGATTTATATGTCATATATATATATATATATATATATTTTAAACTAACATAAAATACCTCCCCCTCAGTAATCTGGTAGCTCAAAATTTCTTCCTGATTGAGTTAATAAACTGCAAGGTCCAGACTGATTATGACAGAATTAGTGCTGTATGTTAATTATCAGTTCTCCCCAACACCTGGTATGTACTACAGCATATGCATTAATGAATGAAACATAATTGAAATGCCAATTCATGGTTGACTTTCATAATTAATAGAACTTGCATTTCATAAATTCAGGTAATCTCAGTTAATGTAATACAGGTCACAAAAATTGAAATTGAGCCATGATAGAATTATTATTGACTAGCCTCTAAAATTGTAGAGCTGTTTAGAAGACCTTTGCTACCCAGGTGAAACAATCATTTGGTAATTCAGTTACTTTCCTATAAATATGGTTCTCTCACCCACTTAGACTTTAATAATATGGCTGTCACACTGACCTACAAATGACAGGACAATACCAAAGAGAAGAAAATAGAGATAAGATCCAGATATAAGAGAAAAATAAGTGAAAGAGAACAACAACAAAAATTAAATGGCCTTGACAGTGTGGTTTTAGATGATGGCCAGGAGAAAGACAGATACTCATTTTCTAACTCTTAGTTCATATCATAATGGACATTTCCGTACTGTTTTAAAATCTGCAAACTGTTCTACAGCGATTTTCTCATTTGGGCCTTATAACAACCACCGAAGCAGGTATAACAGATCTTATTATCATTTTTTTTAAATGAGGAAACAGTCTTACAGTTTAAGCACCTTGACCTTAGACACAAAGTTAGTATCAGAGGCACAATCTGAGCCCAAATATTCTTGACACCAAATCTCACACTTAACCTACTCTTCTAGGTCAAATATGGTTATGGTAGCCAAGGCTTGGCTTTGTACTATGTATCTGCATTTAAGGATTATGTATAACTTTTTTTATGAATGATTGTCTATAAATGATTCACTTCCTCTCCAAAGTTACTTTTATGATCTATAAATTATATTATTATTGGTATCTAAATACTATTGTAACAATTAATATTTCTCTCTCAAGTTTGTCTTAATGATTAGTAATAGTCAAAAGGCCAAAAGCAGAGAACAGGTTAAAATTGAGGAAGGAATCTGAAAAAGATCTTTCCTAATAGAATATAAGCTCCTTAAGGAAAAAGACATTTTTTTGTCATTGTATCCCTCTTGTGATAATAATAACAGCAACAATATTTATAGAGAGCTTTAAGGTTTTCAAAGCACCTTCCACATTTTCGCTTTTTAATCTAATACCACTTGGTAATTATTATCCCCATTTTATAGATGACAGAACTGAGGCAAACAGAGATTAAGTGATTTGCTTAGGGTCATACAGCTAGTAAACTAGAACTGAGATCTTCCTGACTCCAGGCCCAGTTTTATTCACTTTACCACTTAGTATGGTGCTTAAAACAGTATATGTGCTTAATTAAATGGCTGTTATATTTGATTGGAGGTCTACATCAATATTAGTGGGGGAAGTCAATGTCAGGGAAGGGGATAGGGGAGTAAATCGAAGGAAGCATACAATAATAGATGCTAGATATGGACCAACATAAGACAGTCTGCCAAAATTCTTAGAATGACTATAGAATGTCCTATAAAATATAGGACAGAAATAAGCAATCAGAGGATTATAAATCAGTTACCAAGTTCAGGATAATCAACAGAAAAAAAAAACCCAAACAGGTTACTTCCTAATAAAAACAGATCCCCTGGGTTTCCCTTTTATGTAAAATCATACACATAGTCCTGAAAGAAAAACTGAGAGGCAAGGAACAGCAACATGTTTTTATTAAAGGCTTACAATGTGACAGGAACTGTGCTAAGTACTGTGAATAAAAATATCAACAAAAAGAAAGACAGCCCCTTCAGTCAAGTGACATATTAAAATGAGGGAACATAACACCAAAAGACAGCTTTAAAGGAGAGGGGCAGTAGTAAAGGTTCCTATGGGGTAAAATCTGCAAAGTCTGAAGCACAGCAAAGAAAGGAATAAAGTTTGATGGGCTTGCCTTTCATCTAAAACGAAGGCCTTGGGAGAGATACTAATGGACAAGAAGACTGGCATGGTAGAGAACTGTTCTAGTCCAAGTAAGTGTTTTTCCCCCTTAAATTTATTTATTTATTTTTAACATTCATTTAAAAAAATTTAGTTCCAAATTCTTTCCCTCCCATCCCCTTGCGAAGGCAAGAAATATGACATCTATTATACATGCAAAATCATGCAAAACATATTTCCGTATGAACAATGTCACAAAATAAAGCAAGAAAAATAAAGTGAAAAAAATTACATTTCAATCTGCACTGTCTTTAGCAGTTCTTTCTCTGGAGGTGAATAGCATTTTTCATCACAAGTTCTTTGGAATTATTTTGAATCATTGAATTGATCAGAATAGCTAAATCATTTATGGCTGATTATCATACAGTATTATCATTATTGTGAACAATAGCCTAAGGGTTCTGCTGACTTCACTTTGCATCAGTTCATATGTGTCTTCCCAGGTTTTTCTGAAATCATCCTGCTCATCATTTCTAATACACAATAGTATTTCAGCACAATCATATACTACAGCTTGTTCTACAACTCTCCGTTTAATGGATATCCACTCAATTTCCAATTCTTTGCCATCACAAAAAGATCTGATATAAATATGCTTGTACATAGAGGTCTGTTTCTTTTTTCTTTGATCTCTTTGGAATACAGACCTAGTATCAATGGGTAGGCATGGTTTTCTAGCCCTTTGTGCATAGTTCCAAATTGTTCTCCAGAATGATTGGATCAGTTCACAGCTCCAGGCTTGATGCTGTATTCACTTCGCCTCCTAGCTGCACCTTTTTACCCTTAACTGTTTAGATCTGTCTTTATTAGTGTGAAAAATGTTTGGTAATTATATACATTTACTTCTTGGATTTGTCTTGGCAGGGAAATTGCAAGTATTGTCCGCAGTCATTTTAAATGGAATTGCTTTTTCTAGTTCTTCCTTTTGGATTTTGTTGGTAATATGTAAAATAGGTGATGATTTATAAAAGTTTATTTTATATCTTCCAACTAATTGTTTCGACCAGTTTTTTTCAATTGATTCTTTAGGATTATCCAAGTATACCATCTTATCACCTGCAAATAGTGACAGTTTTGTTTAATCATTGCCTATTTTTTTCCTTTGATTTCTTCTTCTCTTATTGCTATGGTTAGTATTTCAAGTATAATATTAAATAATAGTGGTAATAATGGGCATCCTTGTTTTAGCTCTGATCTTATTGGAAAGGCTTCTATCTCATCCCCACTACAAATAACGATTAGTGATAGTATTAGATCAATGCTACTTATCATTTTAAGAAAAGCTCCAGTTATTACTATGTTTTCTAGTGTTTTAATGGGAATGAGTGCTGCATTTTTTCAAAAGCTTTGTCTGCATCTATTGAGGTAATTATATAATTTTGTTGACTTTTTATTGACTGTGGCTGCATGGTATTGGAATCGTTTCTTTCTGGCTGCTTGCAATATTTTCTCCTTGACATGGAAGGCCGGTAATGTGGCTTTATCATTCTTGGAAGCTTTTATTCTGATTCCTCTTTCAGGAGATTATTGGTAGATTCTTTCAATTCTAGGATACCAAAGAAGTTTTTCTTGATAATCACTTAAATGGGATGTCCAGGATCTTTTTTTTTTTATCATGGCTTTCAGGTAGTCCAATAATTCTTAAATTATCTCTCCTCACTATATTTTCCAGGCCAGTTGTTTTTTATTTTTCCCCCTTTGAGATAGTTCTCATTTTCTTCCATTTTTAAAATTCTATTGACTTTGTTTTATTGTTTCTTGATGTCTTGTAGTCATTAGCTTCCACTTGTCCATATATATCTTTTTCAAGTATTTCCTTCAGTGAGTTTTGCATTCCTTTTGCCATTAGGCTATTTCTATTTTTTAAGTGTTATTTCCTTCAATACTTTTTGTGCTTCTTTTACCTAGCTGTTGACTATCGTTTCAGGATTTTCTTGTATCACTAATTTCTTTGCTCATTTTTCCTTTCCTTCTCTTATTTTATTTTTGATTTATGGCATAAAACAAACATTTCCATAACATAATACAATAAAAAAGATAATTGCACATGAAACCAAAAATCTGTTATGTACAACGTTATTCTTTTTAAATATATAATAAAATTGTGAAAATTTCTTTTTTCCCTCCTCCCACCCTAGATGTCACTACCATTAGACACAAATATATGTGAAACTATTCCATGCACACTTCTATTTATCAGTTCTTTCTCTGAATTCAGGTAGCCTCTTCCTTTATATGGCCTCTGTAGTTGATTTTGGTATTTACAATGCTCAAAATTACTTAGTTACTCTGTTTTTCTTAAAATAATGTTGTTGCTATATACATTGTTCTCTTGTTCTGCTCATTTTGTTTTTCATTACTTCTTGCAAGTCTATCCATCTTTTTTCTTTTTTGAATTAACTAATATTTAATTTCCCCAGTTACGTATAAAGACAAGCTTAACATTCATTTTTAAAACTTTGAGTTCCACATTCTCTCCTTTCTTCCTTCACCAACCCCCCCCATTGAGATGGTAAGCAGCTTAATATAGGTTAAACATGTGTAGTCATGTAAAACATATCCATAATAGGCATGCTGTGAAAGAAAACATAGACAAAAAAAACTCAAGAAAAATAAAAAAAGTTAAAAAAAAAGTGTGCTTCAATCTGTATTCAGACACCATCAGTTCTTTCTCCGGGGATGGATAACATTTTTCTTCATAAGTCTTTCAGAGTTGTCTTAGATCATTGTATTGCTGAGAATAGCTAAGTCATTCACAGCTGATCATCTTACAATAATGCTATTACTTTACATACAGTACATTTCACTTTACATCAGTTCATGTAAGTCTTTCCAGGTTTTTGCAAGAGTATCCTGCTCATCATTTCTTATAGTATAATTGTATTCCATTATAATCACAAACCATTTATTTAGCCATTTCCCAATCGATGGGCATCCCCTTAGTGTCTAATTCTTCGCCCAGAAGAGAGCTACTATAAATATTTGTGTACATATAGGTCTTATTCCTTTTTGTTTTTTTTTTAATATCTTTTTGGATATAGACCTAGTAGTTATCCATGTTTTTCTAAGATTTTTGAGTTTGTCATTTATTATAGTACAGTAATATTCAATCATACGACAACTTGCTCAGCCATTTCCTAATTGAGAGGCATTCTCACAATTTCTGGTTCTTTGCACCACGAAAAGAGCTGCTATAAACATTTTAGAACATATAGGTTCTTTTACTTTTTTATAAGTTACTTTACTTTTTCATCTTTGGAAATAAACCTAGTAGTCTTACTGCTGGGTTAAAGGCTATAGACATTTTAATAATTTCTTGCTCAGTGTTTCCAGGTTGCTCTCCAAAATGGTCGGATCGGTTCACAATTTCACCAACAATGAATTAGTTTTTAAATTTTTCCACATTGTCTCCAACATGTGTCATTTTCCTCTTCAATCTTTAACAATCTGATAGGTGCAAAATGATATCTCAAGGTTGTTTTAATTTGTATTTCTATAATCAATAATGATTTAGAGTATTTTTATATGACTATAAATTGTTTTTATTTCTTCACTGGAAATTTCCTATTCATATCCTTTGACCATTTATCAATTGGGGAATGACTAGTATTCTTATAGATTTTACATATAAAAACTTTATTTCAGAATCTGTCTTGTGTAGTCATGTAAAACATATCCATAATAGCCATGCTATGAAAAAAAACATAGGCAAAAAAAATTTCCCCCAATTTTCTGCTTTCCTTGATCTTGGCTACATTTGCTTTATTTGTACAAAAAACATTTTAATTTAATGTAATTGAAGTTATCCATTTTATACCTACTCTACTCTCTATCTCTTGTTTATTCTTAAATTGTTTGCCTATCCATAATCTGATACATTCTATGTTCTTCAAATTTTCTTGCAATGTCTCTCTTTATATCTATGTCATGTATCTTTTTTGAGCTTTTCTTGGTAAATGCTGTAAGATACTGATCTATGCCCTGTTTCTGCTGTACTGCTTTCCAATTTTCCCAACAATTTCTACGAAAAAATGGATTTTTATCCCAAAATCTTGTCTTTAAACTTGTCAAATATAAGGTTGCTACATTTATTTGCTGATGTAAATTGTATATGTATTCTATTCTACTAACCTACTTTTCTGTTTCTTAGCCAATACGAGATAGTTTTGATAATTATGGCTATATAAAATAGTTTAAGATCCAGTACTGCTAAATCTGCTTCCTATACTTTTTTCATTAGTTCCTTTGATATTCTTGGGTTTTTGTTCTTCCAAATGGATGTTATTATTTTCTTCTAATTCAGTGAAACAATTTTTGGTGGCATTGATTATATAAATTAGTTTAGGTAAAATTGTTGTTTTGATTGTATTGGCCTGCCTACCCATGGACAATTAATACTTCTCTAATTATTAAGACTGGTTTTATTTGCATAAAGTATTTTAATAATTTTGTTTATTTAGTACCTGGGTTTATTTTGCAGGTTTACTCCCAGGTATTTTGCACTGTTTAGACTTACTACTTCTTATTTTATTTTGAAAATACTTTTTGAGCTCTTCCAGGAATTCTTGTTAGGCTTTTGTCCAATTTACATGTTATTTTGAGGCTTTGCTTATAGCTGCTTTGACATTATTGTCATCATAGTCGTCTGAGTTTGTATCTTGATCTTCTCCTTTACCCTAATAACTTCTTATGGTCAGGTTCATTTGTTTGTTGATTTGTTTTTGTTCATTTTTCCAGCCTATTTCTTGATTTTTAATTTTTGCTAACATCATGCTCTTCTCATGGGATTGAGGGAGTACTATCCTAAGTTTTTGGGGTTTTGTGAAGCTATTTTCAGAGTTCATTCTAGGGGTTGGCAAGTTTCCATTGCTTCTAAGGATGATCCAAGGGTCATCACTCTTTCCTAGACTACGCTCAGGTCTTTATTTAGAAAGGGACCTTATTCCTCTTTGGCCACAAGAGCTATGACTTCTTTTGGCCCTGAAACTATTAGGTAGGCCTCTGCTTCCCTTCAGCCTCATGCACTACTGCTCCTTTTTGCCTTGGAACTGAGACTACTGCCCCAATTCATTCTGGAGTAACTGTAAACACTCTTCTTTACCCTGGAACTGTGACTGGGGCCCCTGCTCACTTGTGGTTGCGAGCAGTAGTGTTCCTCTTTGACCTGGCATTGTGTTTGGGCAATACAACAAGGTCCTGCATTCAGTTCCAGCAATGGACCCCCTGTAATCTCTGACCAGTGGTTGAACCCCCTCACCATCTGTGGGCTGAGAGCTCTTGAAGCTGCTTCTGCCACTGTTGCAGCTGCCTCCAAGGACTAATGCTGGTGCTGCCATGGCTTGATCTGAGCTCTGGGCCAGCTCCCACCCAGGCATCACAGAAATCTGGCCAAGCTGCTAAGCTGTCTTGGGCTGGGAAAATGTCCCATCCCAACCTTTTGTTGGCTCTGCCACTTCAAAATTCTCTTTGAGTATTATTTTAAACTTGTTTGGAGGTGAATGTTGGGAAAGTTAAGCCAAGTGGCTGCCTCTGCTCTGTCATATTGCCTCCCACCCATCTTGCCTCCCCCTTTTCTGTCTTCTTATACCATACTCTCTAATGTGCGCTCTTCCATCCTGATCTCCTGAATGTTACACAGACAAGATATTCTATCTCTCACCTATCAATATTTTCTGTTTCCCATGCTTGGAATGCTCTCCCTCTTCTGCTATGAATCAGGACCCTGTAATGTAAGAGTCACAGGATGCCTTGGCTACATATTTTATCTACATGTGTACCTTACTGACACTGTAATCTAAGTTTGAGCCCACACTTCCCATGGACATTATGTATATTTGTGGGTGAGCATCCTCCATGTCCATGGCAAAAAAACATTTTTTAAGTACTGTTCTTGCTGTGCGCTCTTATTAAATGCCCTTGTTTCACACTAATTGTACATACTGGCTGACTGTTAAAAGGAAGCAGAACACTAAGGATGTAGAGTCTTATGAGTTATTGTTTTAGAAGTAGGTGCACAAAGGGTATCATGAGAACCTGATGTAGCAGCAACTACTTGAATTCAGAAGGCCCAAATTGTGAGTGTTAAGGTCAACTGAGAAAGTTTGGAAGGGAAGGGAATAATCATTTATATAATGCCTACTATGTGCCAGAAACTATTATGCAAAATGTTTTATTTTTTTCTTTTCTTATAAATATTAACTTATTTAATTCTCACAATAACCTGAGAAGCAGATACTTTTTTTACACCTATTTTACAGTTAAGGAAATTGAGACAAACAGAGGTTAAGTGACTTGAGCAAGACTACATAGCTAGTAAGTGTCTGAGGCTGGATTTAAGCTCAGGACCTCCTGACTCCAGGACCAGGATTCTAACCACTGTACCACCAGATGCCTCTAGGTGGGCCAGAGGGGTTGCTGCAGTTAAACATATTATTCTATTAAAAATAGAAGTGAGAATAAGAATTATTTATTTATTTTTTATATTTGTATTCTCAATGTGTAACACAAAATCTGTCATAGTAGGTACTAATAAATTCTTATTGATTAATTGAATAGTGAAGTCAATCGTACCAACATGGTAAATGTAAAACACAGAAAGGATAAAAAAGAGAACAAGTCTCAACTGGCTTTCCCTATTATTTCCCTTCCCTATAAATTTAATCACAAAGGCTTTCCACATAGGCAGTAGACTTATGTAATAATCCGGTAGGTCAGAAGGTAAACAAAAAGGTAGGAAGAGATAATAGAAATTACCCTATGATAAAGTGTATTTTTATGTACTTGTCATTTTTTTCACCTACAATGTAAACCACTGAGGGAAGGGACAGTGCCTTTTGTTTCTTTGTATCGTCAGCTCCTACACAGGGCCCTAAACATAGCATGATATGCACAGAATAAATGTCCCTTGATGATGATGGCATTAAACATCCTTCTGCCCAACAGAATCAATCACATGGGAGAATAGGTCATTTTATTCACCAATTCTTCAAATATCTTATGGATATGGCCTAACACAGAACAGAAACATTCAGTCTACAGTAAAATGACAACCCACACTCAAAGCATTTGAAGGTCTTTCGAGTTAGAAGTAAAGGAACTTTAGAAGTCATTTTACTGGGCACCTTTATTTTACAGATGAAGAAACTGAGGCTGGGAAAAGTAGTTACTACTGCTACTACTACTATTACTTTTTTTTTTTTCGCTAAATGTCATACCTATAGTAAGTAACAGAGTTCAGATTCATGTTCAGGTTTACAGAGTTCTTATCTAGAACTCAATAAACATTTTAGTTTGTTGGTTTTATTATTTACTAAAGGAAATTTTAAAAAGATGTTTAGACTTCCTTATAGGTTAAAAATGATACTATATTGCTAAGTTTTTAAAAGTATGTCCACAGACATCCTGAGAATGTGGTGATTTGTATAACTTCACAATTTACATTTATGATAGTGCTTACATTAAGTAGATGTTCATATACATCAGAAATACGTTTCAAACAATGTGACAGGATAATATCCTTGATTATGGAGGAGGAATTCGTTTGGGAGAGGAAAGGTTATTATAATGTTTATCCATGGTTCAAGTCTTCCGCAACATTTTAATTCACTCAGAACAATCATTGGCAATGAGGGCCAACTCTAGAAATATTCTTGTATCTATCAACTCGAAACCACTAGGAATTTTAAAACAAGTGAGCAACCACCTTTGAATCAAGAAGGAAAGAAAACACTAGAGAGAGAATTGATAATTACCTCTCTCAGACACCTGTTTTAACTGTAACCGAACAGCAGGATAACTGCATAATTCCAAACAATGTCTAAAAGGAGGAATAAAAGTAATGTCCAACAGAGCAAGTTAAAGATTGAGTGTCTCTATTTTGTTGGTTTGTGTTACAACCTTAATGCTATTTAAATGCATTTTTATAGTGTGTTAATAACAGTAATAAAAACGGGAAAAAAAATTACAACATACAGCCATTTTATAACAAGCAGATGGTGGCTAGAGATGGGCTAGTCTCCAACTGTTCCCATTCTTGTCCAATTCACCATCAGTAAAAGGAATAAACATTTGTGTTACCCCAGTCTGCCATAATATTTCAGCAAAAAAAAAAAGTATAGAATCTCATGGGTTTGCTGGATGAAAAAAACACCATACAATGAAAATTGTTTACTGCTCTGAACTTCTGCATTTCTGTCCAAATCAGAAGTCAGTCATTAAAGGTTTTCAGGAATTTCACTGTAAGTAAAAGCACCATTGGTATATGCCTCCATTATAAAATATCCTCATCTAAAGGCAATAATTTAGCAAAACAATTCATTAAAAAAGTCTTATTTTTACTCCCCAAAGCTATCTTTTTGATGTTAACTTGTTTTAATGAACACAGAAATAGTGTGCAGCAGTGCATCTCAGCAGTAAATGTTAATGTCCAATCCAACAAGCTAGTTTCTCCAGTCAGTTTAGCAACATATGATTGACCATAAAAAACAAAATCCATTTGGTAACACATTTTGTGATATGCATATTACATGCCAAATAAACTAAACAAGAAGTGAGGGGAAGCCAGTTGTCCGTGCTCAGAAATGTATATAGTGTTTGCAACTTAAATATTTAGCATCATCAAAGTGCCACACGGGGCCCTACACACGATATTCACTTAAATATTTTTTGGATTTAATTGGATTTTGATATTTAGATAGGTAAAATGAGACATGCATATATTTAACATACATGCAAAATTGGAGAAGTTCACTTTTGACACTCCAGACTCCTATTTCAACACATTTCATCTTTAACTGTTAGCAATCTTTCCTCCCTCCAGTAGCTTTTGAGTGGCATTATGCTTTCTTCATCTGCTTCACTATCAAAACATGTCTTTAGGATAGTCCAAAATGATGGATTTCCACGAAGGTATGAATAACTGATAGCTGTATTTTAATATGAGAGAAATTCTAAAGCCAAATAATTAAAGTTCTCAAGATAAAATCTTAATCAATTGATAGGTGAAAGTTTCTTGGACAGAAAAAATACCCCTTTTTGGAAACTTAAAAATATAACTATAGAGCCATTTGTATACATAATCTACAATGCTAACTTTAGTTGACCACACAAAACAACAACCAGGATGATGAAGGGCCTCAAACCTGTGCTGTACAAGTATTGGCTAGAAGAAGTGGGGACATTTAACTTAAAGAAGAGAAAACTTACTCTGGAGTGTAATAGCTGTCTTCAAATATTTGAACAGCTGTCATGGCATAGAGGGCTTAGACTTCTGCTTGGCACCAGAATGTGGAAGTTCAAAAGAAGCAGATTTAAACTTGGTGTAAGGAAGGTCTTTCTAACAATGAGAACGATCCTAAAGTGCAAAGGGCTGTCTTGGTATGCAGTAGGTTTTGCCTCACTGTTCATCTGTAAGCAAAAGCTGAATGACTACTTATTATGTATGAAAAAGTGTTCTTTTTCAGGTAAGGTTTGGGCCAATTGACGATTGAGGTTCTTATACTTTGTAAATATTTTGATTTTGTGATGATGTGAAATATTTGAATGGTTGTCATAACGAAGATAGATTAAAATTGTTCTGCTTGGCTTCAGAGGCAGAAATATGAGTACAAGCTACAAAGAGAGAAAAAAATCAGCTTGATATAATGAAAGACTTCCTAGCAATTAGAGCTTTTCAAAAGTGGAAAGTTGTCTCTGGACAAGGATGGGTTTCCCCATCCTTAAGTAGAGTTCTTCAAGCAAAAGCTAAGCAACCACTTGTCAGGTATACTGCTGACAGACTTCTTTTTCAAGTAAGGTTTGAACTCAGGTAACTGTTTAATAACCAACTGTCTTTAAAAAATATGCTCGGGACACATTTTTAAGTTTAATCCTCATTATTAGCACTTTCTCCGTCATTGTTAAAATCTAAATAATCAACAAAATAATAAATCAAGGCCTGATTTGTATCTTTTGCTAATTCCCAAGGTTTAAAGCCTAACATTGAAATTATAATAGACTTCAGAGAATAATATGAGTTGATTCCTGCAAACCGCTCCCTAAAGTCGATGGTATCTGAGTTCCTCTCCTCCTCTGTCATATAGTTCATAAGTATTGAAATCATACTGGATACTGAGGCCACTTGACTGGAAGTTCGTTTTGGGTTTTTGCTTTTGATTATACAAAGCTCTTTCTGCAGAAACAGATTACCTAAAAGATTGAGTTTAATTTTCATATAGGTTTCCAACAAAACTTAAAGGGAGGAGAGGGGACGGGAGGGGACAAGCCTCACTCTTCACAAAGATGTCTCCACCTTTATGTTGCTGTCACTGTTCTGTCTACCAGTACTAAGATTTCTTTATCATATGTTGCTGCTTAGTTGTTTTCAGTTGTGTCTGATTTTCTGGCCCCTCTTGGGGGTTTTCTTAGCAAAGATATTAAAGTGGTTTGGCATTTCCTTCTCAAGCCCATTTTGCAGATGAGAAAACTGAGGCAAATAGGGTTAAGTGATTTGCCCAGGGTCACACAGCTAGTATGTCTGAGGTCAAATTTGGATTCAGGTGTTCCTGACTCCAGGCCTGGCCTGTATTCAATACATTCATTGAATATCTACTATTTTAAAAACAAAGTTAGGCGGCATCTAGGTGGCTCAGGGAACAGGCCACCGTACTTCCATTCAGGAAAACCTGAGTTCAAATCCGACCTTAGACACTTACTAGCTGTATGAACCTGAGCCAGTCACTTAACCCTGTTTGCCTCAGCTTCCTCATCTGTGAAATGAGCTTGAGAAGGAAATAGCAAACCCTTTTAGTATCTTTGCCAAGAAAATCCCAAATAGAGTCATGAGGAGTCAGACTCAACTGAACAATAAAAAAGTACAAAATTACATATGACAGAAAACAGTATTAAGACACAGTTCCTAACTCCAGACATCTTTTTGCCTTTGACTCCTACAATCTTACTTCCCCCACCCCCAAACATAATCCTTTATTTTTTCTTTGGTTATTAACGTAGCCTCTTTTTATTGAGCTCGGCAGCTAATGGTGTGGGCTTCCATTCAATTTAACAAATCCATATTAAGCACTTCCTATGTGGAAGTTACTCAAAGACAAGAAATTAAATGATTCCTGCCCTCAAAGAGCTCATATTAATGAGTGTGAGGTTGGGGGGGGGGGGCAGTGAGTGGAATCAGAGGCTGGATGATAAGACTTGCACACAGTTAAGTAAATACAGTTTATATACAAAGTAATTTCCAGAGGGAAGGATCCCTAACAACTGAGGGGTAGGCAGGAGGGAAGGAGTAGGGGTTTGAGGAAAGGCTTCAAATAGGACATAGAAGCTGAATTGTGCCTTGAAGGAAGATAGAGGCCTTTCCAGCTTCATGTAATCAGTGGTCTAGTCAAACTGGCCTCCTTTCTGTTCCTAACACATAATACACCTGCTTTTGTCTCCAGGCAAAGCACAGGCTTTCTTCTAAGCTGATAATGCATTTCCTCGACACTTCTTCCTCCTGGAATCCCTAGTTCCCTTCTAAGCTCCACTCAAGCACCACCTTCTACATGAGACTTTCCTGACTGACAAACCCATATTTTGTATATAGTTTACATTGGTTGTTGCCCTCCATGCTCAGAGGACCAAAATGACATCACTATGTTGGTGTTGAGGTACAAAATTCCCAGCCGGGGCTAATCAAACCAATAAAAGCTCGGAAGGCTCTACCACAGGTCAGGCACACATAGTCCAAAGAACATTTGGAATGGAGATGTCTCTAAATTGGCACATCTCACGTGTCTTTTGAGCCACTGCAATTCTGCTTTGCTCATTGAGTACAGAGCCTTCTTTGATGCAGGCTCAATATGCTGGGTGGGACTTTGCCACTGTCTCCCATGTCTCACAATCACTTCCAAAGTTCTTCAAAAAGACCTTGAGAATTCCTTGAATCACTTATTCTGACCTCCATGTGAGTGCTTGCCATGGGTGAGTTCTCCATAAAATAGTCCTTTAGACAAATGTAAATTTGGCATTTGAACAACATGGCCAGCCTATTGGAGTTGCACTCTCTGCCATAGAATTATGGCAGTTTAGCTCAAGAAAGGATTTCCGTGTTCAGTACCTTATCTTGCCAAGTGATCTTCAGCATCGTCCCAAGACAATTCAAATGGAAGCCATTCAGTTTCCTGGTATAGCACTGGTAGACCATCCAAATTTTCACAGGCATACAATAGTCAGCACAATGGTTCTCTAGACCTTTAGCTTGGGAGGCAGTCTCATACTTCTTCTCTCCCACTCTCCCACTTCCTTTGGTGCCTTGCAAACACTGAGCAACGCATGCGACAACTTCATCATCTATGTGTACATCCCTGGAAAATATACTGCCAAGGTAAGTGAACTTATCCACAGTATTCAAAAATTTCTCCATTTGTTATAACTGATGGTTCTACATATGGATGATGTAGTACTGGCTGGTGGAGAATTTTTGTTTTCTTGGTATTAATTGTAAAGCCAAAATGAGCACAAGCATCAAAGAATTGACCCATATTCTATTGCATCTCAGCCTCAGAGGCTACATCAAGGGCACAATCATCTATGAACAAAAAGTCCTGCACTAACCCTCTCTCCACTTTAGTCTTGGCTTGTAGCCTTTTCAGGTTAAAGAATTTATCATCAGTACACTTGCTGACCTTAATGTTTTCACTCCAATTGAAGGCACCTGACTCCATCCCAGAAAACATAATGCTAAATAGCGTGATAATAACATCAGTATGATACTAATAATAATAATAATAATAAAACAGCAAGCATACAGACCTGCTTCACTCCATTGGTGATTATGAAAGCACAAGAGCATTATCCATTGTCCAGAACCTGTGAGAGCATGCCACCATGGAACTGACATACAATACTGATGAACTTGGAGCAACCAAATTCAGCCATGATCTTCCAGAAACTCTCAAAACTGACAGTATCAAAGGCCTTGATCATTTTGAACATTGTGTACAGACCTCTGTTCTCTTCCTGGCATTTTTTTTTCCTGGAGTCATAGAGCAGTAAATACCATATCAACTCTTCCTTGACCTTTTCTGAAGCTACATCCATCTTCCAAGTGAAGGATCAGCCTTTTAAGAAGGACTCTGGCAAGAATCTTGCCAGCAATGACTAAGATAGAGACCCCTGTGTTTGTCACAGGATAACCTATTTCCTTTTTCTTTTACAGAGATGGATAATGAAGGCATCCTTGAACTCCTGGGGGATAACCTCCTTTTGCCATATAACCTGGAAGATTTCAGTCAGCTTTTTTATGAGCAGTGGACCCCCTGCCTTGTAAATGTCAACTGAAACAGAATTAGCACCAGGTACTTTGCAACATGAGAGGAGGTTAATGGCATTCAAAATCTCTTCTTCAGTTAGAAGTTCAGTTAGAGAGAGATTGACTTCAAGTTTGATGACAGTCTGTTGAGAATGCTATGGGAGTGTTCAGCCCTTTTCTCCAGGATTATGTCCTCATCACTAATCAATGTGGTTCTAGCAACACTAATAGTTGAAATGCATCTTAGGTCTTTGGCTCATAAGTAGTCATTAGGGCATCATAAAAGCCCTTTGGATTGTTAATATCAGTGTAAAACTGAATTTCATCTGCCTCCCTATTGAGCTAAAAGTCCTGCACTTCTCTAAGCTTCATTTGTACTTTACTTTTGATGGCATTAAACACTTCTCCATGCATGAATAGTTTGTTGCTAACTTAGAGGGAAAGTTGAACCAACATGTGGTTGGCAACTGTAGAGCAGAAAAGGAGTGAACAGCTTTCAGAAATTTGATATACAGCACTGCATTTATTCATCTGTGCCAGAACACTAGAAAATATTAAAACTGGTTTGATGAAAATGATGGGAAAATTCACAAGCTGCTACATTAAAAAAAACAAGAACTCCACAGGGTTTACCTGCAGTAGAGTTCATCTGTCTCTAAGAAGACAGTGTTTAATGCTATCAAAACTATAGTTAGTATATACTTAAATGTATACTTACTGAATTCTCTGGAGAAATGTATGCTCCTTGATGGTAGCATTTTTTCTCATTTTTGATTTTGTATCATCAGAACCTTCCACAGTTTAAAATACTTAGATTCTTATTGAATGATTGATCTTTTTTCCCCCTTAAGACTATCTATCAGCTCTACAGAGAGCTCCTGACCTCTCTATATCCCCATTTTCAAAATCAGCAATTTGATAAAAAAGATCATTTCTATATCTATATTTCTATATCTAAAATTCCAGGATTAAAAGTCAACTTCATCATACTTCCAGTCATTTGCATTTGCATTTTAACAGGGGACAAGGCTTCAAGTCATAGTGGTAAAGTTCATAAAATGAAATTCATTTTTCCCTTTCCTCTACCATTGATTCCATGTAGACATCATTTTCTTCCTCCTTCATAACCACTTTAGCAAGTTCATCATTATAATAAGGGGTGAGGTCCCTGATCTCAGAACACTATCCAAATCCTAATAAAGAGTTTTCATAATACCACAAAATGCCATTACCATGTTGGTCCTTTACAGCCTAGGAAGAGGACACCAAAATAGGGAAATTCTCTAAATTTCCTGCAGGGATCAAAGCCAGAAATAATGCCTGAATCTCCTGACATCACATTGCATTTTCAAGGGAGTAGTTCCCATTTCTGTAACTTCAGGTCCTGTTAAGGGGTTCGGGACGAGGGAGAAAGGAAGGGGGAGGAGCTGAAGACATTGAAGTAAATGGCATAGGTGAACAGGGAGAATAATTCTGGAGGGGTAGCTGTTAAAAGGTGAATACCACCAACAGACACGACCTTATTCCCTTGTTTATTGCCCCAATTTTCTTGAGTGAAGACAGGAACACTAAAAGTCTAAATCAAAACAAGGGAATTGTAAAGATTTACCCTTTAAGCCCCAGGGAAAATCCAGGAATGGTGGTGCTTGGTGTTCTACAAAGGAAGCATTCATTTTAAGTGTTTCATTACAACCTGATACACTAGATCTAAAAGGGTAAAAAAAAAAGTGTCAAATCTTTTACATACCACACTTTATTTGGTGCCAAGCAGCCTGGAAGGGATCAATAAGCGAATGGAAAGTGTCGAGGGCATCAGCTGCAAGTTGTAGCTAAATGAGGAAAAAGCCAGAAGCCGAAGAAACCACAATGGAGCAAGCTTGTTAGGATCCCAGCTCTATTCAGCAGAAAATACAATAGCTGAGATGAAAATAAATTGGGAATCAATAACCTTAAATTCAGAAATTACCTGAAAACTTTGAAAAGAGAATTTGTCCTTGCTTTGAAAGAAAGGCAGCAGGGACCCTCAGGTCACAAGAAAAATGCTGTTTAGGAAAGTCCCACACCCTCCCTTCAACTACCTCACAAATCGTATTTTGCCTTGTACCATAAAATGATATAGGTAATTTGAGCCCCTTGTTGTGAAAAGAGTGCTCTTGTGAAGCCAGGGACTAAAAGTTGTAGCCAACTCTAATTCTTTTCATATGTTTCCTTTTCATTCATTTTTTTTCCTATTTATCAAAACATACCCAATTCATTTATTCCTTGGGCAAGCATTTATTGTGCACCTATTATAGCCAGGCAATTTGCTGGGCAAAAGGGATGTCTTTGTATGAGAACATAATAGGTATGGAATTTCTTTGACCATCCAAATCCCATATCTACTTTTCCAGATTCTTTTGCCCTATTCGTCTCCTCTTTGCAAATGGAAAATGTGGAAGACAAGAATGGAGAGAGAAAAAGAGGAAGGTAGGGAGCAAAGTAGGGATAAAAGGAGGAAAAGAAAGAGAGAGAGAAAGAGAGAGAGAGAGAGAGAGAGAGAGAGAGAGAGAGAGAGAGAGAGAGCAGGAGGAAGAGAAGAAAGAGGAGGAGGAGGAGGAGGAGGAAGAGGAGAAGGAGGAGGAGAAGGGAGGAGAGAAGGAGGAGGAAAAGGGAGGAGGAGGAGGAGGAAGAAGAAGAAGAATCACGAGTTAGGATGCATAATCTAGGATTTTAATCCAGATTTGCCTGATTTGAAGCTGATTCACCATCCACTCCATTACACTGCCTCTCAGAATGATCAAAGAGCTGTGAAATAACATAACTCTTCCACTATGTCTAGTTGAAGTGATCTATCTTCAATAGAGGATGGAGAGCACTCCCACTTAGGTTTTGCATCCTACCACTTCATAATGGAAGATTGCCTATATTAGAGGAGATATGGCCCTTTAAAGTTACTATGAAAAACAGGCAGCAATGATTGCAGGATGAGAAAATGAATGAGGAAGCTTTTTTCTTTGATAGGAGCCTCAGTGCAGTCACTCTTGCCTTTTTTTTTCCCTCCAGACGGGACTAGTTCAGTGTGCTCTATTTGGAAGCTATACAGCTGCTGAGTAAAGTAAACCTTCTCTAACACTTTTTCTTCCCTGTGCCAAAGTTTGAATTGATGTCAAAGTACTTCTGAGATGACCAGTAATGTTATAAATTGAAGAAAGTTATTTCAATAGCCCTCCGAAATTCTCCTGCCACTCAGGCTAAGGCTTTTAGACAGTGTGGCAGGGTGTGATTTATAGTACCAGCTAGGTGGTACATTGATACACACACACACACACACACACACACACACACACACAAACACACGTTAAAGGAATTTCTGTCATTTATATTTCTATCATATATATGTATATTGCATATACATATATGTATATATATGTATATGTATATATATATATATATATACTTTCTCGATCATTTCTTCGAGCCTAGATAACAAAGTAATAAAACAAACGCAATTTGTATCATTAGCTGATATCAGAAGTGTAGATGCTCACATAGGAAATTTAGCAATCATCTCTGAAGAGCTGGTATGAGCTGGCTCCAACACACCCACACCCACATATACCCCCACACACACCTCTTATATAAGCCATGGAATGAAGATTTCTCAAGAGCAATACCTTGGTTTTTTCTTTACTTTATATACCCAGAGCTTAGCATAGTGCCTGGGTAAGTGCTTAATAAATATTTTTTGACTGATCATATAACTGCATCTTTTTTTAAAGAGTATGTTAAAAAATAAAGTATAATATTCTTCTAAAAACAGATAATTTCAAAGCATTAAAGTTGTCTTCACCACTTTTTATGTCCTATGCTCTTTTAACACGTTAAATTAGGTTGCCCTTTTCCCAGAATGGCACTATATCACTAACTCACATTTAATCAAATTAGTCATTTGACTCCATGCAAGTATGTCTCCCAGGTTTTTTCTTCTCTTCATATGCCTAGTCAGTCCTTCTCCCAATACACACACACACACACACACACACACACACACACACACACACACACACATATGTATGCACACACATGTATTATATATATATATGTACTAAATGAGTTTCTATCATTTATATTTCTATCATATATATATATATTATATTATATTTACATTATTTATATCTCTGTTCTCCCCCTCCTTCCATCCTTCCTACCCTCCCTCCCTTTCTCTTTATTCCCCATCCTCTCTCTCCCTCCCTCCTCCTCTTTCTGTTCATCTCTCTGTCTCTCAGAAGCAATAGGGGTTAAGTGACTTGCGCTAGTAAATATCAGAATCTGGATTTGAACTCAGGACCTTGTGGCTCCTGGGCCAGTGCTCTATTTTTACATTGTTTTCATTTACATTGTTTGTTTTAAGTCTCTAAATAACTTGAGAAATGCCTTGCTTTTGTGTGTTTAACTGGGGGTCACAAGGATATAAAGAGAATACTGTACTCAGAAAATCAGTTAGGACTAATATTAGTTCCTATAGCACACCTGTAAACTAAACTTCTTAGGGACAGTTTCAAGAGTTTTTGGACTAGATTGTAAAAAGGCTATCCTCTCTTTATCCTGAGCCACCTCAAGTTGGCTTGGTCTTTTTTTTTTTTTTTTGGCTAGGCAATGGGGTTAAGTGACTTGCCAGGGTCACATAGCTAGTAAGTGTCAAGTGTCTGAGGCTGGATTTGAACTCAGGTCCTCCTGCCTCCAAGGCAGGAGCTCTATTCACTGCACCACCTAGCTGCCCCAAGTTGGCTTGGTCTTAGTGAAATCAAGCAAAAATACCTCAAATGATCATTATTACTATGGAAAGACAGAGAGAATTTGATACTAAGATAAATGAAATTTATTGGTATCTAATTCTGTCTAGTAACAGAAAGAGTATTACTATTTTAAAGTAACAGAAGTAACAGAAGAGATTAAGTATAAATGAATTGATAGATCAAGCCTCATGTCTTACATTACATCTGGAAATGCTTTGGGAAAGGGCAAGCTTAGACATACTGATAGAGAAAAGAGAGCTTGTTTCATCCCACAGACAAGTAGATTACAGACAGAGCCCACTGAAAATAACACCATCTTGCATAAGCAAAAATAAATAAATAAATAATGAATGAATGAATAAATAAATGAGATAAATTAAAACAAAAAAAAAACAAAGATAGCTCTGATGAAGTGCATTCTTGAGGACATGAGAACAAAAATCAATTCTCATGGGATAGTCATCAGTTTGGAGGTACATCTAGCCTTGGAATTGTAATCTAAAAAGCTCTTCCTTTCTAATTAGTGAAAAGACGCAGTATTCACTGAATCCTCCTTCTAACTCATCAGTGTCATTTACATCTCCCTCATAGAAACCAGATGTATGGGAATTACCCAGATTGGTCATTTGTAGCTTTATTGCTGACGAATAATATACTGAGTAATTTATGTGATTAGGTCACTCTCTTAACTTCCCTGTGAGTCAATAGCACCACTACTGACTCAGTTAATTGCCTGCTGGTCCATGTCGTAGATACACATCATTTTTACAAATTCTGAAAAAAATCCTCGGAGTAAATGTCACCTTGTTCATTGTACCTGTAACATGGCTTAGTATCCAGAGACTGATACAAGGGAATTGAGTTAAAATAGAAATTCAGGCAATGAACAAACTATGAAAAATCTATTCTTTTGTACAAGCTCATGGCCATTTGTACACGGGAAAGTTTCACAGAATCCCAGCTGAGACCATGAAGAACATGTAACTGTCTACATAAAAACAGGCCTAAAGACAGACATGGGTTGAGTCCACCCTTCCATTTTGCCCTCTTCACCCTTTTCAACTAATTACAATGTTCAAAAATTGGAAGATGTACATCTGAAAGTGTATGGAGGATGCAGATAATGCTTTGTTTTATCACCAGTAACCACCCTGGAGCCTTCCAAAAGCCAAGGAGCATTCCTAAAATATGGGAGATATTTTCACAGTTCCTAGCATGCGAGAGATGGGGCTTTTCCACTTTAACAGGGGAACCTGAGTAATCATCTTTGGCACTACCACACCACCACCCCCATGTGGATTCAGATTTGGAGGATCACAGCGTCATGTCCATCTTCAACCAGAGATAAAGCGTATCTTTTCATAAATTGCATTTGAACACATAATTATGTGTATATGTATTTTTTCCCTCCTCCATACTGTGGCTAATGATAATAATTATAATTATAATTATAATAATAGCTAGCATACAAATACTAGCTTTAAGGTTTGCAAAGTATAATCCATTAACTAATTTGATCCTTACAACAACTCTATGAGGTAGATACTGTTATTGACACCATTTTATAGATGAGGAAACTAAGGTTAAGAAAGGTTAAATGAATTGTCTACAGTCATAACACTAGAAGGTGTCTGTGGCAAGATTTGAACTCATGTCTTCCTGACACCAAATCCGGTATTCTGTGGCAAGATTTGAACTCATGTCTTCCTGACACCAAATCCGGTATTCTATCCATTACAATTCCCAGCTTCTGAAATTCCACTCAAAATGACAACAGAAGATATAAAATAAAGATCTAAATAATTAGGGAAAAATTAATTGCAATACTAAAGTCAAGCTAATCTAATAAAAATGACAATACTATCTAAGTTACTATACTTATTTTGAAGAGATCCTTGCTAAGAACTACAAACTAAAGATGTGTCATCAGTCCATTAGTCAGTCAATAAGCTTTCACTAAATATCTGAATAAACTATAGTATAAGAATGTAATGTAATATTATTGTTTCACAAGAAATGACAGCAGCTACACTTTAAGAAAAACTTGGGAAGAATTTTTTGAACTGACGCAGAATGAAGTAGAATCTAAAGAACAACTTACACAAAAACAACATTGTGAAGAAAAACAACTAAGCCTATGAAACCCTGATGATCACCAACTAATTACAATATGAAAAACATCTGAAGATGTACATCTGGAAGTGGACACAGAGGTTTCAGTATTGCTCTGGAAGACAAGTGATAAATTACCTACCTCCAGAAAGAGAAAATAATTAACTTAAGGTAAAAAAAAAATGAGGGATATATATATATATTTGACATGGCCAATGTGGGGATTTATTTTACTCAATTTTGCATATTTGTGAAGTTTTCTATCTTTCAATTACAGGGGAAATGGAGGATCTGTATAAAGGAGAGGGAAGTTGGTTATAGGGTCATCAAAATATTCTTTTTTTAAAAAAAAGGAAAGAAACTCATGGAAAACATTATTTATTCATGAATGTACACAAGGTGATGTAAGGAAAGTCTATAGGAGACACAGATAAGCAGGACAGCTTTGAAAATAACGTTGAATTTGCTGTTTAATTGGAAGGAGAAAAAAAGGTGTAGATAGTATAGCTTCAGAGCTGAATGGGCAATCATTTTCTTCTGTTTGGCTTTACATACAAAAGTACTCATCTCATTTGACCCTTATTAAGGTTTAAATAAAAATTTTAAAGAAATTTTAAAAAGAAGAGTTCTTTGTCAACAAATGTAAGAGTTAAGATAGATGGGAGAAAATGTCCATATCTCCCTCTCATTTAAAGGTCTCTGGCCCAAAGGGAAAGACTCTGAAAAGTAACATAGTTATACTGTCTCTAACTTACTACACAAGAGATTTCAGGAATGGCTGAGATGTGAAACTCTCTCAGTTAAGCTAAATTATCTTGCTCCCAAAGAAAAAGCTCATTCACTCTGGAAGCTGTATGTTACATTCTCATCTGCATTACTTTTCTGATTTGTTTGCCATCAGCTTGGATAAGTTGATTTATTTGCTTTTAAACAATTGAAAATAAAGATGCATAGAAGTGACAAAAATAGCACTCATTTAAACTGATAAAATAGCTGGTTTTAATTTAGTCAACCGGACTCAAAACTTAGAAAATATTTTGGTTTTCACTCCATATCTAGTCAGTTAAATTATATTTATTTTAACATAAACGCATGTTCCTTCTTTCTTTTTTTCCCATTGCTACAAACTTAGTCTAGGTCCTCAGGGACTCACTCTGAAGTGACATCCCAAACAAAATTCAATTCAACAAATACTCTTTAAAGCCCTTATTCTATGTAGAATGTTGTGCTAGGTGATGGAGACACGTATTGTTAGAGTCTCAGTGGATCCATAGAAGCTGCTTCTTCAGATGTTTCAGATGATAGGCATCTATGATGAAAGGCATCTATGCCTTTGCATTCTTGATTCTTTTTATTCATGTCCATCATTAAGAGAACCTATGAAGAGAATTTCTGTGGAGAATTTATAGAAATGAGAAATCGCATAGTCCCTAATCTCTTGGAAATTAACAATCTGTTTAAGCATCAGTGTTAAACTCAAATAACATTCATACAGAGGAATTCCTGCTGGCCATATATTGGTGGTCTTAAAATGTAATGCTGTCTGTGTTTTATTATATTTTTATTTATTTTGCTAAACATTTGCCAATTAAATTTTAATTTTGCTCCAATGGGCCATTCATGAGTGTTATGCCAGCAGTGGGCTATCTGCTAGCCATATTTAATGCCTCTAGCATAGAGAGATATGACAGATCCAAAAATAAAAATTACAAAATCTAAAGTGAACAGGACTTGGAAACTAATTAGATATGGGAGTTAAGGAAGGGGATGTGTCAGATAAGAATGTAAGTATTTGAAATGGAGTGTCTTAAGGGATGTTACCAACACATGACAAGGGAAGGTAGGAGGAAGATCAAAGAGCATGACAACAATCTCACCGTGGTGTTTATCCGTATTAACTTCTGGGTCACCATTATATTTCCTCAATGGCTATCATCCTACTGAGCATTGATCTAGAATTCCCTGAATGAACTCCCATCTTCACCTTGACTACACACATTATAATGATAGTCGCTTCTTGAATTACAGGCATAATATTATTGCCTCAATAATAGGATCAGTGATCTAGAGCTGAAGAGGACTCATGAACCATCTAGCCCGAACTCCTTATTTTACCGATGACACAACTTATTTTACACAGGAGCAAACTGAGGCAAGCAGGGTTAGTGACTTGCCTAGGGTCACACAGGTAGTAAGTTTCTGAAGCCAGATTTGAACTCAAGTCTTTTTGAACTCCAGGCTCAGTACTTTATCCACTGTGCCACCTAGTTTCCTATATGTGTATACACATACACGCTCGCGCACGCACATACACTATTTGAAGGATTTTGTTTTTGTGCTGAGGATTTTTTCTATTTATATATTTTATATGTGTGTGTAATTATAGATGTTATATTAAGGAAGATATATATGTATGTGTATTTATATATAATGGAATATTATATATATATATATATATATATACTTAAAAAATAGAATCCTTCAAATAATGAAACTCAGTGTTGGGAAATTCCCAGTGATAGGAAGTTTTTCTTTATTTGTGTTGGAAAATCTATCAATAAATTCAGACTAAATATATACATACATATATGTCCACATGTGTGCATATATAGATGTATATGTATGTATGTGTGTCTATATAGTCTGTTATTTCAGAAAATTGCTACTAGAAAGGAAATGTTAATTACCCATGGACATATGCTTGAAATAGGTAAAATCTATTGTCATCACCTCAGTATCAAAACAAAGGGATTGAGAAAACATATGTTCAAAAGGCAGAGAATTTGAACTCACTTTAGTTATCTTCACTCAGCAAAGAGAAAAGTAAAAGGGGCCTTAAATTTGACCTCTTGATCCAACTCCCATCTTATAGTAAAAGAGGTTCTCTGTTAGGAAGGAGGTAGATTTGCAGATAAGTGTGGAATGCTAATAAAGGGAGGGTCTTGTTTAGCCTTCATGCTAACAACACCCACGAATCTTACTTTCACTGGGTATTCTTGTAATTTCTTGCAGTACTTTAAATAAAAAGAATTGACACTCAACTTCATGTCTTCTCAATTTCCAATCTCCCCCTCATTCCTACCCCCTCCACCAGGGCTACTCAAAGAATTTAGCAGCGTAGAATTAAGATATTTAGAACTTCAGAAGTTTCCAGGACATAGAATGTTGATCTCTAAGGTCTAGAACACAATTGTAATTTCATTTTAACTAAACCCCAATTCACTCCTTTTTAACAATCATCCTTGCCAAGGTTTAAATGCAAAAGAGAAAACCCCCAAAGATCTGGGACTTACTCATAGTAAGGGCAATGCCAGAAGTTGGGAAATACTTTGTGAAAACAGGAGAGTCCAGTATTATATAGATGGATGATAGATAAATGAATAGATATACACATAAGTAAAGAAATAGGAAGGAAGGAAGGAAGGAAGGAAGGAAGGAAGGAAGGAAGGAAGGAAGGAAGGAAGGAAGGAAGATTTTTAGGGGATACAAAGATTTTTATTCACTCTTCACTTTTATTCAATTTAGAGGAGACACAGAAGACTTCATATAGATTAATTTGATTTATATCTTACTTATCACTACAGTTGTTCTATATTCCCTCAGCACACATTGGTTTAGTTCTGCATCACTATTTCAGTTTTCACTTCTGCCCCCTCATGTATGCGGTATCATTTTCATTGTCCTTATCTTATATCCCGATTTGTGAAATGGGTTTCTCAAGGGTAGGGTTATTCTTAACAATCCTCTATTTTTTTTTGTATCACAACAGAAGACTAAGTAATTTTGGGACAGTTAATACCACACTCTTCAGAGGAACTTTCACTATAGTAAAGAATGTGATTTTTTTTTTTGAGCAAACGTTCTGGGCAGAAATATGGCTAAATAAGAGGTGGCTCTTACCCTCAGATTTCATTTCACTTTGTCACCATGATAATATTGTTCTGGTCTCCACTTCTTTACCCCATCCCTGGTGATTTATACCCTAGAAAGTGCTCTAATAACTTATCTCAGTATGATGTAGCTGATGGAGGAATGACATTGGAAAGAGAAGAACTTGACTCGTGTCTCAATTCTACAACTTACAATGTGACACTTGTCAATCACTTAAATCTCTGAACTTCAGTTTCTTCATTTGAAAAAGGGGAAATACTTGTGCTACCCATTTCGCTAGGTTTAGGTTAAGTAAACCCTTTGTAAATGATACAATCTATTTAACCTGTGAGCTTCAAATATCCTATTCCTAATAGAGCCTTTGACATTTTAAAGAGTAGAATAGTTGAATAGATTTGAACTATGGTTAACCAGCTAACATTTCCAAAGGGCAGGGGAAAGTAGGGGGTAGAAGCCTGAATAAACAATCTGATGACCAAAGATTATTGATTTCACCTTAGAACTCTTTAACCTCTTTCCTCCAATCTACTTCTGCTTAATTCTATTCCGATATCTCTTATCACTTTTTTTGCCTTCCTCTCCTTCCCAGTGTTTGTCTCCCTGATGCCCACTGAGTGTTTCTCAAGTAAGATAATACCTACAAAGTACTTTGCAAAATATTAATCACTATATAAATGTTAATTCTTATCATTACCATCCTCATTTTTCTTCCCTGTTTTTCTCAATTCCCCTTTTTTCTTGCTTCCATTCCCTTTCTCATTCACACCCTTCTGTGGCCCCCACAGTCATAATATAAATTGAAACATATGGTCTTAGTATTAGTTATGTTTATTTAACAAGCTTTTATGTTCTGTATTCTTAATTTAAAAGCAAGTAAGTTGAACATTTTCTGTTTCTCTAGGGGGGAAAAGTTGATTTCTTTTTGTGCCCATCACTATTGTTCATTCTTTCTCTATGTCTGGCCCTCAAATAAAAATTAAAAGGTTCCTTACCCTGATATACAATGTAGACAATATGGAGTCAACATGCCTCATAAACAGAAGAGATTTTTAATATCATGATCATTTTACCCACCACATTAATTGACTAGCAAACTATAAATTCAGAATGTAGTCAATCAATTTCCTAAGAAAACTACTATTGATGCTCTGATTGTTGGAGTTTTCCTAATGAGCTAATCAAATGAACCACTCATTAACTTGATCAGTATTTCAATGAAAGGTCTAAAAATTACAATAACATTAAGAGAAACAAGTTTTCTCTAATGTAGAGATACTAACAAGAACCATTCGTGAAAATCACAACTGCAGTAGTATACATGAGTGTGTGCACAAATGTACAAAAACATGAATACACATCTGGTCATAAATTGATCTTTTCAGTTAGATCCACTACAGAGGTCTCATTAGTATTTCAAATGTGAAAGTATAATGTTATTAATCATTTCTTTTTCATGTTAATGTGATGACATGTATTTGAGGGAATTTTCTAGCAGCAAATTTGGAATCTCGGGCATTTGGTGCAGTTGGGTTTCTAGTTTCTAGCGTTGGAATAATTTCTGAAGATAGTATCTTGAAAACTTTGAGAACATTTGGCAACTTTTTGGACAGAGGACAAAAGTCCTAAATGAAAGTGAAATAACAGATCTAAATACATCTCCAGGATTTGCTAAATATCCTTCATTCAAACCTTCATACCTTCATTCTGAGCATAAACAAGCTGAGAGAGAATAATTAAAGCAAAATACAAATGAACCACCTCCATCTAAAAGCACCAACAGCTGAAAGAAGCAGGAGGAAGTGGGATGTTGATAGTCTTGTATGTAATAGACAATCAGGCTTGTGTGAGAAAAGAGCAGCAGCCAGCCAGCCAGTTCAACTCAAAAGGAAATTCCGAATTGAAAATAAAGCTGAGAGGGAAGAGCAAATTTACTCCAGGTCAGTGTGATTGAAGGAAAAATAAAAGAACAGTATAAGAACAGTCAATAAGAAAGTATTGGTTGTCCATGAGATATTGCACCCATTAGCCGTGATTAAAAATTTTAACTAACAAGGCATTCAAGCAGATTGAAGTTTGCTTGTCGTAATAAATGTTGTATGACTGATTTATTAATAACTTTACACACTTCCAGAATAGAAACTCATAATTTAGCTTTTAGCAAAAGGAATTTTTCATATAAACTGCAAGAGGCATAAAAAGATATAATGGGGCAAATTGGTTTTTATAGGAGTTTATAATTCCAAACATTTATTTGCTGCCTACAATACAAGAAAATGACATGAGGTACAGTCATTTCATCATTCTACTTATCTTTTTTTTTAATTACTCAGTACTTCAAGGTTTGCAAAGCACTTTTTATATCAAACACCTCCTTTGGGATTTGTGATAAAGGTTTCCTTCCCCTCTACTTCAGAATTGGCACAAGTATTCTCTGGCTTTTCCTGTGGTACATGAGAATTCTGTCTAGAGTCTGGTTGCTTAGCCAGAAATCCGTGGATGTACTACAGAAGCATCATCATATGTATGCTCTGGACCTAGAGCCAGGCAGATTGCGTCTCCCTCTCAGGCTTCTGAAATATCCTGAGGAGTTGGGATGTCTTTTCTTCACTGCTATAAATTGAAATGCCCACTGGCTATATTCTATTCTGATTGTTAGGGGTCATTGATTAGCACTTCAATTATACTTTTAACCATTTAATATCAATTAGTTCTTTAAACTGGATATTTATTTCAGTAATATAGCAAGAAAATAGTCAAAGATTCCACCTCCTCCTACAAAAACCTTATGGGCATACTCTCCTTTAATCTAAGTAAGTAAGCTCAAAACTTATTTCAGTTCCTGTATAGCACTGGTCCCAGAAAGTTCACATCCAAAATCATGATCACTGCTGGATGATGAATCCACCTCTAACCACCCCCTGGCCTGAGTCCAAAAGGTCATTTCCCCTTAGGGAATTGATGTTGGTCTGGCTACAATACCTAGCTGGTCACCTAGTCACTAGAATGCCAGGATGCCAAGGAACATTACAGCCCTTCCAAAGACATAAGGTCTTTGAAACTCCACTCCTTTTCCCAAAGAGAAAACAACAAACAAAAAGGCCTATTTCTTAGTCACATGGCCTGACAGTAGAGGAAACTCTAAAACTGAGATTCTGTAAGAATGTAGTACAAGAGAAGGTAGCTGATGCTGACAGGCCTTTTCAAATGCCTCTGAAGCCAATCAAAGAGCATCCCCTTCACTACATGGTGAGCTGAAGACAACCAACCAGTCAAATAAACAGTAAACATATATTAAGTGATTACTGTATGCCAGGTACTGTGCTAAGTGCAAGGGAGAAAAAGAAAGGCCAAATACAGTACCTACCCTCAAGGAGCTTACAATTTACTGGAGAGAAAACATGCAAACAGATATGGACCAAACAAGTTATGTACAGGATAAAAAGAAAGTCATTAACAAAGGGAAGTCATTAGAATTAAGAGGGGATGGGAAAAGCCTCCTGTAGAAGGAGGGCTTTTATTGGTATTTAAAGGAAGTCAGGGAGATCAATAATCAAAATGGAAGAGAAGGGACAGCTGGAGAAAATGTCCAGAGATGTAGTCTCTTGTTCATGGAACAGCCAGGAGGTGAGTATCACTAGATGGAAGAGTATTTATAGGGGAGTAAGGTCTAAGAAGAATGGAAAGGTAGGGTGGGGCTAGGTTCTGAGGGCTTTGAATGCCAAACAGACCATTTTGTATTTGAGCCTGACTTAAGTAGGAAGCCACTGGGATTTGTTGAGTTAAGTAGGGACTTACTTGGTCATGGTTGGAGGTGGGGGGGCAGGCAGGGTCATGATCAGACCTGTGCTTTAGGAAAATTACTTTAGATGAATTAGAATGCGAAGAAAATTGAGGCAGGCAGACCCACCAGCAGGCCATTGAAGTAATTAAGGCATGAGGTAATGAGGACTTCACTAGAATTGTGACAATGTCAGAATAGAGAACAGATCAAGAATGTCTATGCACGCTCCATAGTCTGTCCAAGGCACTTCCCTTACATACCCTCAAGATTCTTCCAGAAGCAAACTTTCTAGCATCCTCTAGGTACAGAGGTTGCTAAGGCTGAACAGGATGAAGTGAAAGGAAAAGGACCAGAAGGCAAGAGAAAGCAAGGGAAAAGAAAGGAAGGGAAGGGGAAGGGAGGGAAAATTATTTCTTAAGTGCCTACTATGTGCCAGGCACAGTGATAAGCACTTTTCATTTGTTAACTCATTTACAAATATTATTTCATAAGCATATTCACCAGACCTGCCCTATAATCATAATCCCAAACATTCCTATCTCCTCTTACTGCTAGCCTCAAGGGAAAGACAACTCTCAAAGGATCAGACAGTTCTCAAAAGGATTTGCTTCCTCTCACCAGATGGCAAGCCAGGAACAAATGGCCTCCTGTGCCATCCTGTTTATATCTTCTTAATTTTAATACAGCAGCTGGTGAGAACTCAAAAGTTATCCAGCACTTTCTCTCTACTTAAGCACCCTACCATTGAAGAAACAGCAGTAGAGGCAGACTAGTCATGAAGGGAACTGAAGAGAGAGAGAAAGAGAGAGAGCTAAAAGAAAGAGTTCGCTTGGCACCCATCAGGCTGTTCTCATAGGAAGGCTAATGTAGAACAGCTAACAAAAAGTCCTGTTACAAATGCTCCAGCAATTGTTTAGTATTCCTCTTTCTATATGAGAATAAAACTGCCCATTTCATACCTGGTTCACATTTGCATTTTTTAAACTCCACCCTACTTTCACCTCCTGCAGAGGACTACTTTGCATGGAGGCAAAAATATAATTATTCATCAGGGATCTGAGGTAGAAGGTGGAAAGGGGGCCCTGGAGAGCTTAGTTCCCTTATTGAGAAGAAAGGCAATCCTAGACCCAAATCAAACTATGGAAGCAGGTAAAGGTAATGGACTGGCAAAGGTCACTAGCCCCTGTGGCCTCAGCCTAGCAGTACCTGGCTAGGCTCTGTGTTAGGTAAATATTCTGTCACTTAATCCTCAACTCTGTAAGGTAGGTGCTAGTATTATGTCCATTACAAATGAATATACTGAGTCTCATAAAGGACAAATGATTTGTCGATTTTTACATAGCTAATGAATGTCAGAAGGGAAATTTGAACCCAGTCCTCTGCCTCTAGGTTTAGTATACTTTGAACTACAGTTTTGATACCTTCCAACATAAAGGGAAACATTATAGAGTGCTTAAAATACTGAATCAACTACTAGAAGAAGTAAGGTTATTTTTATATTTAAAATATCTTTGCTTATTTATCAAATACCTAATATAAAAATCATCTTTTCATTCATTTCCAATGCCACTTTAGATTACCGACTTAAATTTTCTAATATTTTCTAATTTTATTGAATATTCCTACCATTATGCCACTTGAAAAAAATCTACAAAGTAAAAACCACATTGTTCAATTTCATTTGCACTGAAAGTAAGAGAGGAAATATTTAGGTGACACTTTCACAAGTTCTTTCTACTTCCAGGACCCAGGATTAGTTTACATAGCTGTGCCTGTGCTTAGCAGGCTGCAATTCCTCAAACATTTCACTTTAAATAAACAAATACCAATTCACTTTCTAAAAATTCATAACTCCTGTTAGACTAGCCACTATCTTCATATCTTCTAATTCTGCTGCTAATGCATCATATGGCCTTCAATGAGTTACTTTGGACCTCAGTTTTCTCAGCCATAACATAAGGAGGTTGAACTAAATGATGATTTAGGTTCCTGCTTGCTCTAATACTCCATCATTTTATGTTGGACAAAGCTAAAATCTATTCATTCTTTACTACAGAAGTTTTAATGTTTTTAGAATTTTCTACTTCTACTGTACTTTCTACTTCTGGAGTCCAATTGGTGGGATAGCTGCTTTTTTCTCTGTACTACACATAAATAAACAAAAGGTTGAGATCTCTATGATTTTTATGGATTCACTCGCAGTAGACAGATACTTGTGAGACTTTTCTCCCCTGATCAGAAAAAAAAAATTGATACCAAACACCAGGTGGAACTGAAAGTAACATGAAATAAGCAGTTTTGTGTTTTTTCCTGAAGATCTTCCACATCCAAGAGGCAGATTTTTCTCATCTAAAAAGTTTCTGGTGTTGGGCTCAACTGTAATTCATTCCATCGTAGGTTTTAAAGCTAGTAAACTTGCCACATTTGGGTTTTCCTCCAAATTATAGCTAGCTTTAGGCGCTGGGGAAACTAGAACCATGCCTTTTTCAATGTTAATGTCTACCTTTACTTTGTGTTTCTAGCATGGATAAGCTCTGAGACTCATGGGAATGATAAACTACACAGGAACTTAGCCTCATTCAAAGCCTTGTTCTGTCTCCCTACCACCAACAGCACTGTGGTTAGAGCCAGGCTGAATTGGTTGGGCTACTAATTCATTTGAGGCTATATTTTCTTTTTCCCCAGCAAATAGCACTTCATTAAGTTGAAATGGTTTCATTATGAAAGGAAATATTCACAGAGAATTCAACTTATGAATGGAAAATGACTAAGTTTCCAACCAGTTTGCTTCAGTCCTAAATGTAAAGCTTATTAAAAAAAAAATTGTGTTTTAGGAGATTTTTTTTAATCACAGGAGAAGGAAATGGAAGGTATTTGTAAGCTTTTAAGTTTACCACAGAGGAATAAAGACAGCATATAAAACAACATAATTGCTTTTTTAAAATGTGTCATTAGCTTCTATTTAATGGAAAGTGAACAGATGTGTATATGCATGTAAGACTTTGTATGTGTTTGTTTACATGTATGTACTTGTATAGACGTATGTGTACACATTTGCATGTATGTCTGTGTACATACACATATATAGAGAGTGGTAATCTGTCTATATGTGAGTAGACATCATAAATGTATATATACAAGAACATAATTTACTTAATGGATTTTATTTATTTTCCTCGTCTAATATCTAGACTCTAAATCTGATATCTAGGGCTAATGAAAGCAGGCATGGAAGGGACAGGAAAAGACTTTGCTTTCATCACTGACCTCCATTCAGTATTCTATCCTGTAGTAGCACTGTGCTTAAAAGGAGAGAAGAATGCTGTGGCAGAAATAATAGCATACACTCTCGAAGGTTATTCAGCCTAGCAAAGTAAGTATTGCAGGCAACCTGACAGTGAATGTGTCAGAAGGACATGGAATTCCCTCCTCCCTATCCTACCACTACAATATGTAAATATGACCATGTTATTTGTATAACCACCAGCGCACGAAGCTCCAAGGCTCTCTGTTATAGGGCACATCCTGCAAGAGCTCATCGTTGTCTTTAAAACCATTATGGACATGAAGTCAGAAACAGATGGCAGGCTGAGATAGAGAACTCAGAGTGGCCACTTCACTCCTAAATCCAAAAGAGATTTATTTTTTTTTTATTTATTTTTTTTTTTGGTGAGCCAATTGGGATTAAGTGACTTGCCCAGGGTCACACAATTAGTAAGTGTCAAGAGTCTGAGGCCATATTTGAACTCAGGTCCTCCTGACTCCAAGACCAGAGCTCTATCCGCTGCACCATCTAGCTGCCCCCAAGATTTCTTCTTTACCTCTTTGCCAGCCATCCCATCCAGCCAAATTCTCCCCCAACTCTTTCTAGCTCCCCTTTAAGTATTATCTTCTCCATTAAACTATTATAAGCTCATTGAGGGTGGGAACTGCCATTTTATTCATATTTGTATCCTTAGTCCTTAACATAGTGCCGGACACCAAGTGGGTACATAATGAAGCATGTATCTAGTCCAATCCTTCTAGGAAAAGAATATCCATTATAACATACCCAACAAGTAATTATCCAGCCTCTGCTTGACGATCTCCAAAAACAAATAACTAGCCATTTCTCTAGGCAGCCCATTCCACTTTTGGACAGCTAATTGTTAATAGTATTTTCCTTAAATTCAGACTATGTTTAAATCTTTGAAACGCCCACCAACTGCCCTTGTTTCTCCAACTTCTAGGCCAAATTGAACAAAGCTGAACCCTTCTCTACATGTCAACTATTCAAATACTGATAGAAAGCCATTGTGTCCAACCTGAGTTTTCTCTTGTCCCAGCTCACTATGCCCAGTCTCTTCAACTTTAAAACCCAACTCAAAGGCCATCTTCTCCTTGAAGTGTTCCATGATCTTCCTGGTTGTTAATGACCTTTCCACTCACACCTCATATAATATTGTATTGTGTCTTTTTCTAGTGCACTTTTGCCGGGAGATTAATTAGAGACATGTTTATATCTTATCTCTCCACTTGTCTTATCAGTTCCATAAGGACAGAAACCAATCTTATTTTATTGCTGCATCTCTCCAAATAACCAGTTCACTATATATTGCACACACTAGGTATCTGTTAAATGATTACTATATTGTATTTGTTTTAACATTACATGCTGAAATTAGCCAACTCCTCCATATCTACTCCCAGTTACAACTCTCTGAATATTCTATCAGGGGATTAGTAGACTTGTTGGACCTATAAAGTATATCTCTGCCTCAAGCCTTGTAGAAATACTCCTTACCTCTGAGAATATTCTCTGCCCATATGCTAATATCCCCTAAAGCCAGCCTAGGACCTGAAATGGTACATTGTAGCCCTTTGCCAAGCCCGGCATTAAATCTCCAACCAGTCATCCCAGATGTATTTTGGGTTGTTAAGTCCACCTGTTGCCCTTTGTTACCCTGATTGTTGTGAGAAAAAAAAAAAGTTACAAGGAGCAAACCACCTCTGTCCAGCAATGGAGGCAACACTGCTAGGGTCAATTAGGCAGAGGGAGACTACTAGATTTGGGTAATGAATGTGGACTTAATTGGTTATACAAGATTGATCATACTTATGACCCCTCTCTACTAGCACCGAATTAGTAGTAAAGAAAAAGTGAAAGAAGTCCCTTTACAAAAGCAAAAACAGAGTTTATAATTTCTCTGACAATAAATCACCAAGTATCTACTAAGGGCCTGTGTTATAATAGTCATTGTGTAGCCCCCAGCTACACACAACTGCCAGAATGATTTTCCTAAAGCATACTTTTAACCATGTCAACTCCTGTTCAATAAACTCCAATATCTCCCTATGACCTCTATGATTAAATAGAAACTCTTATGTTTGACTTTTAAAGATTTCAGAAACTAACCCCTTCCTACCAGTCCCATCTTTTCAGAAAGCACTCACTCCCTTCCATACTCTCACCAGTTTATTTTCCTGTTTAATATTTTTTACACATGATGTTCCATGTCCCATTTCTATGTCTTTGTATTGCCTGAAATGGTGGCCCTCCTAAATCTTAAAACATTAAATCTTTGTAGTCTTCTAAGACTCAACTCAAAAATGTCTTGCAGGAGGTCATTCTTAGTGCCACCTGGTATTAGTGCCTTCCCTTCTAAAGCTACATTCTACTAACTCTGTATTTATCATGTATATATTTATTTAAACATACATATGCATACATATTATTTGTTCAGTTGTTTTAGTAATGTCTGACTCTTCCTGACCCCATTTGGGGCTTTCTTGTAAAGGTACTGGAGTGGTTTGTCTTTTCCTTCTCCAACTCATTTTACATATGAGGAAATTAAGGCAATCAGAGTTAAGTGACTTGCCCAGGATCACATAGCTAGTAAGTGTCCAAAATCAGATTTGAATTCAGGTCCTCTTGACTCCAGGCCCGGTGCTCTATCTATTGTGCCACCTAGCTACCCCCCAAATACATATAGAAAAGTAAATAAATAGATATACACATATATTTACATTTTGGGAATATATATATATATATATATATATATATATATATAGTCACTATATAAATAGAAATGTCTATCTATCTATAATGATATAGATATATCTATATCTATATAATGAAAATAGCTTCATTTCCCTACATAGATATAAAGATGTAGGGATATATATGTACATATGTGCATATGTATATATATATATATATATATATATATATATATATATATATACACTCACACACGCATACAAATATATATCCACCTATATGTATATATGTGCATACACACACACATATGCACATCTGCATAAAAATGTACACTACTTGAAGATAAGGATTATCTTTACATTTCTTAGCACAGTGTCTAGCATTTAGTAAGTGCTTAATAAATGTTTATTGACTGATATGGCTTCTCTTATCAATTATTTTTCTACATATACAGGAAATGTTGGTCAAGTGTGTGGGGCATGTTATGTAAGGCAGTTGGGAAGATGCCTATGATGACTGAGTGCTAGTATCCTGATGGCTGACTCGATGAGAGGAAATCTAGTCTGGGGACAGCCAAGGCAAAGATTCACTTAATCCCCATCCAATATGGGTAACACCACTCTAAGGTGAGCTTCAAAGTAGAATATATTAACTCTTTCTTCCTGATTCTTTGGCCAGGTCCCTCTATACTACCCCATGCTACTTTATCTCTTGGAGTACCTTAAAGTCTTTTTACATCATCCTTTTTCAATGTCCCTTTCTCCTACATTAAATAGCAACCATACTTCCCCAAATATATATGCCTAACCGGACTATTGTACTAGTCACAAATAAATTATATTCAATCCTTGGAATGTTTGATCATTCTCTGGCAAGCAAAATTTGTTAAGAGGCAAATGGAGGAAGAGATTTTATGTTTTCTCTTAGTCCAAAAGGTACAAATTTTCTATGATTATATCTAAGACAGACCATGGCCAGACATATAATGCCTTCAGCCCTCAAGGCATTTTAACCCACTGACCATCAAAAAGAAGAAAGAGAGAGATGGAGAGAAAGAGAAAGAGAAAGAATGTATGTATATGTGTGTGTTTATATACAAATATATGTGTATATGCATACATACACACATATACAGAGAAACAGCATGGCATAGTAAATACTGTTAACCCAAAGCCAGAAAGATCTAGAGTAAAGTTCAAGTCCCAACTCTAATGTACAATACCTATGTCACCTTGAGCAAATCACTTAAACTTGGTAATCAAGGAGACTCCCTAACACTATAAATTGAAAAAAAAAACTATCAACTTTCATCATTAGATGAAGTTTTCATATTATCCAAGAGTTTCCTATGCCAATGAAAACCCAGACCCAATCTTTATATCAAGGTCTTATGGGCGTATGTATACATACATTATACACATACATGTGACTCTAAGACAGCTGATGATAAGCAACAAATTTTGGTCTTGGATTATGCTGTTTTCTTTTTGAATGTTTGTTTTTAAGCTAATGTCCTTCTGTTTTAATACATTCCTTTTTCCAGGTAGTCAGCAAAAAAAAAAAAAAAACTTTGCCTATTACCTTTGAACACAAGACATTACAAAGTTTTAATAGAAGCCATTTAGTGTCCATATAACCATGGGTTTCAATTAATTTTCTATTCTTGGATACCAATCAGGACTTTGACTTTCAATGCCTCACAGCTGTGAAAGACTGCAAAATTCAAAGAATATTTATTCCAAATTACTTTTTCTGCATGAATGTAGGGGGTCTTTTTGGCACTAGGGCTCTGACCAGAGGTTATATAATTCTCACATGCATCCTGCAGCTAGAGTATTCACAATAGAGATCAGTGAACCCACTGACCACAATGTTCCTAGTATAAATACTTATCTGACATTCTTATTGCAACAGAAATTCAGACTCTGGACAAGTCCCTCAATGCTCACTTGGAAAAATTCCAGGCTTACTGATGTTCGCTTGTTAACTCCAGGAAGAGATTCTGGGTTTTTCTAAATTTATCTAAGGATGAAGCCACTCAGGGGAGTAACTACAATCTACAATCCATTTATAGTCAGACTTTTCAAGGACATCCAGACTGAAATCTGCCTGCAGTTGTCCAAGACAGAAAGTTTTCACTATTCAAATCCAAATAGATGCTTACTTACCTCATGTGGTTTCTCAGTCTCATATTAACACTATCAAATACTCACTAAGGACTATCAAAGGTGGCTTCCTAGTTATCAAAATGAAAATTCAAACATCAGGGTCCTGTTTTCTATGGACTACAGCATCAGTGACTTCACATTCCCCCTCAAAATTATTAACCTTCCTTCCCTCTTCCTTCCATCCTTCTCTTTCTTCATCTTTCTTTTTCTTTCTTCCTTCCTTCCTAGCTTCCTTCCTTCCTTTTTTTCTTTCTCTTTCTCTAACATGGAAAAGAATGTCTTGCACATAGAAAGTGCTACAGAGAGGTTTATTGAGTCTAATCATTTGAATTGGTTTAAAAGAAAAAAACTCTTTAGAAAATGACATTTTCATATTACTTTCAAATTAAAGCATCTTGTTTGGCATAGATAGATAGATAAATAGACAGAGAATGAAAGCTAGGAGGAGGTTAGCAAAGCCAAATAAAATGTTTACTAAAAAAAAAAAAGTTCTTTATTTGCATGGAATCTCAGGCTCTTTTTTACCATATCCTATAACCACCATTGTTTTCAATACAACAGCTTTTCTTGGTTTAATACAGTACAGTGACAATATGACCAGTTGCATTCCTCCCTATTCCTACATGGTTAGTAGGAGCAATCAAGCCCAGAAGCAGACTAAGATGGTTATAATTCATTTTTGACTCCTGCATCTCCTGAAATAAATACAACAAATGAAAGGAAGGCAATCAATTCCCACTGAGCTTTGACTGAACTGAGAAGAGTTACTCTCCTAAAAAATAAACCATTTTAGATTTAAACTAAATCTAAAGTAACTTGCAAGTTTCCAGGCTTAAAAAAAATATACAGAATATTCACTGTATAAAATTATTTGGGTCATATTAAAAACTTCATGATTAAATAACGATAACCATTTATTGTAGTTTTTCTTTTTTCTCAAAATTCAAGAAAGTGTTAAGGACAAAATTAATTGAAGGGTTTTTTTAAGTTTTGTTAATCCTAAGTGGAAGATCAAATGAGAAATGGGATGATGACAGAGAAAAGAAGACACAAACACTCAACTCTTCCCCTTCTGTTCTCTCTTTAAAAGACAATTCTTTTCAGATTGTGAAAGGTGAAAGAAAATGATAATAGGGGACAGAACCACAAGACAAATGAAGAGGTCAAAGATTTATTGGCTACCCTAAATAAGCTTACATAATGAGGACAGGGTGAAATACATCACGGGGTACAATAAGAATTCGTGATATTATTGCTGAAGTAAATCAAAGAAAGTGCAAAAGGTGCTGCAGCACTAGAGTTAGAAAGACATCTCAATTTTCAAATATGGAAGGTGATATATAGTTCAAACTATAGATCAGCAAGCTCTACTTCTTTCCTCTTAAAATTCCATCACAGATTACTAGTAGCATGGCTTGCAAGCACTTACAAAGGGCAAAAATGATCTTTGTAATAATAGCTGAATTTCATATGACACCCAATTTTGCAATGCATTTTGAACACTTTATCTAAATTTATCCTCACAACAATTCTGTTAGGTAGAAACAAGTATCATTACACCCATTTTACAGATGAGAAAAGCAAATCTCAGAGAGTTTGAAATAACTTATCCGAGATCATACAACTAGGAAATATTAGATGTAGGATCTAAACCAAGGTCATCTCACTTCAAGTCCATTACACTTCACAGTATTGCACTGCCACTATTAATTCAATAAGAATGAATCAGGACAGACTGTCCCTACGTCCTTTGAAATGTCACTCAATAGGTAGATTGTTTATATTGTTAGAAGCTCAGAACTAAAATGAGATGCATGGAGGCATTTTTATGATGTGGCTCTTCTTAATTCCATATGGTAACAACATAGAACCAGAGAGAAAGGGAAGGGGGAAGATATAAAAGGTATAATCAAACTACTATCTGCCTGCCAGGGGAGAAAATGAACAAAAAAATATTTAAAATTTCCTACAACGAGCCAGGCACTATGCTAGGCATTAGGGATCGGGATAAGGCCTGGATCAGTGATTTTCCTGGAGTAGGGAACTCCCAAAGAAAGAAATTCCTTCCACCAAAGCAGGTCAGCAATTTCTCCACAGAGTCTTAGAGAGTAAAATAAGGTAACAAGAGGCTAAGTGATTTGTTTAGAATCATGCAAATGGTATATATCAGAGGCAAGACTTGAAACCAGTTGTTTTTGATTTGATATTAGTTCTATCTTTGTAGAGCTTACATTCCAAGAAGAGGAGACAACATACAGCAGGATGGTGGCCAAAGAAGGAAATTTTGTTTGAGGAAGTCACAAGATGATGAATGGAGCCGTCAATTGAAAAATGTCTAACCTTAAATTTTGCCTGCAATCCTCAGGAATTGTTGAGGTGTTACTGTAGATAGTAACCAGATATCCTTTCAAATTCAATGCCAAAGCTGGAGACATTGGGGCTCCTTTTTCTTTTTTTATATTTTCAGTGTTGATTAAAGAACATTCTGATTTGTTGATTACTGTCAACAGAAACCACTTTCCCAATTCAGTAACATGAGTCATTGTGCTCCCCATTTCCTGTTATTCTGGCTAAATCTGGGGGTGAGGACACATTATTACACCTCCTTCAAATTATTAGTAAGATATAAGTTATCAGTTGATAATTATAATGTGAAGAGCTTCAACAAAGGATGCCACATTTTAAAAACAGTGAGACTTCAGAGAACGTTCACAAAGGAGAATCAGCAAGGCAAAGGGAAAAACCTGGAAATCATGTCATATGCAGATATCTTGCAGAAACTGTGGGTGTGAAAATGGGAAAAACATCGGAGATATTGCACTATAATTCTCATGAAATATTTAAAAGACTGACGTGTAAGAGGGATTAAACAATCTCCATGACTCCAAAAGACAAGGAAGGGTCAGTAATCAAATATAAAATTTGATTGTTTGGGAAGTTGGTGAGTTTTCCATTATTGGAAGTTATAAGATCATAAAATCATAGATTTAGATCTCAAAATGTTAGAGACTAAGCAATTCAACCCCTTTATTTTACAGATGAGAAAATTGAGGCCAAGATAAGTTTTCACTTTCCCTAGTTAGTACAGCTAGTAAATAACAGAGTTAGAATTGAAACTCATATCCTCCAACTTCAAATTTGATATCTTTCCACTGTACTAGAGTGGGTAAGTTATGATTTAACTAGGCTTTCTTACTGGGGAAAAAAAGATATGACTAGATGAATTGTTTCCCTTTAATTCATGTTCTTCAGTCTTCCATATTGATTTTTACTTATTCATATAATTTTTAGAAATGTTACATGTTCTTCATGGGTTATTTTCCTTAGTATTTGAGGACCTGCTTCATGTCAGATGTGTCTTCTTTCTGTATATCTGTACATGCATGTGTGTGAGAGAGAGAGAGAGAAAGAGGGAGAGAGAGAGAGAGAGAGAGAGAGAGAGAGAGAGAGAGAGAGTGCATGTTGTCTTTTCTCCTCTATCCAAAGGGTGATGAATGAACGTTGTCATTGACTATGGAAAACATAGCAAAACTTTAAAACACTACAGTACAACATTTATAATGGCAATAAAATAACTGGCATTTGTATAGCATATTAAAGTATGCAAAGTCCTCTGTGTACATTATCTCATATTAGCCTCATTTTAATTCATTATCTTTCCTAAAAATCTTCTTAACCTCCCATTTGTTGTCAAGAATACCACCATTCTTCCAGTTTTCTCAATGAGTCACCCTCAACTCCTCACTCTCACTCATTCCATATCAGTTGCCAAACGTTATTGTTTATTTCCATAACATCTTTTGTATACATCTTCTCTCCACACAATCACATCCTAGTTCAAGCCTTCTGTATTACTGTAATAACTTCTTAATGGGTCTCCCTACCTCATGTCTTTTCCTACTATATCATCCACACAGCCACCAAGTAATTTTCCTTTAGTGCAGGTCTTATTATGGCACTCTGATATTATATTTACTTCCAGTATCTCCCAATTACTTCTAGGAAAAAAAAAGTAAATTTCTCTGTTTGGAATTTACAAGCTGGCTCCTTCCTCCCTTTCCAGTCTTCTTACATATTGCTTCTCTGCACATACTATACAATCTAACTATATTTTTATTTTCTCATAATGCTCCATCTCCCATGTCTGCACTGCTCTCCCTACTTTCATCTTTTAGAATTCATGACTACCTTCAAGATTCATCTGAATTATGCCCAAAGGGCTATAAAATTGTACATATCTTTTGATCTAGTAATACTACTACGAGGTCTGTATCCCAAAGAGATTTTTTTTAAAAAGAAGGAAGGAACCAATTTGTATAAAAATATTTATAACAGCTCTTCTTGTAACAAAATATCTAGGAATAGGAAACTGAGCATGACCATCAATTGGGGAATGGCTGAACAAGTTGTGGTATATGGTTGTAATGGAATATTATTGTGCTATAGGAAATGATGAGCAGGATTCTTTCAGAAAAACTTGGAAAGACTTACATGTACTGATACAGAGTGAAGTGAGCAGAACCAGGAGAATATTCTACACAGTAACACCAATACTGTACAATGAACAACTGTGAACGAATTAGTTATTCTCAGCAATATAATGATACAAGATAATCCCAAAGGACTTGTAATGAAAAATGCTATCTACCTCCAGGGAAAGAATTGATGGCATTTGAATACAGACCAAAGAATACTATTTTTTACTTTCTTTTTTCCTTGTTCACCTTTCCTTCCACAAAATGAGTAATATGTAAATGTTTTACACAATTACACATGTATAACCTATATCATATTGCTTACCATTTGAAGAAAAAGGGAGGAAAGAGAGGGAAGGATAGAATTTGGAACTCCAATCTTTAAAAAAATAAACATTAAAATTGTTTTTATATGTAATTGAGGAAAAATAAAATATTATTTAAAATATTCATCTCAAATATGACTTTCCAGAGTAAGCACTTCTTGGTTTCCCATACCACCTGCTTGTGCCCTCTTCCCCAAGGTTACTTTGTATACTCATTGTACATATCATATATCATGAAGTTGTTTTGATGATCAAAAGGAATGTAACCCAGGGCTCAAGACAAATCGCATGAAACTGTCCCTATTCGTGGAGAATGATTATTCCATGCTTTTGAGTCCAAGTTACTGAAATAATATATATATTTACCAAACTTTAAAATGATATAAAATGTTAGTTATAATTTTAAAGGTTACTACTACTGTTTTATATCTATATGTAATCAATGTTCCCCAAATTACAATATAAGATCCTTTAGAACACGAAGTATTTTTACTTATTTTTTTTAAGTATCTCAATGCTTAGTGCAATACGTGGAATATAATAGTTAATAAATGTTTGTTAATTGATTGATTGAACCTCATGATATACTTCTAAGGTGGACCCTGCAGGTGTTGTTATACCTGTTTTATAGATTAGGAAACTGGGGCTCAGAGAAATTACATGAGTTCCCCATGGTTACAAATCTAGTAAGAGCCAGAGGTGAGATTTTAATAGATCTTCCTCATCCAAGTCTAGAATTCTCTCCACTAAACTGTTATATAGTGCCTTTTTTCTCTTTAAAGGCTAAGCAGGGCCTCATTATGAGAATATAGGGAGGAAAGTCACTTGCCTTAGGAAGACTCTTAGCAGGCATTCTAAACTCAGGTATCAAAATGGTACAAAAATTTTTTCTTAGGTTATAAGAATACAGTTGTCAAACACAGGAAAAGTACACAAATCTTAGCATTGTGTCTAATTCTGTCAAACACCAAACTCCCCTGGTCTCCCTTTGTTGAACAGACATATAATAAAACTGGTGGCTGTTGCAGTCCACACACTAAGTGGAGGATTCATCAGATCTGAGGAGCCTGGGGACATCCACGGGAGAGAAGCTTTTTACACACTTGTAAAGATGACAGCTCCAAATCACCAGTGCAAAGCCTACATTAGCTTGAAAGAAAAGAAGTATTGTACTCTTGTTGCCTGTGTAGCAAAGACTACCAGTCAACATTTTCCCCTAATTCCTACAAGGCTTGTTATTCCTATCTATTCCACAACCTAGGGATTTTTCCCTTCATGTTACATTTGTTCCACAAGGCTATCTAGCACCACCACCACCACCATCCCAACTTATAATATAGGCTAGTTGCAGCTTATCACAACATTCCAGGGATAGAGAATATTCTGAGCCAAGGCACAGACGTATAAAAACATGGTGCCTGATTAAGGGCCAGAAAGTTATTCAACTTGGCTAGATTGTAGAGTTTATGCAAGGGAGTAACCCAGATAAGGCTAAATAAACATAAAGCATGTGACTATCTTGGCATGTGAAATAGAATATGAGCTTTACTTTTTAGACAAGAAGGAGCCACTGAATGTTTTTGAAGAATGACGTGACCATGTGGGTAAAAAACCCCTTACTCTGATGGCTATGAGAAAAGTTTATTTTAAAAAAAAATGGAGTTGGGAATATTAGCAAGGAGGATATGACAGTTGTCCAGGAGGGTATTAATAAGTGCAAACACTAAAATGGTATCAGTAGAAACAGAGAGAAAAGGTAAATGCAAGAAATGCTGATGTTACAGAGATTACATCAATAATACATGGAAATTGATTGGAAATAGATAATAACTGAGTCAAATCATAGTATGATTGAGGCACCCTACATTCATAGTAATTATCTGTTTGTGTCAAGTTCACAGACCTATACTCCTAACAATCCAACCTCCAAATGACTATCTCCAACAAGAATAATAACTTTGGTGCTGAGGATTAAGGATATAGCAGAGGAAACATTACTGGATTTGGAACCAGAAGACCGAAATTCAAATCCTAGTTATGATGTTTACCACCTATGTGATCTTGGTCAAATCACTTGACCTATCTGGGACTCAGTTTCCTCATCTATAAAATGAAAGGGACTTCTAAGATCTCTTCTTTCTCTAAATATTTTTCTTTTTTAAAAAATTTCTGAATTCCAGCTTATCAGTAAATCATAATATATTTTTAAAAATAATGGACTCTCTTTCAGACATTAGAGTTAAATGGCACGAAGGAGATGTCCTATAAGTAGGTGGAGATGTGCCTTTGGAGATCACAGCACAGTTCATGAAGAGAAACAAATATGGGAATCATTTGTGTAAGCATGATTGTTGAAGTTGTAGGTATGAATGGTGCTCTTAGGGGAGAGAGTGTAGAAAAAACAGAGGAGATCAAAAGAACAACCTTTGGAAACATTCAAATTAAGTCATCATAAAGAGGATGGCAGGCTAGCAAAGGAGACAAATTTTAAAAAGTAAGTGAATCTAGAATGTGTACTAGTGGAGGAGAAAGGAAGTAGCAACTGTGTCAAAAACTGGGGCAGGTACAAGAAGAATAAGAACTGAAAAAAAGGTCACTGGATCTACTAATTAGAAAGTCATCAACCTTAGAAAAAGCTACTTTAAAGGTGGCCTAGCCATATCAGATCTTAAATTTTATTATAAAGCAGCAATCATCAAAACTACTTGGTACTGGCTAAGAAATAGAGTGGTGGATCAGTGGAATAGGTTAGGTACATAAGACACAGTGGTCAATGACTATAGTAATCTACTGTTTGATAAACCCAAAGATCCCAAGTTCTGGAATAAGAAATCACTATTTGACAAAAACTGCTGGGAAAACTGGAAAAGAGTATGTCAGAAATTGGGCACAGAGCAAAATTTTATACCATACACCAAAATAAAGTCAAAATGGGTACACGATTTAGATATAAAGGCTGATACTATAAACAGACTTGGAGATTTGTCAGATTTGTATAGAACAGAAGAACTTATGACCAAACAAAGATAGGGAACATTATGAAATGCAAAATAGATAATAAATAGATCACATTAAATTGAAAGGCTTTTGCACAAACAAAGCAAGTGCTACCAAGATTGGGAGGGAAGCAGAAAACTGGGAAATAATCTTTACAACCAGTGTCTCTGGTGAAGCCCTCATTTCTAAGATATATAGAGAACTGAATCAAATTTATAAGAATACAAGTCATTCCTCAGTTGATAAATGGTCAAAGGATATGAACAGACAGTTTTCAGAAGAAGAAATTAAAACTATCTGTAGTTAGAAATGAAAATCAAAACAACTCTGAAGTACCACATCACACCTATCAGATTGGCTAACATGACAAAACAGGAAAATGATAAATGTTGGAGATGTGGGAAAATTATATATACATATATGTTTTGAGCCAGCACTTCCACTATTAGGTCTGTATCCCAAAGGGAAAGGGAGCCGCATGTACAAAAATATTTATATCATCTCTTTCTGTGGTGGCAAAGAACTGGAAACTGACAGGATGCCCATCAACTGGGATTGGCTGAACAAGCTGTGGTATATGAATGTAACAGAATACTATGGCGCTATAAGAAATGATGTACAAGCAGACTTCAGAAAAAACCGGGAAGACTTGTATGGACTGTTACTGAGTAAGTGAGCAGACCCAGGAGAACATTGTACACAGTAACAGCCACATTTTGTGAGGACTAACTTTGATAGACTTAGGTCTTCTCAGCAACATAAGGATCTACAACATCTCCAAAACTCTCATGCTGGAAAATGCTATCCACATGCAGAGAAAGAACTGTAGAGTTGGAATGCAGATCAAAGCTTACTATTTGCTCTTTGTTTTCTCTTCTGTTTTGTTTTGTTTCTTCTTTCTTGTGGTTCCTTCTATTGATCCTAATTCTTCTTTACAACATGACTAATATGAAAATATGTTTAATAGGAATGTATATATAGAACCTATTTATCAGATTGCATGCCGTCTTGGGGATGAAGGCGGGGGGGGAGAAAATTTTAAAGTCAAAATCTTGTGGAAATGAATGTTGAAAACTAAAAATAAATTATTAAAAAAAGTTCAACAAAAAATGAAAAGCCACTTTAATAGACTATTGGGCATGTTAGTCTAATTTTAAGGGGTTGATAAGAGGGAGTAATGACGAAGTGGAAGCAGGTGATGTAGATAATTTTTTTTCAAATAGTTTACTATAAATGGGAGGAGAAACAATAGTGAAAATTACAGAAAGATGAAGTAAGTAAAATAATAAAGCAGCTTTCTGTATTCTGGATATTATTGGTTAAGCTTTCTGCTTTTCATTTATAATAAAGTATATCTCTCTCATTAAAACAGCATAGAAATTCTTTAAAAGAAGTACTATTCTTATAACCCAGTATTACGAGCATGCTACACTAATATTTGGTGGCAGCTATGTGGCTCAGTGGATAGAACACTTAGCCTGGAATCAGGAAGACCTGAGTTTAGACATGGCCTCAGACACTTAATAGCTGTGTGACCCTGGGCAAGTCAGTTAACTTCCGTTTACTTTAATTCATTGGAGAAAGAAATGGCAAGCCAGTATCTTTGCCAAGAAAACACTGTAGACAGTATTAGTGTGATATGGTCTAGGATCTAGGAGGTCATGAAGATTTGGACATGACTGAACAATAATGCAATAGTATTATGTTATGCATGCTCAACCTTTACTGTTCAAAGGAAAGCTCATAAGCCAGTTCCTCTATAGTTAAGTAGGTATTTTAAAGTTCAAGTTATATCAAATTCAATCTGAGCTCATAATCATTAAATAAACTCTAGTGACAATAGTCAAGAGAATTATTTTCTTTCTCTAGCTAAAAAGAGATTTGATGCATGAACAAATCTATTACAATAATTCATACTTACATGATCAATTTAAGGTTTGTCAAGCATTTATTAAGGTTTGTCAAGAATTTATGAAATACTTACAATGTGGTAGGCTGTGTTATACTGTGTTATACCTGAGGATAAAAAGAAAAGACCAAAAATATGATACCTGCCTTCAAGAAAAATGAGGAAAAGGAGATTCAGAGAAATTACGTGTCTTGACCCATATTACCCACATGCTTAATATATGAGCTGACATTTTGACCCTGTCTTCCTTACTCCAGTTCCAGTGCTCTAGCCCCTGTGCAATGCTGTAAGCAGCAAGGAATCCTAAGCAGCACAAACTAGTCACAACTGCCTAGCAAGGTTGGTGGGTTTGAGGTGGGAGTGAGAATGAATGAGTGAAGAGCAAAGAAAACAGGCCAGAAAATTTTACTCTGCAATGAAATTACTAAAATAAAAGAGAACCACTTAGCAAATCATATCACTCCTATACTCTCATTTTTAATTAAATTAATTTTTAATGATCAAAAAGCTATTTTCTTTCTCTTTCTCCCCTGCTCCATTAAAAAATATCCTTTTAAGAAATACACTTGTCAAGCAAGACAAATTTGCTTATTGTATATATCTAAAATTATATAGTTTCACATTGTATCCTGAGTCCACTATTCTTATCAGGGTGAATTTTATATAATTCATCATTGGAATCATAAATACTCATGGCATTGATGAGAGACTTTATGGTATTCAAAGTTATTTGTTTTTAAAGTATTCTTATTTATAAATATGAATTGCTTACTTGATTCTACTTATTTCATTGTTCATCAGTTGATGTAATTCTTTTTCTTTTTGTTTTTTTTTTTGTGAGGCAAACTGGGGTTAAGTGACTTGCCCAGGGTCACACAGCTAGTGAGTGTTATGTGTCTGAGGCTGGATTTGAACTCAGGTCCTCCTGACTCCAAGGCCAGAGCTCTATCCACTACACCTCACTGCCCCAGTTGATGTAATTCTTAAAAATTGTTTATATTTATATTGATTTTATAGTATAAATTGTGTTGATTCTGGTAACTATACCCATATCAGATCATACAAATCTTTCCGTGTTTCTTTGAAATCATCTTCCTCATTTCTAATAGCGAAATAATTTATATTACATTCTAATACAGTAATTTGTTCAGCCATTCCTCATTTGATAGACATCCCTTAGTTTCCAGGATTTGTTTTGTTTTGTTCTGCCACCATAAAGAGCTGTTACATAGTTATTTTATTACATAAATTGCTATGCCCTCTTCCTTTGATATCTTTGTAATTATAGGCCTAAATGTGGTATAACTCAAAGAAAGGGAATGTGCTATTCAGCATTTTTTTCTGTATAATATCAAATAGCTTTACAAAATGAATGATTGACACCTCCACCATCAGTACATCAATATGCCCATTTTCACACAACTCCTCTAATATTTATCATTTTCCTTCAAATTGCATAAATGTTAAATTGCATTTTTCTAGTTATTAGTAATTTGAAACATTTTTTTTTCCTATGACTAAAGATAGTCTGGGTTTATTGTCATATAGTTGAATATAGTATTTAGGTTTGGGGATTTATTTGTGTATGATTTGATAAAAGTTTCTTAAAAAGTCATTTAATTATTAATCATTTCTCTTGAGTTTCTCAAGTGCCCTTTTGTTTAATAAACTTCTGTTATATTAAGGCTAATAAAGTATTTAATATTTCTGCTTTTTGGAATTTGTTGTGAAGCTTTTGTCCACTAATGAATAATCATTTGTGTAAAAGTGCCATATATATTTGAGAATTACGCATATTTCCATTTATTCCCATTCAGTAATCTCAAGGTCTATGATATCTAACTTTATTAAAGTTGTATTCAAGTTCTTAACTGATTTCTTATTTGTTTTTGTTTAATTTTATCCAGGGCTAAAAGAAGGTCCCCAACTATTATAATTTTACTATTTCTCCTTGCAATTGGTTTAATTTTTATTTTAAGCAATTAAATGCTATGGCATTTATTTGATGCATATACACTAAGTATTGAAATTCAGTAACTGTCAGTAGTACCTTTCAGCATAATATATTTTCCCTGTTTATCTCTTTTAAATAATTCTTTTCGGTATTACCTAGTCTGAAATTATAATTATTACCCCAATTTTTGTGTTTATATTTTGCTCTAATTCCTTGTTTTAACTCTGTGAAGTTTTTGTTGTGTTTATTTCTTATAAAAAATTGTTAGATTTTGCTTTTTAACATATTCTGCTGTCCTTTCCCCCTTTATGGGTGAAATGGTTCCATACATATTCACAATTATGATGGTTAATTATGTATTCCCCTCCAATCTATTCTCTTATATATTTTTATTTCCTATATTCCGTCTCCTTTTTTAATAGTAATCTCTTGTACTCTCTAGTCCTCAGACTATTCAGCTATATTTGTTCCTGTACTAATTGCTCCAAGTACACAACTTTTCCATCATAGTCACCGGATATCAACTCTTCCAAAGAAAACAAATAGAAAAACAATTCATATGTCTCTTCTGACATCCACAGTATATTCATATGCCTGAAACTGAATCTGATGGTAGTATGTATATGCCTGCATATTTTCGGAAGGACTACCAGTATTCTGGAGCCTCTATCTTACTTCTTAAATGGCAAGAATCCTCAAAAAATTTGTATTGTTTTTAATATCCATTTTTTGACTTTGTAACCATCTCTCATAAACCACAGAAACATTCTAACAGCAACCTTAGACTATTAGCTTTCTGAGATCAGGGTATGTCTTACCTAAACTCTCTATCCTACCCAGTACCTAGTACAGTGACCTACACACAGTATATCCTTAACAATACTTTTTGAATCAAAGTTCATTCCATAAATTAATTACTAAATCAATGAACAAATATTGTCCAAGTGACTACTAGGGATTTAGCTCTGTCTTGAGTGATGTACATTTTCCCAGTCCTTCAGCCTAAGGGTTTAACTAAGCTATTTGGCAATCAGTGACTTAAATGTATAAGTAATTTTTAATCATAGTGACCCAGGATTGGAATCAGCTAAAAGTAGCAAGGCTTGCTTTATTTTTCTTTTTTTTTTTTTTTGGTGAGATAGTTGTGGTTAAGTGACTTGCCCAGAGTCGCACATCAGTGAGTGTTATATGTGTAAAGCTTGCTTTTTAATGAACCCCATATAAACTAGGAACCCTATAGAATTTTCTTTAAAAAATATTCCCCTGATAGTTATTATTATTGTTGCACCATTAACGTGTACCCCTACTGGATGTTTTGATACCCTTGCTGAACATTTTTAGTATTTAGTAAAATATTATCATTATCATTTTTATTACCCATGTGCTCAGTCAAATATATATTAAATGTCAGCAACTTAGCACACACTGTGTTAAGTGATGGAAATAAAAAGAAAGCCAGAGACAGTCCCCGTTCTCAAGAAGTTCAAAATGAGAGAAATAATATGTAGATAATTATGTACAAATTAGATGTATGTTAGTTAAATTGGAGATTATCAACAAAGAGAAGGCACTGGAATTAAAGGTCATTAGGAAAGGCTTCCTATAAAAGGTCACATTTTAGCTGAGACTTGAAGGAAACCAAGATGTGGAGATGAAGAGAGAGAGTGTGATCTAGATATGGGAAATAGCTAATCAAAATGCCCAGCATCAGAAGATGAAGTGTCTCATTCAAGGAATAGCAAAACTAGTGTCACTGGATCACAGAGTCAGGGGCCAGGGCAGAGGAATAAGATTTAAGGAGAGAGGAAATCTGGGAAGGGGCAGGTTATAAAGGTCTTTTAAAACCAAATATAGGATTTTTAAAAATTTGCTACTAAAGGAAATATGGACATATTTGGCATTTATTGATTAGGAATTTGACTTGGTGAGATGCGTATTTTCAGAAGATAAATTTTACAGCTGAGTGAAAGTATATTGGAGGTAGAAAATTTTGGTGCTTTTAGCTTCATGGGACTGTAAAACTACTAATGCTACCAGGATCGTATGAAAATGTAATTGGGAAACATTCAGCAAAACAAAATTTTAAAATATAATAAAACAGAGGTAAAAAATAGAGATGTTAATTTGTGATCTTCTGAGTTGAAATGAGGCCCACAATGATTCATCTCTGTTTGAGTTTTATACAACTTGATTAGTTGATATTTATTGTTCCTTCTGGCTCTAAGATCCTTGGGTTCTAAGACTATATTATATATTTAACTCAGTTACACCAGAGAAAGGTAATGGTGGTGATGCTGCTGCTACAAGTTAGGAGCACACACAATTTTCAAACATTTAGTCAGTACAAAACAAGAGTGAGATAACAGATGTAAATAAGATGCCTTAGCTGTTTTCAAAGAGGGACAAACTAATAAGGAGATCAAAATACCACTACAGGTGGCTAGATTGTACACCATTACAAAATGATGACAATGACAGTATTATTTTTGAAAATTTATCTTAAAATTAGGAAAATATAAATCAGGTGACAATAATTTGGAAATCTAGGCTCACAAAATTCACAAAGCAAAGAAAACGAATGTTTTCAAATTCACAGAGAAGTGAAAAAATAGTACTTGATCATAAAAAGTTGCCAAAAATCAGAAATGGATCATTTCATTAAAGTGACAGTGATAAAAGCAGAACAAGAAGAAGCCAAGGAAGATGTGGATGAAAAAGAACAGATAAGTGAAAGTCAATGACATGGTCATAAAATTTAGCCACATGAGGAAAGGACATTATGCAACTGAAAAGAGAGTTGAGGTCAATCAAGGATATATAGGTATATGAAAATATATATGTTCACACACACACACACACACACACAAATACAGACGCAAATATCATCCTTCTAGTGAAACTGTTTTCTCAACTTTCACAAACTGCCCCCTCTGAACATTTCCATATCCACTGACCTCTTCTGATCCTTAATCTTTCTGTGTATATATGTGTATGTACATATATGTATATATGTATACATGTGTATATGTGTATGTGTACATGTATGGGTATATATCTTCTACCTTACAAGCTTTTGAGAATCGTTTCTATCTAAGTGGCTCCAAAATCTAAATAATAAGTATAAGCCTCTTGATTGTTGATTTTGACACAGATATTTAAAGCTACATATTAAATATAACCTATGCTGATTAGCACATCTCATTCAACATGTCAAAAATGAACTCATAAATCTGCTAAAATGCATTCCTTTCCCTGATTTCTTTATTTATGTAAATATGAATCAAAAACAATTTGTTCTTCTTGACACTTTCATTTTTACATTATATTGATTCAATCTTTATAGATTTCCTTTTGTCTTTTTTGTTCTATGCTTATATACACAACCACAGACTCTCATCAATCCAAGACTATAGAAACCATCTCTTAATAATCTTCTTTTTCCAATCTATCTTTCATGCTCCTGCTAGATTAATGCTTTTTTGTATAGATCTGATTATGTCTTTTGATGTAGAACACTTGTATGTGTATGTGTGTGTATGTGCATATACATGTATACATATCCATATACGTGCCCATGCTATATAAATAAATAAAAATAAATGTATGTGTGTATAAATAATAAATATTAATAGAAGTATATGCTCATCAATTGTGGAGTGGCTGAACAAGTTGTGGTATATAAATTTAATGGAATATTATTGTGCTGTGAGAAATGATGAACAGGCAGACTTTAGAAAAACCTGGAAAGGCTTGTATGGTCTGATGCTGAGTGAAGTGAACAGAGCCAGGAGAACATTGTATACAGTAACAGCTACGTTGTGTGATGACTAATATTGATAGACTTAACTCTTCTCAGCAATACAAGGATCTAAGACATCTCCAAAGGCCTCATCATGGAAAATGCTATCCACATCCGAAGAAAGAACTGTGGAGTTGGAATGCAGGTTGAAGTATGTTATTTGCTATTTGTTTGGTCTGTTGTGCTTTGTTTCCTCTTTCTGGTGGTTCCTCCTATTGGTTCCAATTCTTCCTTACAACATCACTAATGTGAAAATATGTTTAATAGGAATGTATGTGTGTAGCCTATATCAGATTGTGTGCCATCTTAGTGAGGGAGGTGAGGAGAGAGGGGGAGAAAAATTTAAAACTCAAAAGCTTATGGAAAACGATTGTGGATAAATCAAAATAAATTAATCAAAATAAATAAATAGTGGATTAAAAAAAGAGTTGTAAATAAAAGTGATTATTTTGTCTTTTTTTTGGTGACGATTCTTGAGCCCTCAATATTTTTATAAGCCAATTGGAGCTTCCAGTGCAGAAAGAAAGATTATAGGGCTGGAGCCAATATGGCAAATTAGAGGCTACTCAACTGTACTCTGTTAACATTTTCCAATAAGAAATTTGAAATAACAGCTCAAATCAAATTTTGGAGTGGCAGAGACACCAAAGTTTAGAGTGATGGCTTTATGACCTAATTACACTACTTTGTGACACCCAAGTAGAAGTGTGTCCAAAGCCTACGCATGCAGCAACAGTGCTACATCAACAGCAGCATCTTTGAGAGTTCTCATCCCAGAGAAGGTAAGGGGGTCGGACAATTCATCAGAAAATTATTGGTATAGCTGGTACCAATTGGCAACTCTACTGCCTATATGCAGCTCTGGGTTGCAGTTCTGGGTTGTAGTTCTGAGACAGAGATCACTTGTAATCAGTCACAATGGAGCAGGGACCATGTTCTCAGTTCCAAAGCAAAAAGTCCTAGTGCTTGTGGCTACAAGGGTCCAGGGCATTTCCTGGGTAAAGACCATAGTGCAGACCAGGGAAGCAGTGACCACATCTCTGCCAGTATAACACCACCTTGGAAACACCAAAAACTTGCAAACCCCTAGAACTATCTTTGAAAACAATAGCACAAGACAATAGAGCCAAAATGGCAGAGAGAAGCCAGGAAGTTGCCTGAGCTATCCCCCATTTCCCTTGGAAACAACATTAAATCAAGCCTTTAAATGGATTCTAGGGGGACAGAACCAACAAAAAGATGGAATGAAACCATTTTCCAGCTTAAGATGACTTAGAAGCACTTCAGAAAAGGTCTGTCGTACTTGAGTGAAAGGGGAGCACAAGCCAGGGCAGACCGGGTCTGGGCAAACCAGAAGGAGGCTCTTAGATAGAGCAGAGATCAGGAGGCCCCTTGGTCCTGCCTCAGCAGGCTAGTGGCACAGTAGCCCATCTGTGAGGCCTCCAGCCCAATGCAGAAGACAAATTATCAGCTCTGAAACACCAGCACAACAGACATGACTAGGCTGAGAATCCCAGCACACTGGGCAAGTCACCAGAGAGGTCCTGGTACAAAAAGCCAGTGACCAGGCATCTGGTCTCCAGCACAAGAGGCTTAGTACAGTGCCCCCTGAGTCCCAGCAGCAGAGCTTAACTTTAAAAAAACATGAGCAAAAAAACAAAAAAAAAAGTCTTCACCATAGAAAGCTACTATGGCAAAAGGGAAGATCACAACCCAAACTCAGAAGACAACAAAGTCAGAATGCCTACAGATGAAGCTTCAAAGGGGAAAATGAATTGGTCTCAAGTGTAAAAACTCCTATTGGAAGAGCTCATAAAGGATTTTTTTAAATCAAGTAAGAGAGGGAGGGAAAAAATGGGAAAAGAAATGAGAGTTATACAGGAGAATTATGGAAAAAAAGAGTTAACAGTTTGGGAAAGGAAGCAATAAAAACTGACAGAAGAAAACAACTCTTAAAAATAAAATTGGCCACATGGGAGGAAAATCCACTGAAGAACACAACTCCATTAAAAGTAGAATTTGCCAATTGGAAAAGGAGGTACAAAAGCTAATTGAAGAAAATAATTCCTTAAAAATTAGAATTGGACAGGTGGAAGCTAATGACTCTATGAGATATCAACAATCAGTCCAACAAAATCAAAAGACTGAAAAAACAGAAGAAAATGAAAAATACCTCATTGGAAAAGTAATAGACCCATAAAATAGATCCAGGAAAGATAATTTAAGTATTATTGAACAACCTGAAAGCCATGAGGGAAAAAAAATGATACTAGACAGCATCTTTCAAAACATTGTCAAGGAAAAAGATGTCCCGATATCCTAAAAGCCAAGGGTAAGAATAATTGAAAGAATCCACCAATCACCTCCTGAAATAAATCCCAAAATGAAAACTCCAAGGCATATTATAGCTGAATCAGGTCAAGGAGGAAATACTGCAAACAGCCAGAAAGAAACAATTCAGAAGAGAAGAGAATAAATGTGACAGCAGGATAGGATGGAGGGAATTATAGTTAGTCTTTCACAATATGACTATTATGGGAATGTTTTGCATGACTATACATGTATAACCTGTATCAATTTGCTAGCCTTCTCAAAGGCAGTAGGTGGGGAGGGAGGAAGGGAGAGAATTTGGAACTCAACGTTTTAAAAACAAATGTTAAAAATTGTTTTTACATGCAACTGGGAAATAAGATATACAGGCAATGGGGTACAGAAATCTATCCGGCCCTACAGGAAAATAGAAGAGAAAGGAGATAAAAGAAGGGGGGGTGATAGAAGGGAGGGCAGATTGGGGGAAAAGGTAATCAGAATCCATGCCATCTTGGGATGGGGGAGGAAAGAGATGAGGAGAAAATTTGGAACATTGAAAAATGTGGAAGTGAATGTTGAAAACTAAAAATAAAGAAATAAATTTTTAAAAAAGAAACAATTCAAATATCAAGGAGCCACATTAAGGATTACACAGGACTTAGGAGCTTCTACATTAAAAAAAATTGACAGGCTTGGAATATAATGTTCTGAAAAGCAAAAGAGCTTGGATTACAACCAAGAATCAACTACCCAGCAAAACTGAGCATAATCTTTCAGGGGAAAAGATGGACATTCAGTGAAATAGGGGGCTTTCAAATATTCCTGATGAAAAGATCAGAGCTAAACAGAAAATCTTATCTTTAAATACAGGACTCAAGAGAAGCATAAAAAGGTAAACAGAAAAGCAAAAAAACAGACAAATGAATGCATGAACAAACAAAAACATGTTATTCAATAAGATTACATCCATTCATGGGAAGACGGTACTTGTAACTCTTGAGAACTGTATCTCTGTTAGGGCAGAAGGATTATGCATAGACAGATGATGTGGATATAAGTTGACTTTGATATAAAAAAATTAAGGGGCAAAAAATGATTGTACTGAGAGAAGAGGAAAGGGGGAGGCAGAAGAGGGTAAATTATATCACATGAAGAGGCACAAAAGACCTATTATAGTGAGGTGAAAGAGAGGACAGAGGTGAGCATTGTTTAAACCTTACCCTCATTGAAATCAGCTCAAAAGGTAAATAACAAATACATTCAGTTGGGTATAAAAATTTGACTTATGCTATAGGGAAGTAGGAGGGGAAAGGGGAAAGAAAAAGAAAGAGTGGAAGATAATAGAATTGAGGCCAGATTGAGGGAGGTGGAGGTCAGAAGCAAAACACTGGTGAGGAGGGATAGGGTGAAAGGAGATAAAAGTATAAAGAAGGTGTAAAACAGGATGGAGGGAAATACATAGTTAGTAATCATAACTGTGAATGGAAATGAGATGAACTCTCCCATAAAACAGAAGTGGATAGCAGATTGGATTAAAAACCAGAATCCTACAGCGTATTGCTAACAAGAAACACATTTGAAGCAGAGAGATACACACAGTGTAAAGTTAAAAGGCTGGAGCTGAGTATATATTACACTTCAGCTAAAGCTAAAAAAAAAAAAGGCAGGAGAAGTAATCCTGACCTAAGACAAAGCAAAAGCAAAAATAGATTTAATTAAAAGAGATAAGGAAGGAAACAACATCTTGCTAAAAGGTACCATAGACAGTGAATTAATATCAATGCTAAACATATATGCATCAAGTGGTATAGCATCCAGATTCTTAGAGGAGAAGTTCAGGGAGTTCTAGGAAGAAGTAGAGAGCAAATCGATTCTATTGGAGGACCTCAACCTCACCCTCTCAGAAATAGATAAATCTAAGCCAAAAATCGGAAAGAAAAAAAGTTATGGAGGTAAATAGAATTTTTGAGAAGTTACATATGATAGACCTCTGGAGAAAATTGAATGAGTGTAGAAAGGAATATACCATTTTCTCAGTGGTACATGGCACTACACAAAAAATGACCATGTAGTAGGGCATAAAAATCTCACAATCCAATGCAGAAAGGCAGAAATTTAAATGCATGCTTTCCTGATCATGATGCCAGAAAAATTATGTAAAATAAAGGGCCATAGAAAGATAGACTAAAAGTTGATTGTAAACCAAATAATCTAATCCTAAAGAACAAGTGGTTCAAACAAAAAAAAATCAGACAATCCATAATTTTATCAAACAGAATGACAATGCTGAGACAACATACCAAAACTTATGGGATGCAGCCAACGTATTCTTAAAGGAAATTGTATATAAGGGTTTACATGAATAAAATAAAGAGGAGATCAATGAATTGGGCATGCCACTAAAAAACTGAAGAAAGAGCAAATTAAAAATCCCCAATTAAATGCAAAATTAGAATTTCTGAAAATCAAAGGAGAGATTAATAAAACTGAAATAAGAAAACTATTGAACTAAAATAATAAAAACTAAGAACTAATTTTACAAAAAGAAAAGAAAATAGATAAACCTTTTGTTAATTTGATTAAAAGAGAAGAAAACCAAATTAGTCATATCAAAAATGAAAAGGGTGAATTCACCCCCAATGAAGAGGAAATCAAAGCAATAATTAGGAGCCATTTTGGCCAACTGTATGCCAATAAATTTGACAATCTAAATGAAATGGGTGAATATTTATAAAAAATAATAATAATAAATTGCCCAGATTAACAGAAGAGGAAATGAAATGCTTAAATAACCTTTTTTCAGAAAAAAAAGTAAATTAAACACCTCATTAATGAACTTCCTAACAAAAAATCACCAGGCAGGATGGATTTATGAATGAATTCTACAAAACATTTAAAGAACAATTAATTCTAATACTATATAAACTGTTTAGAAAAAAATAGGCAAAGGAGTCCAATGAAATTCCTTTTATGACACAAATATAGTGTTGGTACCTAAACCAGGAAGAGCCAAAACAGAGAAAAAAGTTATAGACCAATTTTCCTAACAAATGTTGATGCAAAAATTTTGAATAAAAGATTATCAAAGAGATGAAAGCAATTTATCATGAGGATAATACACTATGACCAGGTGGGATTTATACCAGGAATGCAGGCCTGGTTCAACACTAGGAAAACTATCAGCAAAATTTCCTATATCAATAACAAAACTAACAGAAATCATATGATTATCTCAATAGATACCAAAAAAGCTTTTGACAAAATACAGCCCTATTCCTATTAAAAACACTAGAGAGAACAGGAATAAACAGAGTTTTCCTTAAAATGATAAGCAATATCTATCTAAAACCATCAGCAAGAATTATATGTAATGGGTGTAAGCTAGAAGCATTCCCAATAAGATCAAGGGTGAAACAAGGGTGCCCATAATCAACACTAGTGTTCAATATTATACTAGAAATGTTAGCTATAGCAATAAAAGAAGAAAAAATTCAAGAGATGTAAAAATTGAAGTAATTAGAATATGCAATGAGAACACCAAACTATCACTCTTTGCAGATGATATATAATGGCATACTTGGAGACCCCTAGAGAATCAAGTAAAAAACTACTAAAAAAATTAACAACTTTAGCAAAGTTGCAGGATATAAAATAAACCCACATAAATCATTAGCATTTCTGTATATTACCAACAAAGCCCAGCAGAAAGAGAAAGAGAAAGAGAAATTCCATTTAAAATCACTGTAGACAATGTAAAATATCTGGGAGTACACCTGCCAAGACAAAGCCAGAAACTATATGAACACAATGATAAAACATAAATAAATAAAGTGAGATCTAAATAATTGGAAAAATATCAATTGCTCTTGGGTAAGCTGAGCTAATATAACAAAAATGAGAATTCTAACTAAATTAATTTACTCATTTGGTGCTATGCCAATCAAACTACTAAAAAGATTTTATGGAGCTAGAAAAAATAACAAAATTCATCAAGAATAGCAAGGGAAATATTTTTTTAAAAACATGCAAAGTAACGTGGGGCAGGGACAAGAAGAATGAGAATTGGAAAAAAAGGACATTGGATCTACTAATTAGCATGTCATCGACAATTTTAGAAAAAGCTATTTTAAAGGTGGCCTAGCCATGCCAGATCTTAGTTTTTATTATAAAGCAGCAAACATCAAAACTAAGAAATAGAGAGGTGCATCAGTGGAATAGGTTAGGTACACAAGACACAGTAGTCAATGACTACAGTAATCTACTGTTTGAAAAACACAAGACTCCAGCTTCTGGAGAACTGGAATTCACTATTTGACAAAAAAAATGCTAGAAAATTGGAAAATAGTATGGCTGAAACTAGGCATAGATCAACATCTTACATCATATACCAAGGTAAAGTGAAAATGGGTACATGATTTAGATATAAAGGGTGCTACTATAAACAAATTAGGGTAGCAAAGAATAGTTTGCCTGTCCAATATATGGAGAAGGGAAGAATCTGTGACCAAACAGAAGACCGAGAACATTATGAAACGTATGATGGAGAATTTTGATTACATGAAATTAAAAAGGTTTTGCATACATAAAACTAATGCAACCAAGACGAGAAGGAAAGCAGAAAGCTGGGAAACAATTTTTATAACCAGTGTCTCTGATAAAGACCTCACTTCTAAAATGTATAGAAAACTGAGTCAAAACTAGAAGAATAGAAATCATTCTACAACTGATAAATGGTCAAAGGATATAACAGGAAGTTTTCAGATGATGAAATTAAAGCTATCTGTAGTCATATGAAAAAATGCTTTAAATCACTATTCATTAGAGAAATGCAAATCAAAACAACTCTGCGGTATCACATCACACCTATCAGATTGACTAACATGACAGAACAGGAAAATGATAAATGTTGGAGAAGATGTGGGAAAATTGGAACACTAATGCATTGTTGGTAGAGTTGTGAACTGATCCAACCATTCCTGAGAGCAATTTGGAACTATGCCCACAGGGCTATAAAACTATGTATATGCCTTTGAGCTAGCACTACCACTACTAGGTCTATATCCCAAAGAGATCATAAAGAAGGGAAAAGGGCCCACATCTACAAAAATATTTATGGTGACTCTTTCTGTGGTGGCAAAGAATTGGAAATTGAGGGGATACCCAGCAATGAGGGAATTGCTGAACAAGTTGTGGTATATGGATGTAATGGAATATTGTTTTGCTATAAGAAATGATGAGCAGGCAGATTTCAGAAAAAAACCTGGAACAACTTACATGAACTGATGCTGAGTGAATTGAATAGATCCAGGAGAACATTGTGAACAGTACCAGCAGTATTTGCAATGATCAACTATGATGGACTTAGCTGTTTTCAGCAATGCAATGATGCATGACAATTCCAAAGGACTCATGATATAAATGCTATCCACATCCAGACAAAAAACTGTGGAGTTTGAATGCAGATCAAAGTATATTACTTTCACTTTTTTTTGTTTCTTCTTTCTCATGGTTTTTCCCTTTTGTTCTTATTCTTCTTTCACAACATGACTAATGTGGAAATATGTTTATCATAATTGTATATGTATAAGCTATATCAGATTGCTGTCTTGAGGAGGGGAAAGGGAAGGAAAGAAAGGAGAAAAATTTGGAACTCAAAAATCTTACAAAAATGAATGCTGAAAACTATCTTTACATGTAATTAAAAATATATAAAAAAATATTAAGTGCAACAAAAAAAGAAAAAGAAAATAGTACAAAAAAGACTGAAGCTAGGGACAGTGCCTCCCAAACTCCAAGTGAGCAGATCCCAACTTTAATATAAAGTTCAAAGTCAAGAAATAGTCTGGGAAAGTTATCAAAACAACAAAAAGAGTTTGACCATAAAAAGCTACTATGATGGCATGAAAGACTGAGACATCAACTCAGAAGAAGACAATAATGTGAAAACAACTACAAACAAAGCATGAAAGAGAAATAGTAGTTGGATATAAGCCCAACAGAATTCCTGAAAGAATTAAAGCTAGAGATAAAAGTGGTAGACGAAAAATTGGAAAAAATAAATGTCATGCAAGAAAATTGTGCAAAGAGAATTAACAGCTTTGTAAAAGAGGCACAAAAAATATATACTAATGAAAATACATCTTAAAAAAATCAGAACTTATCTAATGGTAAAAAAGGCACAAAAGAACTCATTAAAAGGAACAGGTAAAATGGAAAAGGAGTTACAAAAATTCACTGAAAAAAAGAACTCTGTAAAACAGAATTGGCCAAATGGAAAATGAGGTACAAAATCCCACTGAAGAAAATAATTCCTTAAAAATTAGAATTGGGCAAATAGAAGGTAATGACTTCATGAGATATCAAGAAACAATAAACAAAGTTGAAAGAATGGACAAAATAAGAGAAAATGTGAAATATCTCATCAGAAAAAGAACTGACCTGATAAACAGATTAATGAGTTATAGTTTAACAAATGTTGGACTATGTAATCCATGATCAAAAAAGAGCCTAGATATCATGTTTTAAGAAATTATCAAGGAAAACTGCCCTGATTTGACCTAGCCCAGAGTAAAATAGAAATTAAAAGAATTCCCCAATGATTGACTGAAAGAGATCTAAAAATGAAAACTTCCAGAAATATTATAGCAAAATTCCAGAGTTCCTAGGTCAAAGAAAAAATATTTCAAAGCCAGAAAGAAGCAATTGAAATACCATGGAGCTACCGTCAGAATTCATGTAAAAGAAGCTAAGGGATTAGAATATGACATTCCAGAAGGAAAAGGTGCTAGGATTACAATCAAGAATAACTTACTCAGAAAAACTGAGTATAATCTTTCAGTGAGGGGAAGGAATTGATATTTATTGAAATAGAGGACCTTGAAGCATTCCTGATGAAAAGACCAGAGCTGAATAGAAAATCTGACATTTAAATACAAGGCTCAAGCACAAAATAGTAAACAGGAAAGAGTAATTGTAAGGATCTCAATAAAGTTATTATATTCCTATATGGGAAGATGATACATGTACCTCCTAAGAAGTTTATCATTGTTAGGGATGTTAAAATGAATTGACATAGAAGACATGGGCATAAGTTGATTATGTTGCAATTATCTCCAAAAACTGAAAGGGTGAGAAAGAGCGATGAGAAGGCAGAAGAGAGAGGTAGAATCAGGCAATTTTTCTCACATAAGGTAGATTGCAAGGAAGAGCTTTTAGAGTAGAGGAAAAATGGGAGTGTAGTGGGCAATGATTGAACCTCATTTTCATCAAAATTGGTTCAAAAGAGGGAAGAAAAATATACATACATATATGTGTGTGTGTATATATGTACATATATATATGTAAATATATATGTACATATATACACACACATACATACCGTCTCTCTCTCTCTCTCTCTCTCTCTCTCTCTTTCTCTCTCTCTCTCATACACGCGCGTACGCACACACACACACACACACACACACACACACACACACGTTTGGTTACAGAAATCTATTTTACCCAATAGGGAGATATGAGTGTAAGGTGATAAGGCATGTGAGTTATAATTGATTAATTCAGTATCAAGATGGGTGAAATAAAGAAGGGAATGATTAACCAACTTAAGGTAAATTTATCGAGTGCTGAAGGTACATCATAAATCAATCTTTTATTGCTAAAGTCATTCAATAAACATTTATTAAGCAATCATTAAATAACAAGCACTGTGTTAAGCACTGGGGTTACAAAAAAAAAGAAAGGCAGAAACAATCTCTGACCTCAAGGAGTTCACAGTTTAATGGGAGAGAGAATATTAAAAAATATGAACAAACAAGATATATACAGGAAAACAGGAAATGATCATTAGAGGGAAGACACTAGAAGTAAGATAGATTGTGAATGGCTTCCTGTGGAAGGTGAGATTTGAGGGAATTGAAATAAACTTGGGAAACCAAGAGACCAAGATGAATAGGGAGAATATGCATGCATGAAGGATAGCCAGAAGAATGCCTGTCTTAGTAGCTAAGTATAGATAAAATTTCAAAGACTCAATTCCAATAAAAGACAAACAAATTAATTCATCAAAAGTGTGATTATATTTGGAGTCAATTACATATGTTAAATTTTCCCTACATGCAAATTTTACATTCACAAAGCCTTTAATGAAATCACTGGAAAGTCTATAAACATCCAAGAATTAGTGAAAGAAACTGAAATGCCATCCTGGTGGGAAAAGAACAAAGGGTATATGCTTTAGAAAGCTGACCAAATATGAATGCCAACCCTCCACCAATCTATTTGACCCCTACCTTCTGGCCACGAGAATTATAAGCATACTAACAGTCCAGAATCATGTACAAAGTTATTATAAACATCTCAAAAATATTTTTTGCCCTAAATAATGGTAAAGTTAATATTTTCTCTTGTGATTTACATGAAATTAGGTTGGCAATGTTTAATTTTCACTCAAGCCCATGGGAAGACAAGAAATCTTTCCTGTTTGTCCGTTGTCCAATCAGATTAGAGCACTGACTTGGGAAAAAGGCTAAATAAAAGTAAGTATAAAATAAATACAATATAGGCATTTTTAAACTGTTTTGAGTTTACAGATTTTTTATATTTCCCAAGTTGGTTGGAGTCATTGAGGTAGAAGGGGATTTAACAGAAACATAATTTTCTGTTTTTCTGTTGGATTTTTTTTTCAGCTAATAAATCATGAAGGAAAGGAAATTGTGCTTCTGTCCCACCCAGATGCTGTATTGAGGGGGTGTAATTTAGGAACCAGAGCAAGTAACACTTGCCTATTCATGCAGAATTCTTACGGTCAGTAAGAACAAATGGTGCCATTGAATGTGTTTTCTTGTGGAACCTTACTTATGTGCTCAATCCAGACAACTGACAACAAGACTGCTTTTTTATTTAGAAGACATCTTTTCTCTGAACTCTTTTCTTGCTGACAGCTTCAAACTTGACTTCAATATTTCCACTGAATTTGTAGTCTCATCCATGTGATAACTCTTATCAATATTATAAATTGTAACCCATCCTTGCTATCTCATCCAGTGCAATTTTTTTCCATATACTTCAATAAATCTTCTGCAAGGGAACTACTTGCCTTTACGCAAAGATTGGGACCTTTCTCTAGATCTCCTGATGGTAAATGATTGTCAGTGCAATCTGGCCACCTCTCAATCTGCCTTTATGAAAAGCTGTCCTCTTTTTCTGGCATACTTATCTTTGATTTACTTCAATCAAACAAGCATTCATTTAACAATCTGTGTGAGACATTGCATTAGGATCTGGAGATATATAGAGAAAAAATATAACATTAATAGATTAATAGATAATAGACAGATAGATAAAGATATTGGAATAGAGATAGACAGAGAGAGAGAGATGAAGACAGATATATATAGATATATAGATAGATATAATATATAGATATATAGATAGCTATATAGATATATAGATATATATATAGAGATATAGAGAGAGAGAGACAAAGAGAGAGAGAGAGAGAGAGAGAGAGAGAGAGAGAGAGATCTTTCTATTGAAAATGTCACACTATACTGAAGTAAACAATTGATAAATAAAAAGAAAACATATAGGAGAGGGCGGAAATCATAGCTATGTAGATAGATACATGTAGATAGAAAGCCATGATCCTGGACTCAGGAAGACCTGATTTTAAATCCTGCCTCAGACACAATCCTGGACAAGTCACTTAACTTCTAACTACTTTGGTTTTCTCAACTGTAAAGTGGAAATAATAATAGCACCAACCTTCCAGGGCTGTCATGAGGATCAAATGAGTTAATATTTAATAAAGTACTTAGCACAATTCCTGGCTCGTAGTAGGAGCTTAATAAAAACCTGTTTCCTTCCTCCCAGAAAAAGCTCTGTTAAGAGGTGGCACTTGAGATGACCACTGAATTTAATAAAAGTTTTAAGAAATAAAAAGTTTGAATCTCAATTTTTTTGTTTATTCCCTGGGTAAATTTGAGTAAGTCCCTTCCTCTTTTATGCCATCTTTTATGAACAATTTGATTTTTTGAAAATAATAAATGTCTCAGCTTTACATGCTTATATTTTATTGGGAGAAAAGATATACACAGATAGCTAAATGAAAAATATATAAAGTGATTGGGGAAGAATGATAAAGATTTCATTTAAGAAGTGGGAAACTTCTTAAGTTTTCTAGGAAACTAGAGATTCTCAGAGATTGAGGGGTGTAGGAAATATATTCTAGGTGGGGAGGTCAATCTATGATATTTTTCTGAATCTCAGCCACAATTGGACCTTCCCTGTTCTATATATGTGAATTCTACCCTCATCTCTATTGAAGTTTATCCTGTTTATTTCTGAAATGTTTGGTTTGTAAATATTTCATCTTCATAGAAATGCCTGCAATGTGATTCTCAAAGCAAATAATGAATAATATTCCTTATCATCTCCAAAATAAAATTATCTTTAAATCTCAAAAAAAAGCTATTTTTTTATGCTTGGTATTTACTTTGTAAACCTTATCTTTTCAATAGTTTTAACTTCAGAACAAAGACTTCTCCTATATTCCTTAGAGAACCTAGAACAAAGTGGAACATACACTTTGTTTCAAATTATTTGTTGCTGAAATTTTGCACAAGCTCTAGAGATCCCAAAACACAGAACTAAGGATTGAAAATTCGGAGGCATTCTTTTACATTGGAAAGAGTGCTAGCCCCTCTGACAAGTTACTTAACCTTCCTAGGCCTCAGTTTCCTCACCAGTAGACACTAGCTGTGTGACCCTGGGCAAGTCACTTACCCTCAGTTTGCCTTAATCCATTAGGAAAGAAATGACAAACCACTCCAGTACCTTTGCCAAGAAAACCCCATGGATAGTATGATCCACAGGCTCACTAACAGTTGGACACACTGAGTGACTAAACAACAACAACAGTGAGGAGGCTGAATTAAATAGTGTCTAAGGTGCCTTCCAGCTATAAATATATTAAATCCTATGATCCAGGTGAAAGTCTTCTTTAACTATCAGACCAAATGTAAATGGATTTTAGCAGGCTATGTATGTTCATTAAAAGAAGTTTGAGGATCAACATTTGAGAATGTGTTGGATGAAGGCTGTGACAATGAGCTTTTCATCTACCTTTTACAGGACTCAGTTGCTTATGAGAAGGAGTGTAAACATTTGTGGAATCTATATTAATTTTGTCAAGCTACCATAATTTACATAATTTAAGAAGTTGCTGCTTGAGAACACTAAATGATCTCTGTTTTACCAGAATTAATGCTGCTACAGCTACTTCTCAAATTCCCTGGGATCTGTTTATACACATTTAACTCCTAATATCCTGTTTTGCTAAAGAGAACAATGACAGATTAGTACTCTGTGATTAGTGATGAACAAATTCACCCAGTCAGTATCTACCGATCATCAATTATATTTATATCCCTTTGCTAAGCACTGTACAGTATTAAAAAGGATGCCAAAGTCAAAGTCCCTGCTTTCAGGGAACCTATCATCTAATAGTGGGACAGACCTTAAAAAGATATCTGGAAGATGGTGGAGCAAAAGCAGTGACTTGCTTGAGCTCTCCCCCAAAACCCCTCCAAATACCTATAAAAAATGGCTCTAAACAAATTCTAGAGCAGCAGAACCCACAAAAAGACAGAATGAAACAAATTTCTAGGACAAGACAACCTGGATGGTTGGTTAGAAAGGTCTATTGCACCAGGCTGTGAAAGAAAAGCAGGTCAGTGTGGATGCACCCACAGGCAAAGACCAGGCCTCATTGAACCTGGAGCAGGCATCAGAGGACTGAATCACAGGCAGCTGCGGCAGATTCCAGACTTCTCAACACACAAACACCAAAGTCAACTTAGAAGATCTGTAGGAAAAGTTTGTGATCACAGTAATAGAGAAGCTGGGTTCCAGCCCCAGTCCTGTCGCAACCCCAGGGCAGTGGCTGCTTCCTGAGCTTCTGGCCCACAGACTGAGGGGGAATCAAGTGGTTGATCAGAGGGGGATTGCAGAGATCTCTTTGCTGATGCTGAGGCAGGATTGTCTTGCTTTTCCTGTGCTTGTAATTAGGTCACAGTACTGGGTGGTGGTTCTGGGGCAAGGAGGAATGCTGGCATGGTCCCTCATAGACCAGAGCACAGGCCAGGAAAGGACTAAACAACTCACCCTTGATCATAACATCTTGGAAGAACTGAAAACTTACAGGTCCCTAGAAGTAGTTATGAAAACACCTGCATAAAGCCCCCAAAGCTTGGGACAGTACATTCTCCACACCGGAAACAGACCTCTACCTTAACAAAGAGTTTATAACTCAAATAATTGGTTCGGATCATGACCAAGCAGTGCAAAAAGAGTCAGACTATAGAATCTTACTTTGGTGACAAAGAATATCAAAACATACAACCAGAAGAAGACAACAAAGTCAAAGCACCTACATCCAAAGCCTCCAAAAAAAATATGAATTGGTCCCAGGCCATGGAAGAGCTCAAAAAGGATTCTGAGAAGCAAGTAAGAGAAGTAGAGGAAAAACTGAGAGTGATGCAAGAAAATCATGAAAAACAAGTCAATAGCTTGCTTAAGGAGACTTTAAAAAATACTGAAGAAAATAACACCTTAAAAAATAGCCTAACCCAAATGGCAAAAGCGGTCCAAAAGGCCAATGAGGAGAAGAGTGCCATCAAAAGCAGAATTGGCCAAATAGAAAAGGAAGTACAAAAGCTCACTGAAGAAAACATTTCCTTAAAAATTAGAATGGGGCAATTGGAAGCTAGTGACTTTTTGAGAAATCAAGAGACTGCAAAACAAAACCAAAAGAATGAAAAAATAGAAGACAATGTCAAATATCTCATTGGAAAGACAACTGACCTGGAAAGTAGATCCAGGAGAGATAATTTAAAAATTATTGGATTATCTGAAAGCCATGATCAAAAAAAGAGCCTAGAAATCATCTTTCAAGAAAGTATCAAGGAAAACTGCCCTGATATTCTAGAACCAGAGGGTAGAATAGAAATTGAAGGAATTCACCAAATACCTCTAGAAAGAGATTCCCAAAGGAAACCTCCTAGGAATATTGTAGCCAAATTCGAGAGTTCCTAGGTCAAGGAGAAAATATTGCAAGCAGCCAGAAAGAAACAGTTCAAGTATTGTGGAAACACAATCAGGATAACACAGGACTTAGCAGTTTCTACTTTAAGGGACTGCAGGCATGGAATATGATATTCCAGAGGGCAAAGGAGATAGGATGACAGCCAAGAATCACCTACCCAGCAAAATTGAGTATAATCCTTCAGGGAGGAGAATGGATATTCAGTGAACCAGAGGACTTTCAAGCATTCTTGATGAAAAGACCAGAGCTGAATAGAAAATTCAACTTTCAAATAAAAGACTCAAGAGAAGCATGAAGAGGTAATCGTAAGGGACCCTATTAAGGTTGAACTGTTTACATTCCTACATGGAAAGATGATATTTGTAACTTAGGAGATCTTTGTCAGTATTAGGGTGGTTGGAGGGGAAAAAAATTATATGTATAGATAGATTGATAGATAGAGGGCACAGGACGAATTGAAGATCAATGGGTGATATCTGGAGAATAAATTCAAGAGGTGAGAGAGGATTATACTAGAAGAAGAAAGGGAGAGGTAGAATGGAGTAAATTATCTCACATAAAACAGACAAGAAAAGGCTTTTATAGTGGAGGTGAAGTGGGGAAGGTGAGAGGGAATCAGTGAATCTTATTCTCATTGGATTGGGCTTAAGGAAGGAATAACATACACACTCAATTGGGTATGGAAAGCTATCTTACCCTACAGGAAAATAGGGCAGAAGGGGATAAGAGAGTGGGGGGATGATAGAAGGCAGGGGGTAATCAGAAACAAACCCTTCTGAGGAGGGATAGGGTCAAAAGAGAGAATAGAATAAATGGGTGGGATAGGATGAAGGGAAATATAGCTTTCCACAGCATGACTACTACGGAAGTGTTTTGCATGATTACATAAGTATAACCTGCATCGAGTTGCTTGCCTTCTCAATTAGGGTGGGTGGGGAGGGAGGAAGGGAGAAAATTTGGAACCTAAAGTTTTAAAAACAAATGTTAAAAAATTGTTGTCACAGGCAACTAGGAAATAAGATACATAGTCAATGGGGTATAGAAATCTATCCTGCCCTACAGGAAAATAGAAGCAGAAGAGAATAAAAGAAGTGTGTGGGGGGAGATAGATGGGAGGGCAGATTAGAGGAAGGGGTATTCAGAAGGTACATTGTCTTAGGGCTGGGGGGAGGGACAAGATGGAGAGAAAATTTGGAACTCAAAATCTTGTGGAAGTAAATGTTGAGAACTAAAAATAAATAAATTAATGAATCTTTAAAAAAAAAGATATCTGAACAACAAAAACAAAAAAACAAAAAGGAAACAAAAACACACCTAATTAATTATACTCATACCTAAGCGCTCAAGTCTTTTAACATCTTCCTCCAAGACCAAATTATGTTGGGGAAATGATCTTGCTTTCTCAAATCCTATACCAAGGAAATAGCTTCAGACAAAGATTGGGTTTCCATTACAGAATTTCTAACTTACAGAACATCATAGGTGGAAGGGGACCAAAGACCATCTATATAAGTCCTAACTATATAGCTAAATGACACAATAGAGAGATCAACATACTTGGAGTCAGGAAGTTATAAGTTCAAATCTTACTGGTGACCTTTGGAAGTCACTTAACCTTTTTAAGTCACAGTTTCCTTATAGGTAAAATGAGAAGCTTGGACTCAGCCTCTAAGGTAAGGTACCTTAAAGTGTTTTATATTTCAAATCTATGATCTATAATCCACATGGAAGAAAAAATCCCCTTCATAACAAACTCAATTGATGAATGTGTTGTTGAAGATGGGACACAAGAGGAGGAAAACAGGTACCTCTGGAAGAAGGAATGGCCAATAGATACGTACCAAAATATTCACTGCAACATTTTTGTGGAGGCAAAAACCTGAAAACAAAAGTTTTGTCAATTTATTGAGGGACGGCTGGTCAATTTATTGAGGGATGGCTGAACAAATCGTGGTATATGAAGATTACAGAATATTATTATGCCATAAGAAAAGGATATTCAAAGACACATGTGAAAGTATATGAATGGAAGCAGAGTAAAATAAACAGAACCTGAATAACAATATTTACAATAACCACAAAAATGTAAACAAAAGGATTACTAAAATGAACTTTGAACAAATATACTGACTAATCTTAGACCAGGAGAAGAAAAGTGGACGTACCAGCCCGTATGCAAGAGAGAAGATAGGAGGTGGCAACTGCTGTGGAATGTTGTATACACTGCCAGATTCAGTCATTATGTGAAGTTTGTTTTGATGAACTGTTTTTCTTTCTTACAACAGAAGGTTCATTTGGTATGTGGGGACTAATAGTGACAGCCAAGAAAGTCTAAAATGTGAAAACAAAATGTATCACTGAAATTGACCTTTAAAAATTAATTTTAAATTTTAAAGAAGAGAGAGGGTCATCAGCAGTAACTAGAATTATACAACCATAAATGGTTTTTGCCAAGCTACAGCAGAGCAGGGAAGCAGAGCAGAGGAAAGTAAGGCAAAGAGAAGACAATTGGAAAGAATTCTCAGGAGCAGGAATTTTAATTTGCTCCTCAAAGTAGTTGGTAGACATTGCAAGCTTCTGAGAAGAATGACAATCTAAAGAATGATTTCAAGAAGATTCTTTTTGCTATAAAACTTAAGTAAATTATTTTCTGTCTGCACTGAAAAAAAATACAATAATATTATATTTTGGCTTTTGCAGAAGAAAATAATTTGATTTTTTAAATAATCTTTAAAGTATCACATTTCTTATGCAAAATTAATTTTTTTAATAAGGCACCAAGTGACATGTATATTAAATAGGAAAAAGAGAAAGAAGAGAAAGCATTACCAAAAAAGTAGTCTTATTTTTAATAGTCCAATATATCAAGTGCTCTATATAATGCATTTTATTATAATGTCTTAATCTGAAGAGTAAGTGATAAATTGCCTCAGAAATTAGACAAAAGAAATATATCTACCCAATGTGGTTTGTCTGGCACCTTCAAGATTAGGGCAGTGAATAACCTAACCTTACTGTGTTTACATATTAAGCTAATCTACACATTATGGCAGCTTGGGGCCTCTCACTTATCAGAGTAATAAAAACAACAGTTAAGGACCAGAAGCTTTATGGTCAGGAAAAGAGGTCTCAATCAAGGCTTTTGATTAGTTTTCTACCTCTAAGACTACAGACAGGGAGTGACTGGGGATTGGTCAGCAAGGTCTGTTTATTCTATAGATCATGGATATTTCTACCTCAAAAAGCTGGACAGTAATACAGGTAATCAAAAGATGCTATCTGTTAAATTAAAATTTATAACTTTACAATGTCACCAGATAAACTATTGTGGGAAAAATGTGGTTTATCCTACCACTGGCAACAATAAAGCCCATGTATATACCACCCAAACCCCGAAGTATTCAAGATTTTTCTTTTTTTTTTTCAGTGAGGCAATTGGGGTTTAGTGACTTGCCCAGGGTCACACAGCTAGTCAGTGTCAAGTGTCTGAGGCCAGATTTGAACTCAAGTCCTCCTTACTCCAAGTCCAGAGCTCTATCCACTGTACCACCTACCTGCCCCATTCATGCTTCTTTTAAAAACTCATTATGTCAGCAAATTCTTCTAAACTATTTGTTAAGTATTTATACTGTAAATCTATACTGTCTTTTATGTGCAGTTTCCAGTGAGTAAAAGCATTTCCTTTCTTTCTCTTAATTTTGTGCCCTTCAGCTCTCATTTGGGAAACTCTTTAATGATTACTCAGACATAAATCAGGGATAATACTTGCATCTGCAGTGATATGGTAAACCATGCACTTCTAAAGCTCTCCTAAAGCTCTACATCAGAGAAGCATCATAGCTCTAGAGCTCTAACAGACCTCTAAGGCCACCTATTCCAACTTCTTCAATTAATAGAGACAGAAACTCAGACCCACACAGGTGAATTACTTATCTCACAAAAATCGTGTAAGAGGTAGGATCTGAACTGATGTCTTTTGACACCAGAGTATGCATCCTTCCCACTACACCACACTATCTCTCTGTCATCAGACTTCCTTCCTACTTTTCTTCTTTCCTTCTTTCTTTCTTTCTTCCTTCCTTCCCTTTTTCTCACTCAGTCTCCTGTACTTTAAGATGGGGAAAATACTAACTACCTCCCAGTGTTATTGTGAAAATCAAATGAGATAATTTTTGTAAGTACTTAGCACCATGCTTGGCACATAATATGTGCTTTAAAAATATTGCTATCCTATCTCCTTTCCCTTTGTTTAAAGCTTGGGACAAGCTCTTTGTTGTCACCCCCACCGCTGGTCAGTAGTAGCACAAAAATCTCACTTTCCCTCTAACAAGCATGAGTAATCTTTTAACTTAGCACTATGTTCTGAGGGACTTCAGTTCAACAGGACGGTGCAAAGGAATTCTGTCAGAGAATGTCAATAGTTGACTACTGATCTTGCTCACCACTGAAAGGTGGTGGAGGGACTATACCCTGATGGTAGTAGTATAAGAGGAGAGAGGGAGGAATATTGATGTTACAAAAGTGAAATCAATAGGCCTTGGCAAGTGACTGGAGATGCAGAGGGAGATGGGTCACAGATAATGAGTCAAGGATGACATCCAAGTTATAAGGATGGTCCTTAGTCATTTAGTCAATAAAAAAAAAAATGTTAAGCACCTACTATATGCCAGGGACTGTGCTAAAAGCTGAGGATACAAAAAGAGGCAAAACACAGTACTTGCCCTCAAAGATCTGGGAAACAACAAGCAAAAAAATAAGGAAAATAAAGCTAAATAGGAAATAAATAAGAAATAACAGAGATGGCATTAGAATCAAGAATAATTGGGAAAGGTTTCCTGTGGAATATAGAATTTTAGTTGGGACTTCAAGGAAGTCAAGGAAGCCAGTATGCAGAAGTGATGAGGGAGAGCATTCAAAGGATAGGGGACAGCTAGAGAAAATTCTGGGAGCTGAGACATGGAGTACCTTGTTCATGAAATGGCAAAGAAGGCAGTGTCACTGAATTGAACAGTTTGTGGTGAGAAGTAAGGTGTAAGAAGATGGGAAATGTGGGAGGGGGCTAGATTATGAAGGGCTTTGAATGGGGGGTTGACATGGTTGGTCCTGCATGTTAGGAAAATCACTTTGGTGGCTGAATGGTGGATGAATTGGAATGGGGAAAGAATAGAGACAGGTAGACTAACCAATAAGCTATTGCAATGCCAGGCATGAGGTGATAAGGGCCTGCATCAGAGGGGTAGCAATGTAGGAGAGAAGAGTGATATTTGGCAGATATCACAAAAGTGAAATCAGTAGGTCTTAGCAACAAATTGGACACAGAGGGTGAGATATTGGGAGGAATCCAGGATGACTTCTAGGCTATCAGTCCAAGGAAAGGGAGGATGATGTTGCCCTCTACAGTAATAGGAAGTTAGTGAAGTGGGGGAAGTTTAGGAGGAAGATAATGAGTTTGATTGTAAACACTTTGAATTTAAGATGCATACTGGTCATCCAATTTGAGATGTCTGAAAGGCAGCTGAAGATGTGAGATTGGAGGTCAGTAGAGTGCTTGGGGCAAGATAGGTAGATTTGTGAATCAGCAGCACAGAGATGATATTGCCATGGGAGTTAATGAGATCACCAAATGAAATATAGAAGAAGAAGGCTCAGAATAGACCTCTGTGGAACACCTGTGGTTAGAGAGCAGGATCCAGATGGGAATCCCACAAATACACAGAGAATGAGCTATTCAATAGTTAGGAAGAGAGTGGTGCCCCAAAAACCTAGAGAGAAGAGAATACCAAGGAAGAAAGCATGATCAACAGTGTTAAAGTCTGCAATGAGGTCATGGAGAACTATTGAGAAAAGGCCATTGGATTTGGTGATTAAGAGATCATCAGTAACTAGAGAGAGCAGTTTTAATGGAATAATAAGGCAAAAAGTCATATTACCACTTATGAGTATCTGAGAAAACATCAAGAGGAGAGAAAATAGACGGACCTATTTTACATGACCTTTTCAACAAATTTGGCCATATGGGGAGAAGAGATATAGAACAATATTTAGCTGGGATAGAAGGATCAAATAAGCTTGTTTTTTTTTTTCAAGGTGAAGGAGAAATGGGCATGTTTGTAGGTATCAGTGTATGCCGACAGGGAGAAATTGAAAATAAGTGATAGATCAGGGATGACAAGAGGGGACAATCTATTGCTTAGCCATGTAGCTAAAGATAGATATTAAATTTTGTTTTATTTATTGTTTTTGTTGACTGTAAAAAGTAAAACATAGAGTTTTGAAAAATTTGAAAGAATCACATCTATAATGAGAAAATGACTGTATAAAAATGTTACAAAGGTAGCCAATTTCCCTTTGGTGTATTTCTAATTTGTTAAAAAATTTCTTGATATTAAGCTTAAATTTGCCACCTTACAAGTATGGAGCGGTTGCTCCTTCTTTTGCCCTACAAAGAAGCAGAATACATCTAATCCCTTTCTAAATCAGGGAATAAACCTTAAAATACTTGAAGATGGCTATGTTGGCAAAGCCACCTCAAGTTCCATCAACTTATCCTCATATGTTCTCAAGACCTTTCTGCTCTCTCCTCTGAACATTATCCTTCCCATCAATGGACAACCTAGGATATGACACTCAAAACCGAACAGAGCATTCCCAATGTGATCTAATCATGGCAGAGCACTGTGGAATTATCCACCTCCTAATTCAGCGTGCAGTCACTGAAGAACATTCTGAAAGCAAAGCAGCAGAACCACCATTTTGTAATCTCTCCTTTTTTTTTTCTGGTACAAAAGTACCTCACTGCAAGGTCATTGTGATCTGACATGATAAAATTGTTGTTAATCAACCTTTCAATATTGATTAAATACAAGATGAGTCAAAGATGAAAATCAACAGGTGGGCTGAGGTTGATATCATGTATGCCTGGGAATTCTCCTGGATCCCTGCTCCAACTTTTCTTTAACCAAGTATAAAAGTATTTGAGACAGAGGCTGATTTCTCCTTGAGCCAAGTATAAGCCTGTCTTGGGAATAAGAATTGCAAAGGCAATCCCTACCTGCACTCTGGGAGTATTCATTACTAGTGTGGAGGGGAAAACTAAGCCCTTTTGGGAGGTTTAGAGATGCAAATACAAATGCCACATTTTTCTTAAATAAAATTGAGCCTTATGGATTTCTTGTCTTTGAGGTGAAGAGGATGAGTGGTAACAATAATGTGTAATTTTAAGCAGAGATGGCCTAATAACTATGCAGTTTTAAGCAGAGATAATTGAACCAAGAATTCTTTGGAAAAGAGAAGTCATAGGAAAGTATGGCAAGATCTTTTTTTTCTCCGCACTTGAAAAAAGTATGTGTGTCCAATGACACTAGGCTGGCAGTATGCAAGACTACTAGCAACACACACAACAAAAGGAGAAAGTAGCAAAATGTGTGTCATTCTGATTATATTTTTGTTTTTGATAACTGGTGTTTCAGCATGTGGGGCAGCTACAGTGAGCCACAAATGTAATAAATCCTTTCTGAGTGGCAATGCCTCTGGCAGGGGCGGGAACCTGTGCCCTTGAGGCCACATGTGGCCCTCTAGGTCCTCAAGTGTGGTGCTTTGACTGAATCCAAACTTCACAGAACAAATCCCTTTAACAAAAGGATTTGTTCTGTAAAACTCAGACTCAGTCAAAAGGCCTAACCCAAGGACCTAGGAGGCCAAATGTGGCCTTGAGTCCGCAAGCTCCCCACCCCTTGTAGTGTATTAAACTCTAGATCACAAATTAGAAGATTTCATCTCTGCTCTCATGGTCCTAAATAATCACACCAAGCATAGATACACAGAATCTAAGAATGCGAAAGGACCTTGAGAGTCATGGAAAGAACCTTCAACTAGATGATCTCTCTACTGTATCTCCCAGCTCTATTCATCACATAAGCAATAGTTTTGTGAAAATTTGCATGGTGAGTACAGTGCCGGCCTGAAAATCAGGAAGACCTGAGTTCAAAACCTGACTGATTCTTTACCATGTGGCCTTAGGCAAGCTTATCCTCTGGAAGCCTCAGTTTCTTCATCTCTATGAAAGAGGAACGGTAATAATAGCTTTTCCTTCCAACAATGTGGTTGCGTGGTATGACATAATACTTGTAAAGCATTTTGTAAACCTTAAAGCACAACATAAATGTTAGGCATTCTTATTCTTTCTGAAAAATAAAACCCCCAATTTTATGCCAACAGTACTCCACTTAGCAATATTCTCTTCTGATGCAAAAAATCTAACTGAAAATTGGCCTAATTTTTATTCATCACACTGTGACCAATGCTGTGGTTGGTGTTTTGGGGAATATACACATGTACACACACACACACACACACACATTCGGTCTGAAAAGTCTTATTGAAATATAAAGTTTAAAAGTCTAAACCTGCATTAAGACTTTTGGGAAACCATATAGACTAGACATATGCATGGTGTTCCTAAAGCCGTAAGCTTAAGTAGCTTACAACTTCACTAAGATTTTTGGAACACCCTGTATTTGAGGCATGGTATTCATAGGATTAGAGATTTAGAACTGACAAGAACCTTAGAGATGATCTAGTCAAACCCTTTTCATTCACTCATTTTGTGCCTCAGGAAGAATCACACAGAAAACAAACGGAAGATTCAGGATTATTACTTAGTCTCTCATTTCTGACTCGAAACTCTCGTTCTGCACAATCTCATGTGAATAACTGAAGAACAACATACCAAATCAATGTATCATGCAAGGAGTAAGTGTCCTGGGGTCAGCAAAAGGGGAGACCTGTGCCTACACCCGACCAGTAATTCAATTCTTATTGGCAGGCTTCCTTTGATTATTAGAATATGAACTTAGGTCTGGGCATAGTTGCCAGCTGAAACGCCCCCCCAAAAAAAGCTTTTCTTCTATCTTTTTACAGAGTCTCTTACTTTGTTTTTGAAATCTTGATTCATTACCCTATAGAATTATTTTTCATCCACCTGACACAATAATTCTTGAGGAGTTATTCTAATACCAGAATTCTAGCATAAAAACAATAATGAGGAGGGTGTATGTGTGTGTATGTTTCTCCTCATTGTTCAGTTTGAAAAATTCAGTTCACTTTGACAAAGTTCCCTTTAAATTCCCCTAGAGTCCCATGGCTCTTTTAAAGCCAGCAAAATGATAATTCTATAAGTAACAAAAGGCCTAATCACCATGATATTCTAAAAGGGTGACAATAAAGGGACAAGATCAAATCATAGAATTTAAATGACAGAAGAAGCCTCTGACGCCAGCTCAGCTCTCCCCTGAACAAGCATCACCTCTCAAACCTACATTGTAGGTGGCCATCCATTCTTTGATTAAAAATCTCTAAAAGAGAAATCCTTCTGAGGCAGTCCTTTGAAATTTTGGATAGTTCAAATTGTTAGGAAGTGGTTTTTTTTTTGTTTTGTTTTTTGTTCCTTTCCATCAAGTTTCAATTTACTTCTTTGCAATTTCCACCCAGCATTCCTATTACTTTCCTCTGGGGCCAAAAAGAGCAAAAATAATTCCTTTTTCAGGTGACAGTACTTCCAATACCGGAAGACATATTTCATGTACCCTCCAACATAGTAGTGCATGCTGAAAAAAAGATGTTCTGTTTTCTTTTTCAAAAGGGAAGCAAATTTGCAGATAAGAACTGACCTTGACATCAATTTCCATTTGAATGATGAATTCTCATTTGCAAACCAACTTTCTGTTACTGGGCGATATTAACCCAAGTCTCTGACTGAGTAATATACGTAGTTCTCAGCAAACATTTGTATTCTACAGGAAAAGATGGTGTTGTTTCAATCATGGACAAGTGATGAAATGCTATTTAACAGGCGGTACCTGCCTGTTAAAAGAGATTGAACAAGCTGTTGTAGATGGGCTTGTATAGAAACAGTCCCACAAACTTTTTCTTCTACAGGAAGGAGGGCTGCTATATGATTTCCCCTTAATTCTAGTGTCTGGCTTCTGTTAATTATTTCCGATTTATCCTGTATGTGGTTTGTAGAGCTGTTTACATGTTGTCTCCCCCACTAGACTAGGAAGGCTTAACAGCAATAGTTGACTTTTGCCTTTCTTTGTATGCCCAGTGCCTAGCATAGTGTATGGCACAAAATAGGTACTCATAAATGTTAATTGACTAACTTACCTCCTTATAGAGAGCTACTTAACTTTCTAGATCCGTGATTCAATAGAAATAGCTCTGGATTTGGATTCTGAAGATGAAAGTTCAAATCCCAGATCTATCACTTCCTACCCATGTGATCTTGAGTATATCATTTGAATTCTCTCAGCTATCCTTTACTCATGCCTAACTGCTGAGATGCTAAGATCTTTTTTCTGAGTCTATGAACTTATGAAACCTTCTGACTCTTAAACTATGAAACTATTTAAATACCTTTACTATTATCATTGAGAAAAAATGTTTTGAAATATTGTCTCATTAAGTATACACCATTGATATCCTATATGTGAACATTACATTTCTACAACTATTCTCCTTCATAGAAACTCCTGAAGGATACAGAAGGATCCCATATGTGTGCGAAAAATTTAATGCAAATAGTGAAAAATAAAATAAAGGAGGACAGAGAATATTTAAAACTAAGAAGGAAGGGGAGAAATCATTGGCAGAAGGGGTTGTGGAAATTAAATTCATTTTCAGTAAACTTTCTTCATTTTAAAAAAAATTATCAACGTAACAACCAACAAATGAATTGAGCATCTCCATATACAAGGTAGAACAGGAAAAGATGATGACATATGAAACTGCAAATCTCAATTACAAACAACTTGCTTCCCTTTTTAAGCATATAATATACTCAAGTTTTAAATCAGCAATAAAAATGATTGCAAAAAAAAAGAGTAAAATAAGACCCATCCATCACATCAGAAGAGGAAGGTAAATGGCAAAAAGGATTTCCTGTGCAGCAGTTTGGCAAGCTGAATCCTGCACACACAGAGTGAAATGTCTTAAAGGGTTGTGGAGGAAACTACTAAGAAGTAGCAATGTTGAGTAAAGGGGGTTGGGGCTTGAGTGTCAGAGGAAGCAGATGCACTTCACTGGAGTTCTGCAGGAAGTTTAATAAAGTCTAGAGACTCTAAACTGGCAAACCCTAGCAGCTGGCCTAATCTTATATTTAATCTTGCATTCTAACAGTCGCAGGAACAAGCAAGTTGGAGGAAATGCTGAAAAGTAAAAATAAACAAGGCAGAACTTTTTTGTGTGTGGGGAGCTTAGCAGACAGCTTTTCTGCCATGGGTTTCTTGGGATATGAGGGGAATCTGCTCCACCTGAAATAGGCCACTGTGTAAAATTTAAGAAGCATTTTCATCAGCAGGAAATTTGGAGGGTAAACCAGATGATCCAGTAGATATTGTCAGGTCCTCATCCATTGATCAACAAACATTTATTAAATGCCTACTAGGTGCCAAGAGCTGTTATTTGCTGATCATAAAGAATCTAATTGTCAAAAGAAGAAAGGAAGGAAGGACTGAGGGATAAATTATGGGTGCCATTCACCAACAGAATAATTTGAAGAAAAATGAAATGTAGGAAAAATAATCCATAATAAAGTATTTTAAGGATCAAAAACTGTCTATGGAGAAATTTTCATCTTTACTTATTAGGCTCCCTGGTTTCCTTCAAAGTTCATTCAGATACTACCTTCTTTATGATTTCTTTCCTGATCTTCCATCCCAGTTGTTAGTGATTTCTCTCAAATTATATTGTTTTTACTGTGGAATATATTTATATATGTACATATTGTCCCCTTCAATAGAAGATAAACTCCTTGAGAGCAAGAACTATTTCATCTGTATTTCACACCAGCACCTGCTACAGTGTCTGGCACACATGTTTGTTGATGATGCAAGCTTAATACATGCTTGTTGATTATTTTTTTTTCTCAAATTGAGCATACTTTAATATAAACTATGTAATGTAATATATTAATGCAAATTATTTCAAGAGAGATTTTTTCAATGTTTAGAAGTCTTCAAATTACGCATTACCTATGTAGGTCAAATAGTCCTAGAAATGTCTTTGTTTATCTTGAGTCATAAAATTATAGATTTATAATGGAATTGGACATCATCCAGTTCTATATTAGCAAATGGAGGCAAGACAGATAAAAATGACTTGACTAAAGTCATAAAGCTAGCAACAAGCTGAGAAATAATTTGGACCTAAATCCTCAGACTCCAAACAGGAAACTTTTCACTGTCCCAGTCTACAGTTATAATATTATATAACTTCATATTTTTGATGTGGAAAGCACCTTTTTTAGTCATATATTCATTTTATATGTGATGAAATTATTCTAACTTCATTGAAATATATCATAATTTAGGTATGATCATAAATCAGAGCTTTGTCCATAAACAGGTCACAGGCATCAAGTTACAATGACTATAACTTCAGCACAATGACTATAACTCCTGCCTAACCTTACCTGAAATTACAGAAGGAAAAGCCTTTCCTTCTCAATTATGTTAATATGGATGTACCAGCACAATATAGTGAAAAGAGATGTCTTTAGCACTAGGCCGTGACATGTGGATATGGCCATAGCAAGGATACCCTGCGGACTCTTCAGATTCCCCAGTCATCATTATACCTGCTCTATCTTGGACATTGGCTGAGCATCCACACTTCCATTGGTGACTGAGTGGTTGGTTTGTATTCAAGTTGCTGAGAAGATCAGAAAAAGTATTTGGATTAGAAGCAAGGTGGCAACCAGAGTCAAAAACAGACTTGGGGTTGGGGGTGGTGGTGGTAGTGAATGAAGACATATGGCTGGTGCTAGTCACAGGCTATAAGGTTCAACATTAGGAAAAGAACAACAATGACCCTGAGTTCCACAAATCTTCCTCAGTTTACTTTGCTCAACTTTCTTCAGGCTCCTGCTAGTTTTCATTACCACTAGAATAACACTCCCTGGAATGAACTGTACAATTCCTGCCACTGTTACCTCATTACTCTCCAAAAAAATAAACTTGCTTTCTCTAAGTGAGCAGATAGTTCCTTCTGACCCTTCTCCAAGTAGAGGCAGTGATGTGGTATAGAGTGTTAGACTTAGAGTCAGGAAGACAAGTTAAAATCCTCATTTATTTGCTAAATCAAGATGCATAATGATGATGATGATGATGATACCTCCCGGGGTTGTTGACCTTCAAATCAAAAAACATATGTGAAGTGTTTTATAAACCTTTATGTATATGTGTGTGTATATGTATGTGTGTGTATGTATACGTATGTATATATGTGTGTATTAATATATACACATATATGTATAAATACTAATTATTACTATCTCCTGACATACACACTACAACCACCCTAAGGACTTAAATTTGTTTTATCTTAAAAGAACACCTTACAGTTAGAAAATGGTTGGGTTTGACATTGGAAAGGGCCTAAAAGATCACACATCCCCATCTCCTTTTTTTACAGAGGAGAAACTTGAGAGTCACAGAGGTTAAATGCCCCATGTCACATAAGCAGTAAATACTAGACAAAGGATACAAAACTAGGCTAACAAAGGATCCAATTCTGTCCTTTTTTTTACTACAACCTGTCACTACTTAGACCACCTACTGGTCCTCTTTCCTTTAAAAACAAACAAACAAAAAAAGCCCTTTCCTTCAAATCTTCAGGCTATGAGTTACAATTGCTTTTATGAGGATAATATCTTTCTTGTACAATTAGAGATAGAATGCAAAAAATATTAACTAAAACTCAATTTAGCAACCAACAAGAGTAAATGGTGAATACCTATCAGAGGGGTGGGGTGGAGAAAACCAGAAGGCATTAGGTTGTAAAGGTGGAAGGTGGAGACAATAGGAGAAGAACTCAGGATAAAGAGAAACCCTTTATTTACCAACTTAAATTGTTATTTTAATCATATAATATTCACTATAAACCATGTGAGGCCCAGGTAGAGCAACTGCATTTTTATCATATGAATGCTAATGTGCAACTCAACCATGTGTGCTTTATGAATTTTGTTTTGTTTTGCTTATTTTAACAGGCTGGGCCTATTATAAAGAAGTTGCATTCTCAGACAATTCACTAACAAAGGTATATAGAATAAAAAACCTGGCATTCACTGTAATTTTCCTGGAATGTTAAGCCCAGTAGAATATATGTCAGTTGAGCATAATCTCCCTGAGGGCAAGAATTGTTTTTTCCAGAGCTTTATACAATAGTAAGCACTTAAGAAATGTTGGAGTGAATATAATCCTACATAAGTGTATTATTTAACTATTTTCAAGCAATATAAATTCATAGAATTTGAAAATCTGCATGATTGTTACGGGTATATTTTCTTAAGTACTCAACAAGGGTTAAACTAAAGCAAAACTATCTGGATTTTCTGTTAACAAAATCTAGGTAAACAAAATACTGAGCAGACAGAATCTCAACTGACTGCAAATACAAATATACCAGATCAGTTGTGATAGATGAGGAGAGAATGAGACCAACTATTAATATGATGTTGTAATCTTATTTTGAATTCTTCTTTTCACTACACCACCCCTGATTAATTATCAGGACCAAAAAGTACACTGGGGAAATAAATGCTATTGAGTTACTTAGAGGAGAAATTTATTATGACCACATAATGTGAAAGCCATCCTTTCTTTGATGTGCAAATGGTCACTAGAGTAAGTGCAAAATTAAGGTAAATCTGGGAGAATCCCTGATTTCTGCAATTATCAGATTGCAACAGGAGAGATATATCTTACTGTTGACAGCATGGTAGCTACTAGAGTGCATGTTCTGGGTCTCATGGAAAAGATCTTATTCATATTGACATGTTGAATGTGTAGTCAAGACACAGATATAAAAAAGCATTAATATGTCAACTCTCACATTTCCATGTGTCTGGGCAGGAACAGAATGAAATCCCACTAAAGCTAGTACTGACATTCCCAGATGTAAGGCCATTAACACTTGTTAAACACAGCTTTTTAAGGGAGACTGTGGATCTTTCTCCAAATGAATAGTTAAGAAAAAAGAAAAGTTCTCCTGAGTAGCCTCTTCACATCATATTCTTCCAGATGTAAAGCTCTGAATACTGGTTGAATGTCCTCACTCTTCTTCCTCCTTGAGTAATTACACTTTCTTATACCTTAGCTGCTTAGGCAGTTAAATTACAAACTAGTTAGTACTCTGGACCCCAAGTTGAGAAGCCTTGAGTTCAAATGTAGTGTCAGACATATCCTAGCTGTGTGATCTTGGGCAAATCATTTGAACTTTGTTTGCCTCAATTTCTTCAAAACATATATAAATAGCTCTTACCTCCTACAGTTGTTGTGAGGATCAAATGAGATTATATTTGTGAAGCATGTAGTAGAGTACTCAGAACACAGCAGACCTAAATAAATGCTAGCTATTATTATCATTTCTTTCTTACTGCCTGTGTTAGTTAATCCCTAAGTCCCTTAGGCAAGGGATGTAACTTCACTGGACCTCAGTTCCCTCAGCTGGAAAACAAGACACTTAGACTAGATGAACTCGATTATCTCTTCCAGCTCTAAAGCTATGAAACCATAATAATAGTAAACTGAGGCCTCAAATCAAAACTCTCTCAAGTAGTCCATGGGCCAAGCTTCATTACTATGGTAGAGTGTATAGGTAATGGAATAAGGAAGACGTGAGTTTGAATCGTGCCTCAAGACTCTTACTAGCTGTGCAGCCCTGGATAATCACTTAACTTCTCTCAGTCTTACTTCCTCATCTGTAAAATGAAGATAATAAGAGAACTACCTCACAGTATTATGATGATTAAATGAGAGTCAGCATGACATTGTAGAGAAAGAGCCACCTTCAGAACGAGGAAGAGGAAAGCTTGGCTTCAAGCCCTGCCTTTGAAACATACTGATAGTGAGTCCATGAACAAGTCACTTAAACTCTCAGCTCCAGCAAATGTTAGGAGTAGAAATTTCAGACAAAGGAAATGTTTTGGCCTTTTGAATGGTGGAGAAAGATATGCCACCTGGAAGTTCCATATACTAATGAAATTATGGGTCCAGTTCTTTTCCCTATGAACAAGGCACAATGAGGAGCATGGACTATAAAAAGACAAAACAGAACCCAAAAAAATGGGCCCCACCCTCAAAGAGCTTACATTCTGAAGTTGAAGAGGATAAGGAGCAGAAAGAGAAAGACATACAACATGAATGTAAGTAAGTAAGCACAATAAAATTCAAGAACCAGAAAAATAGTGACAATAGGATTGGGTTCTCCAGGAGGTAGGCCTTGAAGCAAACTACAGAAGGACTGACCCAAGCATTTATTAAATTACAAGCACTGTGCTAAGTGTTTTAAAAGTATTATCTCATTTGATCCTCACAACAACCCTGGAAGTAGGTACTCTTAGCATCCCCGTGTTATAGTTGAAGAAACTGAAGCAGATAGAGGTTAAATTATTTGGTCAAGGTCAGACAGCTATTCAGTGTCTGAAACTGGATTTGAACACAGATCTTTCTCACTGCAGGCCCAGCACTCTATCCCCTACACCATCTAGCTTCATCTAACAATTTACATAGTCCGGGGCAGCTAGGTGGCACAGTGGATAGACCACCAGCCCTGAAGTCAGGAGGACCTGAGTTCAAATCCAGCCTCAGACCAAGCACTTGACACTTACTAGCTGTGTGACCCTGGGCAAGTCACTTAACCCCAATTGCTTAAAAAAAAAAGAATTTATACAGTCCTCGTGTGGATGGGCATTGCCTTCAGTTTGCCCAGATGTTATTCAGCATTGCATTTTGAGGCTACTAGCATGTGCTCTTGGATAATTGGGCAGGGCAATGGTGTCAAACTCAAACAGAAACTGAGACCGCTAAAACCTAGAGGATCTCTATGGATAAATATTGACTTGTTAAACATGAGCACTAATTAACATTATCTATGTTTTATTGTATTTTAATTTATTTTTAAAATATTTCCCAATTATATTTTAATCTGGTTCCGGCTGTATGGAGGATTGTGCTGGCATGTTTTACATGTCTGGAAAAGGGTACCATGCTTGACTCAACCAGATTTATATGGCACTGAAACTTGGTACAAATGCACCTGAATTGTATTGATAACTTGAAGTCATAAGTAAGTGCCTGGAAGTATGCCAGAACCTAATAGAATCTTTCACTGGAAACCAGAAGCATAGTCAATAGGTCTTAATTTTTTCTTTGTGTTTGTGCCAGGAAGAGGCAACAACATCAGCATATAAAGTAACTCTTTCATTTCATCTTTTTCCTGGTCTATTTAATATGACTTTTTCTCCATCTCTCTTTCTTTTTTGGTGAAAACATGAGTTATGCCTTTTTTTAACAAACCAAACTTTATTCAGAATCAATTCATTTATGATTTATGCAGATCCCCAATATCTCTTTCAATTCTAAAACCCTACAGTTTAATAATCCTACTCATCCAAAACAGACTTCCTGAGAGGATGACAAAATATTCTATGTAAAACAAAAAAGTTGTAGGAATGGTTGTATTTTTCCTCTTCTCCCCATCTGTCTCCTTCATTTCCTCTCTCATCTTCCCACCCCTAGTTAGCAGAGAGAAAAGATGAGAAAATAAAAGGAGAAATTTAACTGGGTTATAATTTTTTTTTTTTGGTGTTGCTACCCCAACATCCATTGGAAGTTCAAGCTATCATGGACAACAAATGTCTCCTGTCCCACTGGCTTTGTTTTTGTGTGCCTCAAGATATCACTTACAAGGAATGCAGAAGAATGCAATCAGAGCTGTCACTGGTCTTCACTGACAGGAAGGAACTTTGGCACACTTAGCCCCATCAGTTTCACTACTTTCAGCAGTGTCTTATGTCTATTAATTAAATCAAGACTGTCAGATGTCAGCTCACTAAAATTTAATCTTATTTGTCTCAAAAATTGTCTTTATCTTCAAGCATCTTCTCCAATTGTATCCTGCTTCCTCAGAGAAGAAATGCCTACTCTTTTTTCCCCTTTTCCTGTAGTCATGATCTTAGGCCCTCATACCTATTTCAGGACCTTGATAAATCAATTAGCCTTTATTTTAAATCTTGAACTATAACATACATTCCTTTCCCATTGGTTTATGAAGATATTGAAGTCTAAAATTGTTTTTAATTTAAAAAAAAACAAACCTATACCTGGTTGAATCAACAAGCATTTATTAAGTGTTTACCATATGCCAAGCTCTGTGCTAGATGCTGAAGGTACAACACTTCCATTTATAGAAGCTACCATTATCATTTTCTTCTTTATGAGACATTGCCAGAGAATTCTACATGTGTGATCTCCAATTATTTACCACTTGTTCATTTCTTAACCCCATGTAGTCTTCATAACTGGTAACATATAACATATCTTTACCATTCTAGTGTTCCATTAAAGACCATCAACAAAAAACTAATCCTTAAATTCCATAGCATTCTCTTTCCTCATTATCCTTAACTTCTCTATGATATTTGGCACTGATGACCACCTCTCCTACTTGAAACTCTCTCCTTCTTCTTTCTGGAGGACTGAGAATCAATAAAGGTCAATAACAAGACAACTCTTTCTTTCGTTTGTGTGTCAGAGGGTCAAGGCCCTGAATGAAAGGTGTCAGTTTGCAAATTAAAAGGTTCTTTCTTTATGAGCTGCCATTACTAACCAGTTCCTAAGTTGGAGGTGAGATTGTACTCTTCTGAATTCTTTGGCAGAGGTATTTTGAAGCACACTACAATGAAAGCTCAGTAGAATCAGAAGAATTCTTTCCTATTTGGCATTAAAAGCTAACTTTCCAATACAATCAGACCTCCCAGAGTTCTTCCATCACTTATACATTTACATTGGCAGATCCTGCCCTTCAAGGCCAGCTGGAATGGAACAAGATATCATTATTTCCATAATTACTACATGCTGTTCTTAGCCAAGTACAAAGTCAATGTCTTTTGAATCCAGTCACTTCTACCTATTTCCACTACTACCAGTACCTCTTTCCTGAATTATTCAAACGGCTTCCTAAAATGTCTAATGCATTTCAAAAAATATTACTCACAATAGACAGAATTTCTTTTCTTAAGTACAGCTTCATTCACGTCCCTTTTTTTCTCAAAAAAGTTCAGTGACTCCTGATTAACATTTATATCCTTCTACAGTCTCATCCCAGCTTACCTTCCTCACTTATTTCCCATTCTTCCCATTCCAAATCCCATCCAACTGGACCTCTCATTGTTTTTTTGTTTTGTTTTGTTTTGTTTTAAACAAATGTCTCTACCTCCTTCCCCCTTCTCTCATTGATAAGTTGTTTCAAGGGGCCTTTATTTTCAGGACAGGCCCACCTTTGCCATTTCATCCCCCTAGCAAATGCATTTCTGATTCTTGGGATTTTTGCCATTATAAGTCAAAAGCCTTCCACTTTGGGATATCTCTCCACCATGCCATCCTCCCTTCTCCCACTGGTTGGGTTCTTTCTATGAATCTCCATTTTGGGGACAGGCCCAGGCCAGCCAGCCACCATTCTCTTAGCAGCTGTGCTTCAGGTACTCTGGATTTTGTCACCATGCTTTTGTGCAATTAGGTTACTCAACAGTTACAGCCCTGGGCCTGAAGGCAGGAATAACTGAATTTAAATCTGCCATTAGACACTTACTAACTGTGTGCCCTTGGACAAATTACTTACCTTCTGTCTGACTCAGTTTCTTCATTTATAAAATGAGGATAATAACAGCGCCTTCCTCCAAAGGTTGTTGGGACAATTAAATGAGAAAATTTTTGTAAAGCCTGAAACATAGTGAGTACTTAGTAAATGCTTGTTTCCTTCTTTCCTGACCCATCCTTCAGGTCCTTCTTATATACTATATTGCATTCCTTCATTACAATGCAATTTCTTTGAGGGGAGGGGCTGTCTTTCTCTTTGTTTTTGTTTATCTTTATATGCGAACCATTTATTGTAGTTCTCAACACCTAGTAATTGCTTAATAAATGCTTGTTACCTTACCTTGCCTCTCTGTTCCCCTTTTCCACTAACTGAAATCCTACACATTTTTTAAAGATCCAATACAACTCTCAGTTCCTCCATTTAATCTTCCATGATCCCTCTCATTCACAAATGACCTCTCCTTCCACTGAACTGCTATATCATGTTATGATGATGATAAATAAAAGAGATGGAAAGATTATATATATATATATATATATATGTGTGTGTGTGTGTGTGTGTGTGTGTGTACATATGTATATATAATGGTAATATTGTAATATGTGTATATATTATATTGTATATGTACATACACAGACAAACACATACACTGGGTCAATATTGTTATAATGTTATGATGATGATAAATAAAAGAGATGGAAAGATATATATATGTATGTATACATATGGATATATAATGCTAATATTGTAATATGTATATATATTATATTTTATATGTACTTACACAGACAAACACATACAGTGGGTCAATATTGTCTCAAGATAAGACATGTACACAATCAACTATAGCAAAAATATTCATAGCTCCCATTTAGAGAACATATCATTATTTAAAACCTTACATCAACATATATCCATGCTTACATATATTTAACATATATTAATGTGATTTTTTAATTATAAAGTCTCTCTAAATGGGAGCTAGATTATTTTTGTTATAGATAGTTGTGTGTGTCTTATCTTGAAACGACATTGGAATTGTGCCAAGATAGAGATTATGGCAATTCTGGACCTAGGAGCAATAGGCAGAAGTCCCAGGAAGGCCAGTTTCATAAGTATAAGGAAAATTTCCCAGAATTAAGAGCTATTGGAAGATAGACTATTCTAGAGGGGTGGTAAATTCTCTTTCCAATAAAAATCTTCAGTGGATGTTGATGATCACTTGTTGGGTATGTAAAGTAGATTCTCGATCAGATACAAGTAAGACTAGATGGTTCTAAGTTTCCTTTCAGTTATGGGATGTTCTCCCTTTTATTCTTCTGAATAAATTATAAAATTCTCAAGAACAATTCAGCTAACCAAATGCAATTCAATGAATACTTATTAAGCATCTACTATGTGCAAAGTACCATGCTAGATACAAGAGATAACAAGAAAGATGAGATAGCACTTGTTCTCAATAATCCTACATGTTAAAAAGGATTGTGACATACACATCTTTAAATGCTCCTATAGAAGCTAAAAAAATGCTTTTCATATAGTGTCAGTGTAATAAGTGTCTTTGGAATGAATTTTGAACAAAAGATGCCAGCAAGTTGAAAAGGAGAGCAGAGAGAATTTCAAAGGAAAGGTAAATCAAGGTGGGACCAGAGCCAGCAGGCAGGAACATTAAAGGAGATACAGAAATACTTGTGATGTGTATAAGAAAGAGAGAAATGTAGCAGAGTAAAAAGAACACTGGGCTTGGAGTCAAAGGACCTGATTTCAAATCTTGGCTCTTTTACTTTCTACTGGTATAACTTTGGGTTATTCACTCTTTTCTGGGCCTCTTTATTATTATCTGTTAAATTATGCAGCTGGACAAAGAAACTAAAAGATTCCTTTCATCTCTAAATCTTATGTAATGCTAAGGGTATTCTCCAGAATTTGGGGACACCGGACCTTTAGATGAAAATGCCCCTTGTCAAGTTACTTTATGTGTCCCATGTCAATTTCTTGGTCCCTGTTAGTAAAAAATCTGTGTATTCTTGTGCTAGTTCAGTTTGCTTCATCCTGCTATAAAATTTTGCAAACTAGGCAGCACACACTTTACACCTTTAATCACAAGTGTCCTTCATTCACATATAAATTGAGTGAAAAATTCCTTTGATCCTGGGTAAAAATGGTTTTATGTTAAATGAAGGAGGGCTTTTGACTCACTCTCTATACTACACATCTGGTATCTCAGGAATATCAGAACTAAGTTAAAGTAGGTCCATTTTCCTAACTCAGATCTTTATAAAGCACCAAGAGACAAAATCCCTTTTTGGAGACCAACTCGTGGGCATCTGTCTCTAAGCAGTTTTAAACTTAAAACAGATCCTACCTTTGACCTGGCTTTTAATCTTGTTAAGGCTCCCTTGCCTCTCTTGACCTTGGAAAGGAACTGAGAAGATGCTCAGATATGCTACCTAGAGGAGTCTGAGTGTATCTTTCCTATGTTTTTGCATGAAATCATCCTGGGGATGATTTAAGTTGGCTAAGACCCAAGTGACTTATCCACACTGGGATACTTATATTCTTTATGTCCAAGTTCAGTGTCAGAAGCATGGTAGGCTTAGTAAGCATTTGTTAACGGTCTAGCCTTAAGAAACTCTTGGAGTGAAAGAAGATTATAAATAAATAACATGGAGTGCTTATTGTGGTGCCAATTGCTGAAGGTTGATTTTTGTGGGAAGTGAATGTTGTACAAATGAATGAAATAAATCTTTCATGCAACACATGCATATGCACACATGCATGCTAATAAAAATAGAAAACATTTTTAAAACACTGAGCTATGGGAGAAAGATCAACAAAAGGCATTATTACATTACAGTTATCAAAATACTGTATAATAATAAGAACAAATACTAGATCTATAATTTCATAGACATAGGGAACTCCCAGGTGAAGAAATTCCCTTTACCAAAGCAAATTGGCACCTACTACGTGACTCTCAAACCTGCCCAGAATACTGAGAGGTTAGGTGACTTACCCAGAGTCACATGGTCAGTAGATGTCTAAGGCAGAACTTGAACCAAAGTCTTCCTGACTTGTAGACCATCTCTCTTTTCACTAGGCCACATTGTCTTTAAGAATAACTCTCATTTTTATAGCATTTCAAAGTTCATAAAGAGCTTTATTTCCCAAATACCTCTTAGGCAGGTAAGTTTTAGGGCAAGCACAAGACAATTAAATTATAGTTGTTTAATGATTTCTTCCAGGCTATCCTCTCCCTGTATTATGTCCTCCCACCTTGCATTTATCAAGTTCAGTCAGGTATAGTGACTGAATTTATTATTTCATTGGTACAAGGAACTTCAATGAGGAAATAACTCCTACAAATGCAAGTTAGTACATTCTCTGCAACTTAGAGAATTACCTATAACATGGGTTGCACAGTCATTAAGTGCCATAGTCAGGATTTGAAAATGGGTCTTCTTTGCTTCACATCAGCTCTTTATTCACTGCTACATACTTCTCAGAATCTGGCATGCTACCTTACTCTAATTTGCCAAGAACCACAGATCAAGCATGTATCAGAGGCAGTACTTGAACCTAGGTCTTCCTGATTCCAAAGCTAGCCCTCTATTCATATCATTCTACCTCTTAACAGAGGCTAATGAGGACTACAAAATGCAAATTCTTGACTCATCTAAGAAATCTAATTTTCATTTAAATTACATGTATTCCCATTGTCCCTTTTGTTGAAACTTTCATAGTGTTATTTTCCTGTTCCATAAAATCATCCCAGTTATATGCACATGAAATTCCTGTGTGAGTGTCTATTCAATTCTTTACTTACATTGTTAACTTTAATGCAGAACATACACAATTACTATGAAAGTCACCATTTCCTGGATGATGTAAGCTTCCTGCAACCTAGCATTTCTCCAGTCTACTTTTTGAGACTAGAAAAAAAAATTAATCTAATGACAAAGTAAAGATTAAAGAAAGTTACATTTTTCAAATTGGGTGGCTCAAATTTGTATGGTTAGAATAATAAAATCATATGATTGTAGATTAAATATGGATGAGATCTTAGTGGTCATCTAGTCATCATTTTACAGATAAGAAAACAGACTTGGGAGTGGGGAGAGAGTTAAGTGACTTGTGCAAGGGCACACAATTAGTAAACATCAGAGGTGGTATTTGAACCTAGGTCCCTCACCACCATACTCCTCTGACTTTCTTTGCCAGGTTTTTCTCTTCTCTTAAAAAGACCATTGCCACCTGTAATACTATATAAATTAACCTTCAGATCCCCCTATTTACCCAGAAGATTTCTAGGAAAGGAGCACTTCAGAGAACTGGATCAATTCTTCTGTGGTCTGTGATGAAATAGGGTAGGAAAATCAGAACAACTTAGGAAAGATAGGTCAGTCAGTCAATAAACATGTATTAAGTACTTACTATGTACCAGACTTTGTTTTAACTTCTGGGGATACAAAGAAAGACAAAAGTATGAACTCCGGTCTTAAAAAGCTCATATTCTAGTGGGATGGACAATATAAAATATTTTATTTATATATATATGTGTGTGTGTGTGTGTGTGTGTGCGTGTATATGCACACATATATATATGCATATACATATAGACATAGCCATATATACACATATGTGTATATCTATATCTACATGTGTGTATGTATGTGTGTATATATATATACAAGATACAGACAAGTAGATGGAAGGTAATCTCAAAGACAAAGCACTAGCATTGGGGAAGGGAAAAGGAAAAGCTATGTAAAGTAATCTATCATTAATGCAAACTGTGTCCTTCCATGTAGAAAACTGAATTTTAATGTCTATAGAAACCTGAAGATCACTCAGGCCCCACAAAATCCCCTGCAGTGCTTTTCTGAGGAAGTGCATATCAGTTCCAGCATTGTTTATGATTTCAGAATAAAAAATCCTTTACTTGATATGCTCTCTTCCAAGGGGAGGAGGCTGGCACAGCAAATATCTGACTGTTTCTCCTCTCCCCTTACCTCCTACTTTTTTCGGGTGGGGTGGGGTAACTATGGTGTGGGGGAATGATAAAATTATAGTGTAGAATCCTATTTGCTTGACAAGTAAAGAAACTCTAAGTAGCATGCCAATTATTGGTTTTGCCAGTTGATGATGTTAGTACACAAAACAGTTACTCAAAGGCTTCAGGTGTCTTCCCATTTTAAGAGAATTAAGATGATCCCAATAGTTTTCAAAATAACTCACTAGGCATGCCTAAATTCTATTTCGGTTTTTCAAATTCAACTAGACTTTATTAATGAATCCCATCCTTTGCCACTCATCCTGATTTCCTTTCCACTTCTTAGATGCTTTGCTGAAATTAACTACATACCTATAATGCCTGGGCTCCCCATAACATAATCATCCTGTTGTCTGACTGCAATAAAGATGATCTCCTAAGGTGTAGGTAGGTGGGCCAATGCTGACTTTCAGTGACTTTTTCTTGTAACAGATTTAGGCAGCAAAAGAATCTTGGTTTTTAGATATGCCTTCTTTTCTCTATACCCAGAAGGGTTCACAGGACATGGGATTTTTTTCCCCCTAAGCACTTGTTACCCTCCCCTCTTTTTTTTTCTTTTTTTTTCTTCTTTTAGGCAATTGGGGTTAAGTGACTTGCCCAGGGTCACACAGCTAGTAAGTGTCAAGTGCTTGGTCTGAGGCCGGATTTGAACTCAGGTCCTCCTGACTTCAGGGCCGGTGCTCTATCTACTGCATCACCTAGCTGCTCCTCTTCCCCTCTTTTAGATAGCTTGATAATTGATCTCTCAATACTCACAAAATTGTGTTGTGCCTCTAACACCGACTGAATCAATAGATCACTAAGAATTTATTAAGCACCACCTCTGTGCTAGGCACTATACTAATTGTAGGGAAAACAAAGACCAAAAGGAAATCTGCCTCTATATATACAGTCCTGTTCTAGTCCAACTGCTTTTCCCATTTTTGCTTTCTTCAGTTCAATTCAATGTCCTCAAATAACAATTGGGGACTGTGTCAGACTCTAAATATGTTGGTGACCCATGAAATAGACAAAAATATAAAATGGCTCCAATAATAGAAAAAGAGAAGGGTACATTGGAGAAGCCTAAACAACTACTTTTAAGACTATTTAAATTAACCCTCGGCACTCAGCATCTGAGATCTCTGCCCAAAGATCATTAAAACAGAATCCCTTAACCTCTACTAGGAGGAAACAAACCAAAAGAGATGAAATGATCTAAGTAACTGCCAGTAGTAAGTAGCAGGGCTGTAGTTTGGACCTTGATTCTGTCTCTGCAAACCCAAAGTTCTTTATTCATCTTCCTTTTTTTTTCTAATGCATTTTCCATTAAAATTTTTAATTTTTAGGTCATTCACATGTGACTTCTGTTTTATCTCTAAAGAAGATAAAGCATGGATAAGTATCTGTTTCCTCTACCAGAAACTAGTACAATGCATTTGACAATTGACTTTGTTAAATATCAGATGTAAAAAATCTGCAGTTGATGGTATATGTTAGCTTTTTTTATTTGATTCTTCTGATTTGTAATATTTACACATTCATACATTGCAAGTATTACCTTATATATTATTGCATATATTATAGTTATATCTATTTTACACGTATTTACATATAGATATAAACTTGGTGTTGAGTTGAAATTCCACAAACCCTAAGGCAGAGCAAGTTGGAAAACTTAGTCCATCTAGTGTCTAACATTAAATACGGAACATTGCTCTTTTAATTGACATGTAAGAAATGCTAGGCACATATTATGAACAGCTTTGAAATAAATCACAATTATAGGCTGCTGTAAATGTGTCTACTAAGGGTAAGAGCGCAATTAGGCATCTAATTACATGGGAAAATGCATTCACATACTCAAAGAAGGGCCTCCACCACAATGCATGTTCACACAAGCTCTTCATTTCTTGAAATAGACAAGAATTACATTTATACCTATTCTTTCACCCCAGTTTGCATTTCCTCCTTCCTTTCCGCTGACTTTCCATGACTCCCTTAACACCTCTGTCAAGTCGTCCTCTTAAAAAGCTTTGTCTCTTTTTTAAATCTAATCCAATAGGCATTTATTTTGTCTTCTTGTTGTTATTCAACCATTTCTGACCCTATGTGAGCCCATAGGGTTTTCCATGGGGTTTTCTTGGCAAAGACACTTGAGTGGTTTGGCATTTCCTTCTCCAGTGTGTCCCTATTTTACAGATAAGGAAACTGAGGTAAAAACAGATTAAATGACTTGCCCAGGGTCACACAGCTAGTAAGCATCTAAAGCCAGATTTGAACTCATATCTTCCTGACTTCAAACTTGGTGCTCTATCCACTATGTCCTTTTCCTTGTGTCTTATGTTTCCATCTTGCACCTGTTTAACTCTGAAAAACACGGTTATTCAAAGCAGACTATTCACTCTAAAGCAACTCTCTGATTACATGGGAAAAGAAGTTGCAAAAAGTACTCTGCCCTTAGAAACTGCTCTTTCCACTGCACCTATAATCTCTGTTCCTGAGGAGACTGAGATATCTGTATATCTCTTGAGGATTACTTGAGCTTGACAGTTCTGAGTTGTAGGACTGAAGTCAATCAGGTATCAGCACTATGTCTGACACTAATATGATTTGGCCCCAGGAGCACAGAAAAACTGGTGTACATCTGATCGAGAAGGTCAAAGCTTCTGTGTTGCTCACCTGTTCGATCAGGGGCCTGTGAATAGCCACTACACTTCCAGCCTGAGTGTCGTAGGGAGATACAGACTCAAAATGAAAACAAAAAGCAAAAACCCTGCTCTTTCCAAAGTTCATAATGAATTTCCTTTTCCTTCTTAAGTTTCCTAATCAGAAAAAACAAAAAAGGCTGCCTTCTTTTAACAAACCTTAGTCTAACACAAAGAATAAGAGTCTCCAAGGCAGTGTCAAAAAAAATTGAGTTGCCCAGGTATTGCATGACTATAAGCAGAGACAGACAGAGAAAGCTTAAGTCTGATTATCCCCAAGAATACTAGAGAGAACTCCCCAGAACTGTTGTATTGTTGATTTTTCAGGTGATAAGAACAGAGAAAGTTAACAGCAGTAAATAGTCACTCAAGTCCACCAATCTCCTCACACCATTCTGATAGTTACCTCATACAAAATGCCAACAATTTTACTGACCCGCCCTTGAAAGTCCAGGGTAAGTGCCTAACCAGTTGTACAACACAATGTGACTCTGCGGGGATTCACATGAGTCCTACCTGATGGTGTGATTCTTGGAATGAAGCATTGAGAATCATTTTAAATCCAAACTACTGTTTGGAGAATGATAGAGCTTTCAAAACTCCAGGTCACTAAACTATGATCTTCCAGTTCATTAAGCTGTCTTGCTAAGGCAGGACAGCTAGAGTCATTCAACACTCAAGCAGCAACTTTAACTAAAGTTATTCTTTGTGCGAAAGAATGTAGTGCGTTAGGAAGAATAATGCTGTCAGGATGAAATGATGTTTAGGAAGAGTGGGTCACAATAATATCCAGACAATGCATTGTACCTCAGTTGCTGTTCTGAATGTACTCTCTCTACCACGTTTCTTAGTCCTTTCCATCTTCCAAAGTACCCCTGAGTCCTAACAATTTCAACCATTGAGAACACAGCTGAGAATCCATCATATAGAAAAGTGATCATATAGGGAATCAAGAATCTAGAGTTCAGTTCCTGGCTTGGTCACTACAACATTGTGTGACTTTGGATGACTAATTTTTTATCATTCTTGTTCTCAGTTTCATCATTTTTTTTAAATTTTGGGATCTGATCACAAGGAAGTTAGAAGCAAAATACTTTTTTAGTGCAAATAATGAATCCCTTGAAGTAGTTGAATTAATCTCATTCTCAATACATATTTCAATTGTATTAAAACCACATACCATAGTCTACATAAATGTAAATTCAAAAAGTGTGAATATGAATGTATGGGATCAGGACAGGGTATTCAGCACTCACACTAATCAGGATCTAGCTCTATTATCTCAGTCTCTAGGAAATGACTAAGCAAATGGTGATATACACATGCAATGATAAAGAATGACAATTATGAAGACATTAGAAAAACATGGGAAGTTTACATGAAGTGATGCAGAGTGAAGATACAGAAGAATAACTTATACAATGACTATAAAAATGTAGTTAAAGTCAAAATGGAAAGGAAACAGAGCTCTATTGGTAAAATACCATGCAAATTAAAGAGCACAGTACTTTTTGTTATCAAGAAATTGCTTTTCTTGAAATGAATTTAGTGAAAAATATGTTTAAGTGTCTGTTAGGGATTATCCATTTATCATAAAGATAAATAAGTAAATAAGTAAATTTTAAGGTACTAATAGTAAAAGTAAAAGAGTGATAGCTAATCTAGATGATCTCAAAGATTTCTTCCATTTCTGAAATGTTATGGTTCTAAGCTAGAAATAATTTTACTCTCTGAACTAGCTGTCATAAAGTTCATGTTCTCCTTACTCTATATGAGACCTTTAAGTCATCATTGAGCTTACCGATTCACTTCATAAATAATTATGATCCTCATAATTTTCAGATTTCTCAGATTACAGCAGATTGGAAGAGAAAGGACAAAGACAGAACAAATAGCAATTATTATAAGCTTGCATCATCACTTTGAACTTATAATTTATAAGTTTATTGTGAGGAGGCAGGTTATTCTGGAAAATATTAAATCACATTTAATATATTTGCCTAAGAAGGTAAGGACTATGTAATTTATTTTATGAAGATTGTAAAAATAATATAAAAAAATTAAACATGCCTCAGAGTTTAAAAAAATAAATATGAATTATCTGGAAAATTGACTCATAGGGAAGAACCTTGTAATATAATGGAAAGAAAATTGGTTTTGGAGTCAGAGGAACTGGTTCAAATCCTGAACTCTGATACTTCCTATCTATATATCCAGAATTAAGTTATTTCACCTCTCTAGGACTCGGTTTTGTCCTCTATGAAATAAGAGTATTAGACTATTGGTCCTCTAAGGCCTCTTCTTGATATGGTTGTGATTCTGATACCTTCTTCCTTGACATAGCTGACAAGATAAGCTAATTATACTCCATAAAATACCATACTTGATTTTTGTTCTCTCCCCTCCCTCTTCTTCTCCCTTTCCCTCTCTCTCTCCCTCCCTTTCTCTCTACCACCTCTTTCTCTCTGCCTCTCTCTTTGTATATATATATATATATAACATATATAATATATATGTACACACACACACACACACACACACACAGAGATACATACTATATACAGATACACATATGTTTTGTTTCTCCAGCTAGATTTTAAGGCCCAAGAAGCTGGTACCATGTCTTCTCCTTTTCCCTTCTTATATCCTCCCACAGTGATATCAATATAAAAAACTTAAGAATACCTGTTGATTAATTGACTTACTGAACTTTCATTTTTGCCCAGCACCTTGCCAAAAGTGAGTTCAATTTTTCATATCATCTATTTCATTTCCCTTGAGTATAAGCCCCATTTGACAATCTGTAGCTCAAGGTTTGGCTGACTCTAGGTTGTAAACACCTAATTAGAAACAAGATGGCACTGTCTGAAGCTTGGCAGACTATAATCAGTAGATTAAAATAAATCCAGCTACCTAATACATCTTAGTTGGTCCACATACCTAGGAAATATGTTGTAAATTGAGAACTGTTATTTCATTAGATGAAAGCAAAGGAATGGACTTGCCTAATTAGGATTGTTTGGGAATCACTGTTTCATTTTATATAGATGGATTTATTGATGCTTTCCTTTATATTGAGCTTTATTTATGTCATAAATACTGAAGAACTGTAGTATTTTGCCTCAGGGAATATTTTTTTTTAAGGTAGAGCATGAGCCAAGTAAACATGTCATTAATTGTGAAATTTATTCAGTATTTTCACATAGTAATAGAGAAGAAAAACATTTCTCTTAAAAAATAAGGTTGCATTCTGACATCTTCTATGCAAATATTATTTTAAATGCACAGATTATTAATTAAATAAGTGACAGGGCTTTCAGAGAATAAAGGACAAAGGAAGTGTTTCTGCTCTTCAATTTAATTTTCATCCTCAATCAGGTCAATGCAAATTAGATATAGTTTAGTACACTTTGATACAAAGAGACTCAAGTATTATCTCTTTAAAATGTAAAAATATCAAGTGATAAATTAAATAGCAAAAAAGGTTATTCAAAGTGACATAAATTACATGTCCACAGAGCTGTAGTTTTATTTTTCTCTTGATGTAACTACCCCAGTTCAATAAATATGAAGACAATTGAGATTCTAAGTTTCACTGGATTGAGATATGATAACTCAAATATTACAAATTAGATAATTAGAAAGAATGAGAGAGAATGATGATGATGATGATCTCATGTAAACCTTTTGTTCTTTTTTCCCCCAAGTATATCAAATTACTATGGTCCTGAACATGCCTTAGTCAGGAAGGCAGACATAATTAAAATGAATACTGCAAAGGAGAAAACAAGAATATTATAAGCTTCTTCAAGCCAAAAAGAGCGCAAGGATGAAGAGTGAAAAAGAAGTGAAAAGATGAGTAAACGTAAAGGACCTGTTTTAGAGAAAATATAATTGATGAAATATGGGAAGAGACTAGTGTGATTTGATATTGTTTGAAGAGCTAAAAGGACAAGTCATCTCTAAATCTTATGAACCATGGATGCCTATAAAACTAACCTGAAATGGAGTAGTCATATTCATGAGAAAAAAGGCTGCATTTAGACAGCATCTTTGTAATGTCTTAGGGAAGACATGCTTTAAAAGAGTAAGGAATCTAACATCCCTGACAAGTATCAGACATGTTCTTGCTCCTTTCTAGCAGAAAAAAAACTATATCAAATTCTGGGGCTGTGGTAAAGTATCATGTATGATACATTTAGGTTTTCAATTCTTAAGCATGGGTCATGAGCATACAAAAATCTTCATGTTATAAACTGAGCAGAAATGCAACTCATGGAATCTCAGAATTTGAAGGAAACTCTATAGACAACTAAGCAAAACCATATGTAAACAATATTACCCTTCATATCCTTCATGAATAGCTTCCACTTGAATGTCCACTGATGTGGATCCCATTCACTACAGGAAGACCATTGTGCTACATATAATTATTGTATCTTACAAAGGTTTTTCTTTACATGAATAAAGGTTGACTGAACAACTTGATGAGGTTAGATGAAGGTGAGCCATTATTTAGGACTTGGAGTGCCTCTCCCTATGAAGGTGGCAAGTTTTGAAGGATCTGACTCTCTCCTGAATCTGGGTACTTGCCAGCCCTTTCTCATGTTGAGGATGACTATTAAGTATAACACTAGGGGAGGTAGTGATTTAATGACCTCAGATGGTTGAGGGTCAGATCCACCCCTTCATCATAAGCATTCCCAGCCATTCTTTGTACTACCAGTTGCACTTTTACTGAACTCACTCAAAGGTTATAGTATGGAAGTAAGACTATACCTTGCTCTCCACTGACACTCTCAGACCTCCCTTCTACCACCATCACTCAGCAACTTCTTCTTTGAGATTCATTCAATTCATATTCATCAACCAATCAATATTCTGGAACCTGGTATCTACTGACTTCTAGCAAAATCTCATTCCTTCTGCAGTGAGTTCATTGCTTAGTTGCATTGCTTGGTTCATGGTATTTCTCTCCTCCTGAGTTCCTGACCTCATACTGGAGGGCTTCAAGATCCGTATTTTGATATGCCCCCAAACACCTTAACTTTCCAGTCTCTAACTTACTCATTTCCATAACCTACTCCTTTAACCCAACTCAACCCTTTAACACATAGCATGGTATTACTCTTGATGTTGTCACTACCTACATGTATTCCATTTCCATATTTATAAACTCTAAAATTCCTTTATCTAATGATATTTTTTATCATTCATCTTTCCCTTTTCACTGAAACCTATTAACCTATTCATTGTACTAACCATGACCTCTAACCCATCCATCCTTCAGTTCTTTTCCAGACAATTACCCCTATTTTGAATAAACTCTTCTCCCTCCACTATCTTGAATGCTTGATAAACCAGTTAAACCTTACATTATCCTTTATTCTTGAGTCTCTTGCTTCTTATTGTATTGCTGATCTTGTCCTGTTAAGCCCCCGACTTGATTACACTCACCACCCACTGTTTTCACTCCACTCATGTGCTGCTAAACAAAGCTATTGAAAAAACACAAAACCATGATGAATGGTTCCATTATGAATTTATGTTACATAATCTCAACTAAGCCCTCACTGTAGCAAGCAACCTTTTACACATCTCTAATTGATTTGCTATCCCACTTACTGAAGTAGCTTTTGTAAATCTTTTCATTCCTTCTCAAAACTCCTGTTTGACAGGCTGCCCTCTCAGATGAGAAACTTGCATCATATATCACTGAAGAAAAATTGAGGTCATTCACTATGAACTCCCTCTTCTCCTCTCTTACTCATTCCATGTCATTAATATGTCTTCTCCCATTCCCTTCTCCTTCATCCCAAACTCACATGAAAAGGTAGATTTTTTACCTGACAAACAAACCCTCTCTATGAATACAAAGTGTCATTCCATCTCATCTTTTCCAGCATTGCTCCCTCTATTATCTCCACTCTCTCACTAATCTTCATTCCCTCCCTGTCTACTGCCTGCTTCTCTTGCTTATAAACATTCCCATACATTCTCAACCCTTAAAAAGTCATGCTTGAAGAGACAGCTAGCTGGTGCACTGGATAAAGCACTGGCCCTGGATTCAGGAAGACCTGAGTTCAAATTTGGCCTCAAACACTTGACACTAGCTGTGTGACCCTGGGCAAGTCACTTCACCCCATTGCCTTGCAAAAAAATAAAAAGTCATTCCTGATCTATCCATCCTGACTATTGTCCTATATCTCTTCTCTCTTTCTTGGCTAAACTCCTCAAACAGACTATTTACAACTGATGTTCCCATGTCCTTTCCTCTTATTCTTTTCTTGATTCTGTATTCTGGCTTCTGAACTCATTATTCAAGTAAAACTGCTCTTTCCAAAGTTATCAGTGATCACTTAATTACCAAATCCAATGATGTTTTTTCAATTCTCATCCTACTTCATCTCTACAGAGATTTTGACACCATTGATATTTGATATTCTCTTCTCCTTAGATTCAAGTGACACTATTCTTTGCTAATTCTCCTCTCTACCTCTCTAACCATTCTTTCTCAGTCTCTTTTGCTGGATCTTTATCCAAGTCACATCCTCTAAGAGTGGGTATCACATAAGGCTTTGTACTGACCTTCTAATTCTATATTATTAGGTTTGATGATTTCATTAATCCTCACGGATACAATTATCATCTCTATAATAATGATTCTCAGACTTATTTATCCAGCCCTAACCTCTCTCCTGACATCTTAAACTGGATGTCTCATTGACCTCTTAAATGCAACATTTCCAAAGCTTAATTCATTGTCTTTCCCCCAAAACCCTCCTCTTCCTAGAGAGCTGGATTTTAAGGGAAAGAAAGTGTCAAGAGCATTACCCATATCTCAGTCATCAAAGCTTCTCAACCTAGGTGACATCCTTGATTCCCCATTTTTTCATACTTCCATATCAAATCAGTTTCCAAGTCCTGCTGGTGGTATCTTCATTACATTTCTTATATGTGCCTTCTTCTTTCCTCTGACTGCCACCCTCATCACTTCATGTTTGGACTGTTGCCAGAGCTTGCTGGTTGTTCCCTCTGACTCTAGTCTCTCCCCCTCCAGTTCATCTTCTACAAAACTGTCAAATTTATCCTCTTAAAGCTCATATCTGACCATATCACACACACACACACACACACACACACACACACACACCATTTAATAAACTTCAGTCGCTCCCTATTACTTCCAGGATTAAATCATCAATTTTCTGTTAGGCTTTTAAAACCCTTCAAAATATGGTCCCTCCCCATCTTTTCAGTCTTCTTGCATTTTACTCCTTTCCATGTATTTCATGATCTAGTGAAACTGGCCTTCTTGTTGTTCTTCTCATAAAACTCTATCTCTCAACTCTATGCACTTTCACTACCTATCTCCCATTCCTGGAATGCTCTCCCATCTTATTTCCACCTCCTGAAATACATCGTTCATTTTAAATCATAGCTAAGATTCCCTTTTTTGTAAAAAGCCTTTCCTGGTTCCCCTTTAATGTTAGTGCCTTCCTGCTAATATTACTTTAAAATTTATCCTGAATATATTTTCTCTGGGAAATTAGCAAGCACAGTACACAGAGTACTAGGCCTGGAGTCAAGAAGACTCATTTTCCTGAGTTCAAACCTAGCCTCAGACATTTACTAGTTGTGTGACCCTGGGCAAGTCACTTAATCCTGTTTGCCTCAGTTCCTCATCCTTACATTGAGCTGAAAAAGGAAATGACAAACCACTCCAGTGTCTTTGCCAAGAACACCCCAAATGGGGTCACAAAGAGTCAAACATGAATGAAAACTACTGAACAACAAACAACATATTTTGTTTCTATGTATTTGTTTGCATATAGTTTCCCATATTAAACGATGAGCTACTTTTGAGGAAGGAACTGTTTTTGCCTTTTTTTGCATCCCCAACACTTAACACACTACCCCGTACACAGTAAGTACTTAATAAATGCTTGTTGACTGGTTTTAAAATGGGTGGAGGCAGATATGTTAGGGTATAGTCAGGGAGATTAAAGACATCATACCCCAGACATTAGACATTTGAGACCAAGAGCAAACTCTTGTCCCTGTAGGCCAGGGAATCAGGAGAGCCTTCATTGACACAATCCTCTAGGAACTAATCATCACCATTAGCATGTATTCAAAGAAATGGCAATTGTGGAAAGGAGCAAGAATCTGGACTCTGATTTCTGATGTCATTGTGTGTAATTCATATGGTGCAGGTCAGATAGGAGGCTGATTTCCTCTATAAGGAAATTCAAATTCAGATCGGAGATACATGTAGATAGATCAGGAGTTTTTTTATATTGACTGGTTATGGCCTATTATGTCATGCTATTTACATGGAAATTCATTCTTGGCTTTTTGAAGCCAATCAAAATTCTCAAAACATTCAACCACAAAAATAATTTCATATGTCCTTATAATTAGAACAAATTTTTGCCTAATTCTTCCATGTTTTTCTTCTTCCTTTGTCATGAACAGACATACATGTAAATACAGAATGATATGGTTTGATCAGGATCATGGAGGAGAGTATTATCTTATAAAACCTGCTATGGGATTTCATCATTTTCAAAATATGGGCTTAATAATTATAGAAATAATATAAACTACCATAGTCATTTTAATATTTCCCAACTGATGTCGGAGTCCAACATAAAATTTAATGTGGCATTTAAAGTTCGAGGGTTTTTTATTTTGTTTTAAGACTAAATATAAAAATTATTTTGACACTTACTTTTAGCTTTTAATAAAGTGTGTTGATATACAAACCAATCTGTAACAAAAATACTTTACAAAGCACAGTAGTAAAATCAGTATATATTTAAAAAAGACTTTACTGCATTTACTTGGACTGAAGCATGTTCTTCTATTGATGCTTTACTCTGTTATCTGGAAATGTACTATCCCCTTTTCATTAATATTTCAAGCAGCTATAGAATAACAAAACCCAGCATAAGAATTTAAATCTTTTATGCCACATCTATAATCACTTCTTCATAAGTTATGTCACAGATAACAAAAGTCATTTTATAATGTTTATTAATCATTAATATATAATTTTATGTTATTACAAATGTGTTCTAGATGAATATTGATCTCTTATGAACCAAATACATAGTGTGTTCCTTGTTCTACTGTACAAGACAAAGATTCTGTTATATGTGTATGTTTGTCTGTGTCTCTCTGTCTCTGTTTCTTTGTCTCTGTCTCTCTTTGTTTCTCTATCTATCTATCTATCTATCTATCTATCTACCAACTATATATCTATTTTTTTTCTCCCTGTCTCTCTACTCCTCACCCTGGAAAAGAGGTAAGAACACAGTTGGGGCAGGACACATTCCACATTTTTAATTTCATCCATGTAAGGAATTCCCAGTATGGAAACTTGCTGCACTGATGAAGAAAAGCAAAAATCTTCTTTAACTTAGGATCTTAAATAATTTTTCAACTCACTGAGTGGTTGCCTGACCTTCTTGTAATTAAACAATATGTGGAGGAAGTAGCTCTTGAATTCAGATCTTCCTAATTCCCTCTACCCAATATGATATGCTACCTCTCATGCTCTACTTTACTATATAATTTGAAGAATAAGGTATTTGGACAAATGACCATCATTGTTCAGATCTTAATATTCTATTTCTGGTTTTTCTAGGTCTTGTCTCCAACAATATATGCCTTTTGATCATTTCATTACACAGCAGCAGCTCAAACTAATGGAGATAGGGGCATGAGCTTCAAATTAATTAATTTGGTTAGTTATAGGCACTTATGGAACAATGTTTCATGTAAATGAAGATTAAAACTATGATTTAAAAAGAAGCTTTGAGATTCTCTGTGGAGTTCATTTATCCATGTTGTTCCTAATTACTATGGATAATTAAAAGTGTCCTAGAAAAATTAAATAGAAAAAAAAAAGCCCTCGAGTTGAGATGTTGAAATATTTCTCTTTCCCCTTGTCCAACAGGAAATGTATTGGCAAGGATTTGGCAGCCCTGTGCCATTAAAAAAAAAAATCTACATTCAGAAGAAAAGGAGGTTTGTTCTATTTTGTGTAGGATGATCTAACTACTTTATTGAAACATTTTTATTACTTTTTATAAAATAAAAGTAGCAGCCATTTTTCCAATCAGATTATTAACTAAATTTTGTATAGAGCCATACATTTGATGAAAATGTACTAACCATCCACTCTGGGAAAGGCACTGGAAGGTTATAAAGACAAAAGAATACAGACTGTTTACCTTCAAGAAGATTAAAATCTATCAGGGAGGGAGGGAGGAGATAAATCATGTCTGCAAATAACTAGAATCCAAAATGGTGCTTGATAAGTAAAATAAGAGAAGCATGAACAAAGGACTAGAGGAGTTCAAAGAGGGAGACATGCTTCTTGGATGGTCTGATTATGAAAAGTTTTGCAGAAGGTGGCATTTGACCAGGGCCTTGAAAGATGGTTGAAATTTTGAGAGGTCAAAATAGAGAAAAGAAATTTTAGGTGGAAAGTGTATCATGAGTAAAAGTAAGCAAGCTGAAAAATGCGGTTTGAAGAAGGCAAGAGACTAGAAGAAAAGAATCCAGTTAGGTTTCTATAGTACAAACAATAAGGAATGTAGGAATGGAGTCAGTAGACTGGCCCTGAGAATGGCAATTGAGAATAAGGAATGAATGTAAAAAACATTGCTTTAGGGGCAGCTAGGTGGCGTAGTAGATAGAGCACCAGCCCTGGAGTCAGGAAGACCTGAGTTCAAATCCGGCCTCAGACACATAACACTTACTAGCTGTGTGACCTTGGGCAAGTCACTTAACCCCAATTGCCTCACCAGGAAAAAAAAAACATTGCTGTAGAGTTAGCTGGATAGGACTTTACAAAAGGTTCATGGAATGAGCAGAGAAATTAGAGGAGACAGTGTTTTATATTTGTTTCTATAAAAGGTTCCAAAGTCTTAGAAAAGTGCTGAACACAAAGTAAGTGCTGAGCAACTATTTGTCAAAATGAATTTTCTACAGTGCAAGTCAACCATTCAAATATCCATTGGACAGCATGTGGATAAAATTATACTGGCCCCTTTATACATTAAAAATGTTAAAACATCTCCTCCATAAAAAGAGTGCTCTCATTACCAAGAAAGAGAGTATTATTTATTCATTTAAAAAGCATTTACCAGGCATGTAGTATATGCACAACATTGTGTAAGATGTAAAAGAAGTCCTAAGTTATACATTCTTATATTCAAAGAGCTTTGGGCCTGTTTTGTACTTTTTGTCATTACTCTTTCCATTCTGCTGGCCCTAAGAAATTCCTTCCAGTCTTCCAAAAAATTCAAGAAGCCTGAATCAATCCAGCAGAATTTACTTGCAAAATATAAGGGTACCTGGGATAAGGAGGGAAGGAAGACATAGACAGAGAGACAGATAGATCACACCACTTTAGCTGCCACTGACTGAATGCCAAGTGTGTTAAATTTCAGCCCCTCCCCCAAGGTACTCTGAAATGCTTAAGAGAATTGAGGGGTGTTAAGACTTCTACAAATGGCTCCAGTTTGCATAAATGGTGGTCCTCTGCACTCCAGTCCCATTTAGCCACTAACATTCACATTAGCTTTTACACTGAAATATTTACTTAGAAAGGTAATATAATAAATATAATAAACTTACTCACCCAACACATAGGAGGCATAATGCCTCCCCCACACCTTTGTACCACCTCAGCCTTTGGGAGTTGGGAACTGGGAAGATGATTTTGTTAGAGTTTAGTTCAGTTTCTTTAGAACATTGCCCCAGTTTCAAGAGAAGCAGAAAAAGGGACCTGGTCGCCTCACCAGTTTTAAAGATTCAGGCAGCCAAACAAAGGAGGTTATACACACATCTACAAGGTAGGGGGTGCAAAGACCTCCATGTTATGCAATACGAATATATTTCAAAGGCCTCTGAAAGGTGTTTCCTTGTTAGGTGAAATGGACATGCCAAGACAAGCCCAGGATTACATGCATATGTGAATATACACATATAGATGTAGATGTGTGTATATATGTGTAAATATATATTTATATGTGTGGATAGATAGATACAGATAGCAGTTTAGAAAGAGATGATCTGGAATCTGGCTTGCCTTTGTGGAAGGGTAGGGGAAAGATTGCTCTGGCTAATTGGGGCAAGAACCAGACTGGATCAGAGCCTGCTGAAATTATAAGGTAGGGTGGTTCTTCTATCTTCAAGAGATTCGACAGACAAGACTTCTTTCTAGCTGTCTTCTATCCCTCAGAATTCTCTTGTCTAAAAATACAGCCTGAGTTCAGAGTGAAGAACACTTCTCTCATCATTTTCAATGTGTAGGGTGATCCCTGGCTTACATGTACTTGTTTAACCCCTTCCCACCAACATATGGAAAAACTAGTAAAGCTTTTTTATAAAAGAAAGCAACAAACAGAAAACAAAATTATACTGCTTACCATAACCAAATGAATACGTAATAGTAAATCAACTTGGTCTGACAGCAAGATAAAATGTCTCAGCTCAATCAAGGAAAGATGGAATGACTTAATCAAGGTGGAGTCTATACTTAGCAGTCTCTAGACCTGAAAGCTTTGGACCTGAAGTGGGAAAATGATTGCTATTTTTATTTTATAAAAAGTAATAAAAATATTTCAACAAAGTAGTTAAATCATCCTACACAACAAGAACATAACTTGGAGGTGGGCCTTAGAAGTCTATTGCTGCAGGACTCTTAATGGCCTTTCAGAAGTCCACAGCTTAGATCTCTGTCTTCTTTCAACATGTATGTCTAAAATAACTCCCTTAGACAGGTGTGAGGTGTTAAACTCAGCATTCTCTCATGCAATCAAACTCACATCTCTCCATTTATATACAAGAGCCATCCCTCAGGAAAACCTACCCGAGGCTTGGTCAGAAGCAACATTGCATATCAAAACAGGTAGAAGCCAGAAAAGGCAAAATTCAAATAGCAAAAACAAGACTTCTTGACTTATCTCAGAACACAGAACATTTTTAGCTTATGGAAACCAAGTTCTGGTCATATGAGAGATAATTACATTTTTACACACACACACACACACACACACACACACACACACTCACACAGACACATGAGAGTATGACCTCTAGCACTTTGGATGAATCCTGAAAGAGATTTTATTAGGAATGGAGGTCATTGTCTTCATTTAAAGGTTGAGAAAGTGTGGAAGCACAGTGTTTTGTATATGGTAAACACGATAAAAGTTTGTTGAATGAATGTTTTGGACTGAATCAGACAATTTAATTGAATAGAAATGAATTTAATTATTTTACTATACTGGATGGAAATGAAGTTATTTGAGTGGTTGCAATAGGATTAGAGATTTAGAGTAGGGGAAGCATGAATGGCCATCTTCAATTTTAAAATGAGAAAACTGAGGCCCAAAGATGCTAAATGATTTGTCCTGTATCAGGCACAGGAATACCCAGACTGGTGAAACTACACATCTAGCAAAAGAATAAAATAACACACCGTGTCTACCAAGCTGAAAATATGTGACCAAAATAATATTTATGTGGCATTATACTAAATGCTACCAAAGAAAAGAAAATTCATTTCTCACTCAAGATTGATATGTTTATTGACTGAAACAAAAGCTGGAAAATGAGGTTGTTGTTATTCTAATTCATTTCCTACATCTTTCTTTAATTTCTCCCTTCACAGTTTATTAATCATTGTTCTCTCTCTCATTCTCTCCCTCTTTTTATTTTTTATTTTTTACTGCAACCCTGTTTAGTGAATATAAATGATCTGATAAATAGTGAATGCATGGATAGTCACTTAATGCTTATTTCATGAAATAGATCATGAAAAGTTTAGGTAAAGTTATTCATTTTTATGTCAGTTCTTTAACTTTGAAGGCATCAAGATGCTTCACTATATACTATTTAGCAAGTGATTCATTCACAGCACACAACTTGTTTGGATTCATTACAATTTTCATGCAAAATTTCCCCAGTTTTTGACTAATTGACACAGTGAACTTTAATATCAGAGATGTAATGATGAATCTGGTCACCCTAGATAAATATCATTTATAAACCTACTTTTTTCCCCTTTCAGACATAGTAAAAGCAATCAGTCCACATTTGTTAAGCATCTATTATGTATCAAGTTCCTTGCTGATGGGCAGAGTATACAAATACATTACAAGTGAGATCAGTGTTGCCAACAAGAAGCTTACATTCTCTTAAATACATTCAAAATATTAATTACAACAGGGAAGACTATGAACAGAACAAAATAAAAATCAAATCAGAACATTTCTTTTTTGGTAACACATTTTAAAGTCCCAAATCATTCAAATGACTAGAGAATATGAGTGATTCTTAGTTTTATCCAGGAAGAAAATTGTTATAACTCAGGAGCTCCTGAAAATCAGTGGTTTTAAGTGGAAATGCAGACTGACTTTTCACATACAGCTATAAATAAAACAAAACTTATGAGTTCCTGGTTTTGTTTTCTCCACCCAGCTACATTTATTCCATTCATTAGTATGGCTTCTTATAACTTAATAGAAATTAGCAAATGCAAAGGATTTCATCCCAGCAGGAGCTCTGGAACAGCAAATGCATTTCAACAGTGGGCACTGAGGGCAAGATTCATTTTTGGTTCTCTCAATTTGCTTTTCTCATGGTTGGATTTATGGAACTCCAGCTCTTCAACTTTCAAAAAAAATTCCAATACTTTGGCTTCCCCTCATATATTCTACATAAAATGATGGGAGGGGGCAAGGGGGAATTGTAAACCAGCCTTTTTGTTTCAAAGCCCATTTTGTTTTCTTTATAGTACAAAACTGTCCCCTAAGGGCTTGGTTTATTATTGAAATAACTTTACTTACATGGGTGTTCTGTAATTTTCCACTGGACTTTTACTCAACATATGATATTTGAGGGCTTCTGTGTATGCCATTTCTAAACAAAACAATAATGACAACATTAAGATATGATAGCTACATTATGAGAAAAGGGAGCAGGAATTTTTAAAAAATAGTTATTTAATCAAGAATCAGTATTTAGGTTCTTTCTATGTCCTAAGCACTGTGCCAAACACCTAGGATATGAAGAAAAACAAGCTTTTAAGGCTCAGATTGATAGCTAGAAGGCACTTTAGCAACTTTTCAAACAAAATTATTGTTACAGTTGTAAAGTTGTTTGCTTTTTGAGTCAGATGTCCGTGCAAATCCTGCCTGCCTTACTAATTGATCAGATCACAGAACATCTCTTTACATCTCTGTGCCTCAGTTTCCTCATCTATAAAATGAAGAGAAGGAATTGGACTTGATAGGAACTTCTACCTCTGTATATGTGATTTTATAAATGAAGAAATTGAAACAGGGATATTAAGTAACTTGCAAAAGTTGGCAGAGCCAACATATAGATTCAGGTCCCAAGATTCTGAGTTCAGTACCTTTTCCTACAGGCCATCCTTTATCCCATATTATTTTTAAAAATATTATGAATATTTCAGTGCAGTATTAAATCAAGGATACTAACATTGAGCTAGTCTATCAGTATGCATATCTTGGACAGACATAAACAGTCCTCATGCAGCCAGAATATTCATAAGAGAGTAAAATACTCATAGTACTTTCTATAGAGGAGTGATGAAATGACAAGGACAAAAATTTCAGAGTTTGAGAACACAAAAGTAGCTAAATGGGTTACAGTTAGCATAGAGTATACACATGTCCATGAGATCATGGATGTGTTAAAGTACTAAAATATAATTCAATCAGAAGCCCCCCTTGCTTTTTTTTTTCAAAAGAACTGAAATGCCCCTCTTCCACTGGGAGTTATTTTTAGTTGAATGGACTATGTCAGGGGTGGGGAACCTGAGGCCTTGAGGCCACATGTGGCCCTCTAGGTATGTTCAGAGAACAAATCCAGGATTTTTTCTGTGAAGTTTGGATTCTGTCAAAGGGCCGTACTTGAGGACCTAGATGGCCATACAGGGACTCAAGACTGCAGGTTCCCCACCCCTGAATTACACCATTTTAAAAAATAGAATCATAGATTTAAGCTGAAAAGCACCTTAAAGTTCTTCTTCTGCAACCTCTTCATTTTATAAATGAGGAATCTAAGCGCTAAAGAGTGAAGTGATTGCCAAATGTCACATAGGTAAAGAGTAACAGAATCAGAATTGAACCAAGATCTTCTGCTTTCACATCCTGTCCTCTTTTCTACAATACCACACTGCCTTCTGTGATTCTTACTGAGCTATTTATTAATTACAGTCCATTCTTGATTATTTAAAACAATGGATTTAAAAGGCTGAATAATGTTTCAAAGAGATAATCTAATAGCTTTATTAATTTAACTTTGGAAAAGAAGCAACATTGATCTGACATCAGCTCACACACTGCTCAGACATTAACTATCTCTTTATTATTTGAACCTGAATCTCTTTCATTTAGGCACTATAATAAACAGTTCGAGAATGTCAGAGGCAAGCTGGAATATAACAGATGGCAAAGGGTTAAACATCCAGCCATTGGGACCAAAGCCAACATTCTCTTGAAACTGCTTGTATAAGCCCATGGCTGTCAAACGGAGGTTGGGTCGAGTGACAGGAATGATGGAGGAACTGATATGTTGGAACCAAAAGTGTAGATGTAAATGAAAGCCAGATAAAAACAGTCAGTTGAAGTTAGTCAGAACCAAGTCAAGCAGAGTTGATCAAAAATAAGCAAATACAAAAAATCAAAGTAAGAAAGCTTGCATAAGAATCATGACCAAAAAAAAAACCTTACCATGATAAGCTAGGTCCCTAGAGACACAGTTTCTCAAGAAACAAGGTCAAGTTACATGCATTAGCTTTTGATGAGGAACTGGTGTTACAAGGTCTTAAATGAAATACAGGGGAAAAAAGGAAATGATTCATGACCTAGTTAGACAGGAAATAAACGGATGATCCCATGGATTGAAGAGTGTCATACAAGGATTTCAAATATAACCAATCAATCAGTATTTCAGAAATTAATAGTTCATGTGCATATAGTCTAGCTTTAAGTAGTTGAAAGTTAACACTTAAATCAATACTTTAAAGACTCATGATTTGATTTGGTCAGTGTATGTATATCCCTTCCACTAATGCAAATTTGGACTCTTCCATGGCTTGACAATCTCTGATTGTTTTCTTGGTGAAAAAATTAATCACTTTGTGGCTGACTAGGCAATTGCTCCCTTCACACTTAAATAATCTGGTCTTCAGATGTCAGATATCACTAAACCCATCTTCAAAGCCTTCCCAGTTGTGGGTTCCTGCCAGAGTTCAAGTTCTACTAGTATTATTGCTAAGAAGCCAAAGTCTTCTCCACACCACAATGAAGCATGGTAAATAGGGCTTTAGAGTAATCAGCTATATGTGTTACAATTTCCTCTGAAAACATAGATAAATTACATCCATAGAAGCCCAAGAATCATGAGTCAGATTATTGTCCAGAACCAAGCTAAATTTGTATAGATTTTGGTATTTAAAAGGGAAAGCAACTTGGCATGTTGTCAGGAAGACTTGATTGAACCCACACATGAGATATTTGCCCACTATGTGATCTTTTGCCAATAATTTAAACCTAATTCTTAGTATTCTCATCTGTAAGTTGGGGGTAAAGATAGCACTTTAAGGTATTATATAAATGGCGGTTATTTATTATTTTTGCTATGTTTTTGTTATTACTGTCTCATTCTTCCCATTTTAATGGTGTTCAAGTAGAAATGTTCCTGATACAATTTATTCTCCTGCTATTCTCAAGCATAAAATGTGAATTATAATAAAACCTATTTCCCAGGGTTGTTGTGAGGATCAAATGAGACAATATTTATAAAATGCATAGCACTGTGTCTGAAACATACTAGCTGCTTAATAAATACTTGTTTCCATCCTTTTTTAAAAATATTTGATGCTTTATGAACTATTTCACAGGTAGGTAAAGTTATTGCTTTTTCTGTAATTAAATAAACCATTAAGATGTACGCTCATCTTTTCTGGGTCCACTAAAAGTATTCTTGAGAAAACTCCAGTAGCATGTATGTTATCTTCTTCCTACATGGTTTTGATCTCTTCCATTTGCTCTCTAATATCTTCAAAACTTTTTTTTCATTCCAAGTGGATTGGAGATTATGAGTATTTAGACTGGCAACACCTACGCAAAAATTTTTTTAAGATGCTGTGGTCAGTATTACATCTAGGTCATCACACATACAGTTTTGCCTATAATAATGTTCTGGTATCAGAATAGTTTATTATGTGTATTGTTATTGATATTTTAAGGTCTTTATATTTAGTACAGGGATTTGTCATCTGTTAATTAATGGAAGAAAATTAAAGGCATTAAGTAGCATTTTAATGAGTTAAAATCTTTATCATACTCAGTGTTACACAGTTGCTGCCACTTTTCTTGCATAATCTTCATTATCAATACATTATCATTATAACATTCCTTTTGTATTTTTCCTATGAAGTTCAGATATAAGTGGTCTATTATACTGTTAGATAAAATAACTTTTTTTTTGTTATTGAGTGAAAATATTGGAATACTCTTCTATAGGCTCTTATTATATGGCTATAAGCTTTGTTGTATAATTCTGGCCCCTTGATTTTGTTTTGATTTTTTTTTTGGTAGATATTCAGTACACGCTGAATTTTACTACATGGTATTACATGCTATACTGTTTCCTTGCAAAAATGTGTCAATTAATAGGTCTGGACTCCTTAAGGATGGCATTTCTGTAATTTCAGATAGCAATGACCTGGTATTATACTTTATTACTATCATAAAGCTGTCCATTTCTATAAATAAATCAGCATGACTCAACCATCTATTCAATGCTTCTTAGTCCACATATTGCTGATTGAGTTCATATGGGTGTTGTCCATGGAAGACCTTTAAGTTCCGCTCTGGCATCTTAGTTAGTCTGTAATTTCCTCCCAAAGTAAATGAACATCAATTACATTTTGTGTGTCCAATGCAACAAAACTATTGTTAGCATACATATTCTGTGCAGTGGAGTCTTTTCCAGAAGTATTTTTTTAAGTTTTTATCCAGTTAATCATGTATTCTTGAGCATCTATTAAACATTTTCCTCCTTTTTGATAAGGAAGTGTTACTCTTCCTATAGTTTCCTTCAGGTGATGGTTCTTGGGTTTTGTTAATAGTTTATGGGTTCTTGCTTACGTATTTTCTAAATCTATTGTCATTCATTTTAATGTGCCAAAAGAATATGATAAGACTGCTATTTTGAAAGATTTACTTGCCCTAACTATACCTCCCAATTCAGAGTTCTATCCTTCATGTCTCATATGTTCTATTTTCTCAAAGTTCAAGAGGACTTACAAGAGTACTTTGTACTCAAGGTAACTCAGACTCAACAAATGCCCTCCAAGGTAGCCTTTGAGTAAATTCTATGGGCAAAATGACTATTCTTGTGCTCCAAAATATCAATATTCCCCAAACTTAATAAAGATATAAATTGAATGCATATATTGTCTTCAATATAGTCTAATAGTGCTGTATCCTCCTGTAAAAGAAAAAAATTTTATGAGACTGTCTACCACCTTAATTTAGTTTAGCCCCCAAAATGGGGCAGAGTGAATAAAAAATGAGAAAACCATTAAAAGCTTTTTTTTTTGCTTTTTCTTTTCATGAGGCAATTGGGGTTAAGTGACTTTCCCAGGGTCATACAGCTAGTAAGTGTCAAATGTCTGAGGCTAGATATGAACTCAGGTGCTCCTGACTCCAAGGCCAAAGCCCTATACACTGTGCCACCTAGCTTCCCCCAAAGGTTTTTTTCAATATTTCTCAGTTAAAGTTAGTTATCTCAAAGTATCTTCCACTGATACTTCAATCATGGTAGTCAGATCCTCACTGAAGATTTGAATTGCTACTATTTCTCAGATTTCATAGGATTTTTCTCTTAAAATGATAGAAAGAAGCCATCATGTCTACCTGTTTTAATTCCTCTATTTGGTGGCAACTGTCTCCTCAAATGAGGAATTTTGTGATAGATCAGTAACCACATTAGAAAAATAGGAAAAGGGGCAGCTAGGTGGTGCAGTGGATACAGCACCAGCCCTGAAGTCAGGAGGACCTGAGTTCAAATCCTGCCTCAGACCAAACACTTGACCCTCACTAGCTGTGGGACTCTGGGCAAATCACTTATCCCCAACTGCCTAAAAAAAAATAGAAATAAAGAGACACCACACATGAAACCTACGCAGCCCAGTGAAATATTTGAAAAAGATTCTTTACTGGATGTAGTCCTTTGAAGAGCTGAAGATGAGAAATACTGCTTTTTATCAGGTCTATACCTCAAGATGATCTTCTGTCAGTTCTTTGAGTGTTCTGCACATCAGATCAATTTGTGAGATAAAGATCTAGGAACAACCTTGCTTCCTAGGTGTCCTAAGTCAGACACCTTAGGAAAGTAAAGATTTCGTTTCATTTTCTTTGTTTTTATTTTACCTCTGCTATCAGATCTGAGCTTTGAAATCTTTGAGCATTGCAATTTGTTAAGAGGGTAAAAATGGGAGAAAAGTTAAAAAAAGGTAGAAAATCTGACTCAATCCCATGACTAACCTTGAATCTATTGTCATAGATATAGAAGCCTAATCCTGAAAGTCATGGCTGGACCCTGTGAACATTTTCAGAGAAGTGAGGCCTTTCTGTACCTCTCACAGTTAGTATTTTAGCTCATTAACAATCCTCGTGGCAAGAAACAAATGTTCCATTAAGTTTGTTCACGACTTGAAGTTCTATTTCAACACAACTTACTGAGCTTGTCTCCAGACTCTAACACATGTTTCATTGAAGATACACTGAATAAGTTTATATTTATTCAGGGAATTTTGATCAGTACTTCATAAATTGGGGGTATTTTGCATCATCTATGAAATGGAATAGCAGTTCATCTCCAGAAGCTATAGTAGATGTCAACATAGAATTTTACCCCGAATATCACATAAACATCACAATACAGGTAACTCCAATATTTTAAGAATATTTTCCCATCCATTAATTGCATAGCTTTATAATGCTTTTCAGAGTATAATTAGGAATTATGAACACAAAACTTAAATGAAACCTTATAAGTTATTAACTATACATGAAATAAAAATAATTACTGTCAATTTCATAAGGCTTTTTTGGGGGGGAGGTGAGTCTGGACTTGCAATTTTTGTAATTATGGAACATCCCTCCACATAATGCAAACCAGAAATTCATGCATAAATTATAGTTTGAGACTTGTCATTGGTTCTCAGAATTTGGGTTGCTTGTCCATGATCACAAAGTTATGTGGGAGAAGTACATCAAATCTTGAACCAAGGCCTTCCTGGCTCCAAGGCTACTCTCTATTAATTTGTCCATAATGCCTCTTAATTCTATATCTTGATTCTAATTTAATTAATACATTTAAATGCATAAATAAATTGTTTACTTAGTAGAAAAACTCAAGGTCTGTCTCCTAGTTTGAGTATTTCATGCTGATTGCATTAGAATATAGCTACTGATACCAATGTAGCTACAACTGCAAATATGTGACACCACCATTTCTTCAGTAATTCCATAGAAATGTTCAAATGTGCCATAGATAAATAATTTAATCCAACTATTGCCAACCAGATGTATTCACGAAAGTGGACCATAGCCAATTATACTTCATTAAACCAAATTCCCATAAATTTACGGTTTTTAAAAACCATCACTTCTTTATTACCTGTGAAAAACTGAAATTGGTCAAAATGAAATGCAAGATGTACTCCCAAACAGCTTATTTGCCAGAGGGTACTGTCAAATTTCATTTAAAATTGTACCCAATAATTTATGTTCCAGTAAGATTGTCTGATGTCTCTCTCATTCATTTGGAAGAGCTTGTCCCTTCAGATTTTCTTTCTCTACCTGGTTGAATTATAGATAAAATTAAAAAATATTTCAAACTGGGAAACTATCAGTTACGACAAATCCTTCCTACCTTAAAAAAAACACAAATATATCGGTTTTTCTTTGCTATTTACTCTGGATTTTCTCCATTCTCCTTTTTGTTCCTAAAATTCTCATGATTGAGGCACCCTACATTTACAGAAGACATATCTCCAGGCCAAGCTCAGGAACCTGTATTTATGACCAACAAATCTCCAAGGCACCTCTCTTTTCTCTTCCAACTCCAAATAAAAATAGTGCAGAACTGGAAGAGTTGGGAAAGGGAAAGAGTACTGGATTTGGAGCCAAATGGAACCAAGTTCAAATCCTACTTATCCCATACATGATCTGGGGCAGGTTACATCACCTTTCTTGGACACAGTTCCTTAACTTCTATAATGAAGAGGTGAGCTGGTTGACTTCTAAGGTCCTTTTCACTTCTAAGTCTATGATGATGACTCAATTTAGCTACTATTTATACCACTTCAAGAGCTGTTTCAATCTCTTATTCATTCTTTTTGAAGGCCATTCCTAGATTCTCTAATAGTTAATTTGAATGTAAGAATGACATTCTTTCTTCTGGGTTCTGGTAGAAACACCCTTTTTGTTTTTCCTACAGTTGGCATATCTGAAAATGTTATTTTTGTGCTCTGGTCTGGGTCAGTTAAATATTCTATCATAAAATCTCAAGATATGCTGCACTAGGTAGATCTTTTTTTGGCCTAGCAGCAATTATTGTTTGTTGCATTTTAAGCTGTTATCTGACTTTTATATGGCAGAACTACAAGAACATTAACTTTGGAGTCAGGGAATGTTGATTACAATTTTTTTTTAATGTCAATTAACTATTATGTGACCTTAGACAAGGAACCATCTCTTGAGCTTCTCTTTCCTTAAAATGAGGAACATAGACAAGATGGACTTTGTGGTCCCTTCCAGGCCTAATTCTGTAATCTATATTTATGACATTTTTTTTTCTTGCAGCCCAGAACCCCTCTATCTTCTTGTTAAATTTTTTTGTTGAGACACACACATATAATATGAAGCTTCAAATAACATTTAACAACTTCCAAATATACTTTTAGTTCCAGACTTTAATTCTACCATTTTTTTATCTAATTATTTAAGTAGCTCTTACATCTCAAATTTCTTCTAGCAGTAAATTCTAAATCAAATATCACACTTTATAATCCTGTCACTAGGTCTTGCTTCTCCATCTAAAATCGGGCAATCTCCTTCATTTTAATTTCTAAATCTACTATTGTAGAAAGGAAGAGGGAGATTCATTTCCCTCCAGGAGAGGGAGAAAGTGAGGGCAATATCCTAAGACCTTAACCCATGTAGATCAGGCTTGTTTTTCCTGTCCACATGGCCCCTGATATGGCCAACACAGAGGCAAGAGAGCTGCACTCATCTGAATGAACAGTGTCCTCACTGAATATCTTTCTATTGCTATGGCTAAGTAGAGTTAAAAAAAAAAGGCATTTAAGTGTACCCTACTATTTTGTGCTCCAAAATCAAGTCTAAACTATGGAGGGACCAGCCCAAGTCAAACCTGACCAACATGGAGGGCTACGCCATTATCTCCTTTGCATTTCCCAAAATTTTGTTCTACTTAATGTAGTCCATTCCTGCTCATATTGAGCTAATAATATCATATCAAGACATGATACCACCACTCCTCTGAAAACTAGGCTTCCTTATTAGTCCAATATGTTTTATGTACTTCAAGGGAAAAAAAATGTATTCCTTACCTAATTTGATTACTACAAGATTAGGAGTAAAGTTGTCAGATTGCTCACCATAATTTTTTCTTTCTAACCCATCTTTCCAATGCAGTCTCTTGTTTAAGTGTTGTCCCAGTTCTTCCAGAGCATATAACCACATGATTTATTTTTTTTAATCTTCTCTCTTATTTCCAAATTCCCTGTGACCCTCTGAATGTGTTTTACACACAGATCAGTGGATGTTTCTTTCCAACTTGATAAAAAATTCAATTCAAACAAATAATTCTTCCCTTCAAGGCAAGTCAAACCATCTCCATATTAAAACAAAAATAGATGTCTACTAGTACTTTAAAAAATTCCTTGTTGTTATTTTATAAAAGTAAAAACTACAGTTCTGAAGGGGAAAAAATGGCTCTTGGGGTATTTTGAAACTGCTCAAAGAAGCTGCTGTTACTGATTTTCCCCAAGTTGAAATGAAAAAAAAAATGAAGTAAGGATTATATTCAGAGAAGTTGTACTTTCTTGTGCTAATAAAAACACTACATTAAAAATTCATTGCTGAAGGGAGAAAAATAAGACAAAGTTTTATATCACTTTAAAAAATCTCATTAAAAAGATAAATGCAAGTTTCAATAAAATATGGTGTCATGGAAGACAGGGATTGTTTTGTTTTGGATTTTTTGGTCTTCGCTGCATCATATACCAACTCCTCCCCCACCTCTAAGCACCTAGCACCTTGGACAGAACATACACTTGAATGAGTTTAATTGAAGTGAAAAATCGAAGAAAGCCTAAGGTTTTGAAAATGAGAGACTGGGTAAATAAATGTTCGTGCCTCATGTAGAAATAGTATAACCAAATGAAGAAAGAAATTTAGGGGAAATTATAATAGGCTTGGGTTTATCATGTTGAGTTTTACTTTCCATTGGAACAAGCAGGTGGAGATGCACTATAAGCACTTGAAAATACATGTCTAAAGCATCATTATTATGATCATCATCATGTTATGTCAGTATTAGAAATACAGATTTTGGATCCATCTGCATAGAAGTGGTAGTAGTGGATATTCTGAGATTAAAGGTGATTGACAAGAACATAGAAAGTTACAAAATGCCAGCTAAATACAAACCCTAGAGGAAAACCAAGATAAATGTATGGGGAAGGAGAAAAGGAGACTGACAAGTAACAGGGGAGAAAAAGAAGTAGTTTTAAGGGGGGGGAAAGGAGAGAGTATTTGGCAGGAAATGGCTATTTTACAGTACTAAAGGTGAAAACAATTGAAAAATGAACAAATGCCATTCTATTTCAAAACTGAGAAGCTATTGGTAACCTTTGACAACAATTTTCATAGAGCTATAAGGGTAGGAGGAGTCATGTGAAGTAGACACATGAAACGTATAGATTTTTTCCAAGTTTACCAATGAAAAAGACTCTAGAAATGAAGCATTAGTCAAATAGCATGGAAGAGTCCAAAGGAGGCTTTTTAAGGATTTCAGAGACCTGAGAATATTTATAGGTAGATGGTAAGGAGCCAGTGAAGGGAGAAGTTGAAGATGTATGAGCCAGAAATGACAATAAGAGCAAGACTATGGAGAAAGGTAAAGGAATGGAATGAAGAAAAAAAGAGATGGGGGAATAGGCTTAAAATATGTTGAGTTTGGAGATGCCAGTTGCAAATCCAGCTAGAGCTGGCTTATGTATAGTTTGCATTCTTATGTAGATTTAGCACTATTGTTGGAGATGGGAAAACCTAGACTTAAATCCTTCCTCAAATATTTGCTAGCTGTGCAATCTTGGGAAAGTCAGCCATATCATCTCACTTGCCTCTCCTGCAGAAACTTTCAATCACACCAAGTTTCTGCTGCCGTGGTGAGGAGAGAAGGCACCATTCATCAATTTTCCTACCTGGTCTCCTGACTTGTGGGAGGGAGAGCATCACCATTGCCTCTGCTCCAAGTAATTTCTTTTCCTTACCTGAACTGTCCAAGGCTCTGAAAAGAATTCATCCTGAGGCCAAAACTCTATGGACATTGGAAATCTATCTGAATTTTTCTTTTGCAATTAGCAAAATCCCCTCTATTAATATCTTCCCCATGCCAGTGATTATGAACCCCCAGAGATCACCTGTAAATCCCATTTCTTGTTCCACACTGCCCAATCCTTTATTGCCAATCCTTTCCACTCAATGTAATGTTCCACCCCAAAGCTATCAACCACTTCCTAAGTGCTCTGAAATGTCTGTTCTGCAGCCAATTTGCTTTCATTTTAAATCTTTTCCTTTAATACTTCTTCCATCTTTTTTCTCTCATGAAGACCTGGTTCTCACTTAATGATATCTGCCCTTTCCAGCATTGGCTGTACTTTCACAAAAAAATCACCTTAACTTACTAGTCAAGGTGGAGACGTTGGACTACTCCTTGCTCCTCATTGCCACTGCCAGGTTCTTCCCCCTACCACCATAATTCAATAACCTCTTCTTTGTGGTTCAATCACTCTATAGCTGCCACCTAATCAAAATTCTAGTAGTTACTGACCACTTGCTTCTAGGACATTCCCCTTCCTTCCTGCTCCCTCCTTCAAACACTATCTAAAATTTCATTTTTCTACAAGAAGTCTTCCTCAACACTTCTTAATTCTCATACCTTTCCTCTTTTAATTATTTCCTATTTATTCCATATACAGCTTTTCTGTACATATTTGTTTTCTTGTTGTCTCCTTGTGAGTTATGTGGAGTCAGGCACTGTGTTTTGCCTCTTTCTCTCTCTCTCCTCAGGTCTTAAATTAGTGCCTGCTACCTAGCTGGCATTTCATAAATGCTGATGACTGAATAACTGACTGACAAGGGATACCATTCCATCCCATCTCTGCTCCAACAGACTGTCTTCTCTATTATTCTCACTCTCTCACAATCTTCAGTCTTTCCCTGTCTACTGACTGCTTCCTTACTGCCTACAAACATGACTATGTCTTCTCATCCTCAAAAACTCTCACTTGATCCATCTATTCCTCAAAATAATCATTCCATATCTCTCCCTTTTTTTGTGGCTAAATTCTTCAAGATAACTGTCTATAATAGATGCCTCCAATTTCTCTCCTCTTACTTGTCAGTCAGTTATTCAAAAAGCCTTTCTCAATCTTTCTTAATTCTGGTGCCTTCCCTCTGTTGATTATTTCTTATTTATCCTTTATATATCTTGTTTGTATGCAATTATTTGCATATTGTCTCCCCCATTAAATAGTGAACTTTTCAAGGGAAGAGACTATCTTTTGCCTTTTTTTGTAATCCCAGGACTTAAAATAGTGCCTGGCACATATAATAGGCACTTAATAAATATTTATTTGCTGAGTAAATTAATTTTTCTATATCTTAGCTTCATCATCTAGAAAACCAGGGGATTGGACTCCATTACTTCAAAGTCATTTGTAGCTATCAATCGACAGATCTATTAACAATGGAACTCTGAGACTTTAGTAAGTAGATCTAGAGTTTTAGTGCGTAGTAGAAATACTATTTTTTTGATGTCAAGGAAAGAAGATAAAGTAAGTAATGATGATAAGAAGTTATAAGGAATGAAGATGAAAAAGCATGGGTAAGAGACCCAACTCACTTAGGATGGCCTCAATCTTCTCCACAGAGCATAAGGGCAGTATAAGTGGGAGAGGTGAGTTTGTAGCTCTGATGGGGCTGGGATCTGGACCCCGGAAAGGAAAAACCCTGGACTTTCCCACTTGGCCAAATCTCTGATGTTCCTCTGAGTCTATAATCCCATCAACTGGCCTTTCATTGTGGCTACACCCAATCTCTCCTCCATTGTTTTACCTCCCTATGGCCCCTGGCCATTTCCCACCCTTAATCCTAGCTAGGCTCCATTCTCCCTTGGCCACAAGGTCCAGGTCCTGGGAGTTCTGTTCACCCCAGTTTACTGGCCACTCCTAGATCCCTCTCACAGTCCTTCTGTATATAAGGTCTACCTTGTCTCCATTAAGATGCTTGGATTCTTATAATCTAGCCACTGCTCAGATTCTTAAAATCTAGCCATTGTCAGATTCTTAAAATCTAGCCATTGGTCACATTCTTATAATCTAGCCAATAGCTTACTCCTTAAGAGTCTGCCCAATATGATGGATGTTCTAACAAACTTTGTCTTTGGCTGAAAGAAGGCTTGGGTCGAATTCTTTTAGACAGGACCTGCATTTTGTGATTTTGGGGTCACAGCATCCCCAAACCCCTAAACTGCATCAGTTCAGCTAAGAGTGTAATGAGACAATAAAATCAGGCATTTATTTTCTTTCTACTTCAGCAACAGCTATTTTCTCCCTGACCATTTCTGGTCATATTACATTTTCATTCTGAATGGCTTTCTTTTTCTTTACTACTCACCTTTTTTTTCCTCCCATAATCTCTTTCTGTACCCCTTTTTGCTGTCTTCTCTTACAAGCCAATGAGACATTCATTTAGGCATTATTACTACCTGTTTTCCTTTTCTCCTTTCTTTCTAGGGCCTTGATACTGGCCTAGCTGTTATCTAGTCCTTTGAATTACTATATACTATTGGGAACTTAGCATAAATAAGTTGTGTTTTTGTTTTGCTTGTTTATTTTTCCCACAAGAGTTACATGCAGTTCTATTGTGTACAGGAGGTTCTCCATACCCAACTCATTCTTCTTCACTGTACTTCAGATGCAAATGATTTCTTTAATCCCATCTACAATATGACTTTGCCTGTTCATTATACTATCTCTGTCCTTAATTTGAAAACACCCAGGAAATGGTTGGAACCATCTTCCTCTCATTGTGTCTATATTACATATCTTTCTCTAGCATTTGTGTCACACCTACCAACTAAAGCAGGAAGTATAGTACTGTGGACAGTATCTTGGATCTGCAGTCTGAAGACCTGGTTTAAATCCTTGTTCCACCTCCTAAAGCTGATTGATCTTGGAGAAGTCATTCAATCATTCTAGGCCTAGGTTTTTTTCATCTATAGATAAGGGGATTAGACAAGAGATGGTGTCTAAATTCCCTTCCATTTTTAATTCTATGATCCTATTTTCTATTGTAGATATATTAAAAATATCTTTTCATGCCACTTGGCTGCTTCAGTGATCAATGATCTTATGGTTCATATAAAACATTATTTACTTCCTATGATTTGAATGAATACAAATATAATTCTTTGGGAATCCCTCTCAAATGAATTAATAAACAGAGCAGAATACCCACCATAATCATTCACTGGGTGGTATCTATGCATTGTACTCCTTTTAGAAAACCTGCCTTAGTTGCCATAGTTGCTTTTTTTTAATTTCCCTGTTCTCTTCTTGTACCATAGTCCAAATTCTGAGGTCTAGGGGTGCTGGGACTCCAAAATTCAAGGGCAAGAGATGCAGGTCCTGCCTTGAATGAATTTGACCCAAGCCTTCTTTCAGCCAAAGACAAGGTTTATTAGAACACTGATTGGGATGAGTGAGATTCCTACTGAGTCTGTGCTACTGGTCAGATTTTAAGAATCTGAGCATTTGTTACACTTGTATTGAGAAGCAGGCCAGACTCTTAAGGAATCTGAGCACTTTAATGGAGGCAAGATGGACACTTACATATACAGTGAGAGTGTAGGAAGATCTGGATGTGATCTAGGAATGGTAAAGTAGTCAGGGTAACTGGAAGGTAATAGAGAAAGACCTGAAAGGACTGGGGTGCCCCAGGTGAATACCAGGAGCTCAGGCCTTGTGGAAGGGCTCTAGATTGGAATCAAGGAGTGTAGATCTAGGGTGGAGTCAGGTGCAGACAAAGAAGGCCATAATGAAATGGCAGTTGAAAGATTATTAACTTGGAAAGGCCTGGTGTTCCAGGCAAATGCCTGGCACCTCTGTGGGAAAGTCCAGGGCTTTCCCTTTTTGGGCTCCAGATCCTGTCCCCATTACTAATTAGAAACAAAACAAAAACCCTAAGCCCATAGGACCTGTTTTCCTTCATTTTCTCTTGTCTTTCTTTCTTTTGATCTTTCCTACTTGCTTCTATATTATCTGACTTCTTTGATTTCCTATGTCTCCAAAGTTTTAATTTACAATACACTCCTGTACAAAGCCAGTCTGCTTATTTCCAACTGAGCACACCCACACCATGTTCCCATAGCCCTGTTCGTGCTGTTGTAACTATTGCAGTTTGTCTATTTTCCAGCAGCTCAATATGTGCTATTCCCAAAGATTTTTTAAAAAATATGTAAGGAATGAAAAAAAGAAGTTAAACAATAATTTTACAAACTAAGAGGGGAAAAAAAACAATTTGAACTACTGAACAAAATAGTTAATTAACAAAGAGCAATAAAAATGTCTTTGATATTTTTTCCCTTGGTAATTAATGTGAGAAATAATGTAGTGCAGAGTAGGGAGATCTGTCTTGGGAATAAGGAAGACCTGAATTCAAATTTTCTCTCTGACAAGTACTGGCCATGTCACTTTGGACCACAAACTCTCAGTGTCCCAGATGAGGATGGGATCTAGACTCCAAAAAGGAAAAACCCTAGACTGTCCCAGATAGCCAAATATCTGGCATTTGCCTGAGGTTGTAATCCCATCAACTGGCCTTTCATTATGGCTATCTATGCCCAATCTCCCAATTCTCAGTTACCTTTAACCTAGCCCAGCCCTCCATTGTCTTACCTCCCTATGGCCCCTGGCCATTTCCTACCTTTAATCCTAGTTAGGCTCTATTTTCCCTTGGCCTCATGGTCCAGGTCCCAGGATTCTGTTTACCCCAGTTTACTGGCCCCTCCCATCCAGATCCTCTTTAGACCCCCTCCTCCTCAGTCCGAACTACTTGGCCACTCCTAGATCCCACAACCTTTCTGTATATAAGGTCCATCTTGTCTCCATTAAAATGCTCAGATCCTTCTAACCTAGCCATTAGCTCACTAATGTTCAGCTTCCTGAAGTCTGGCCAATATGGCATATGTTATAATGAAACTTGTCTTTGGTTGAAAGAAGGCTTGGGTTGAATTCTTTCAGACAAGATCCGCATGTTGTGATTTTGGAGTCCCAACATCCCTAAACCCCTGAACCTCAACAACCCTCAGAAGTTTAAGTAACTTAGCCAAGTTCATATAGCCATTAAGTGTCAGAGGTAGAGTTTTAATTTCAGATCTTCTTGATTCCAGGTCTAGATCCTTATGTTGATGAGGATGGCATCTAGATGCCAAAAAGGAAAAACTCAAATCTCTGGTGTTTGCCTAAAGCCATAAACCCATCAACTGGTCTTTTGTTATTGCCTACACCCAACCACCCAATTCTCTGTTACCCTTAACCTAGGCTAGACCTCCCTTGTATTACCTCGTATGGTCCCAAGCCACTTCCCACCCTTAATCCTATCTAGTCTCCATTCTCCCTTGCCAAGTGGTCCAGGTCCGTGGGGTTCTATTATCTCATAGACTACTTGACCACTCTTAGATCCCTCCCATAGTCTTTCTGTATATAAGATCCATCTTGTCTCCATTAAGATACTCAGATTCTTAGAATCTAGTGACTAAGCTCAGTAATGTTCAGACTCCTTAAGAACCTGCCCAATATGATAGATGTTCTAATAAACCTTATCTTTGGCTGAAAGAAGGCTTGGGTCAAATTCTTTCAGGAAGGACCCATGTTTTGTGATTTTGCGGTCCCAGCACCTCTAAGCCCTAAACCTCAACAGTGTTACACCACCTAATGACCTCTGTCATGTAGCTGGTAAAGGATTTTCCTCAGCAAGGGTTCATTACACCAACAAAATCAGAGATACATTCTCAAAAACTGTCATGAAGGACACATCAATCAACCTGAATGTTGTAATTTTGTAAATCTGTCTATCATTAAAATAATATTATATGACATAAACATAATTTCAATATGCTTAGTTATAGTAAACCAGGTGTAATTCAGAAAAGTGAAACATTTTCTTAAGCCTTGGTTTTTTTAGGGGTGGGGGTCAGCACAATTTCTCTTTACTGTACAAGTTGTCTGATTTTCAGCTATTGACCATTCTTTCCCATGCTAGCAATTCCTACAGTGGCAACCTTGGCATTAATTAGATGGCAGACACCAGAAGGCTTTAGTGGATTGTAGGTTCAATATGAGCAAAATATGTGGCAGAACCATGGAAAAATATAATGAGACTTAAGGCTGTATTAACAAAAGTAGAGTACTAGGAGTGAAGTATATTATATTTCTGATGTATATAGCTTGTTTGCATATATTTGTTTGCATGTTGTCTTCCCCATTAGATTGTAAACTTCTTGAGGATAGGGACTGTCTTTTGCCTCTTTTTGCATCCCTGATGCTTATCACAGTGCCTGGCACAGAGTAGGTAGCTAATTCTCCCTCTCTCCCTTCCTTTCTTTCTTCATTATTTGTAACAAAATGCTAGTTCTACAAGGTCTAAGGCTCCAGGCTGGATCCTTTACAGTAATGGTATAGAAATGGTCCACTAACTGGTATATAAGGATGACTGTGGTCCACATATTGACTTTAGTTTAAAATGTCATATTTGTTTTTCTTATTTTGTTCAATATTTCACAATTACATTTTAATCTGGCTCAGTTCACACTTGGAGTGTTGTTGGCTGCATGTTTGACAACTTTGATTTACATGGAAGTCTATGGGATGAGTTGGTTGCCCCAGGAAGCTGGCTCTGGAGCCAGGTTAGGGGCATTGTAGGATTGTGTTCCCTGAACTCTACACCTCAGCAATCTTGGGCTTCTAGTTTTCTCTGTATAAGCTCTTAGTTTCCTAAGCACTGGTTAAAAAAAAATCAAGTAAGCTAAGATGAAAGAAATGGATGTTGATGTCCAGGCCAGGCACAGATAGGGGACATGCTTATGCATGAAGCAGAAAAAGAGGCCCCCAGAGAGCCATACATCATGCTTATGCCAAAGACCGGTATTATCTCCATTATTCCATATTACCCACAAAGATAAATCATTGCTAATGTGAGCTGGCCTGTCTGAAGCCTTTGTCTTATTACTCCATCCATCCACCCTTGTTCTAGTCCCTTTAGAACATGCATATCTCCCACACATTGAATAGATGTCAACTGGTCTCTCTCTTGGTCACAGGTCCCCTGGTAGCTCAGACCAGAAATTTTAGCCCCATGACAAAGTGCCACATGCGAGGACATGAGATGTTAGGCTAAAACAACAGCTAGAGTCAATCTTACCTGGGATTTTCTTACTTTCTGACTCTGCAAACTTAACCTTTCCTGCCCAGGACTTCACTGCTCTCTGGAGGCCCTCTCTGCTTCATGGACATTGCCACAGGTAATGAATAAGGCCTGAGCACCACATTCCCTGAAACATAAGAGCCCATTTCTCTAGGCATCCAGTAAGTTTGTCAGTGTATATTTGTAACCATAGCCTAGATTCTATACTACTACTCTTTATTGCCTACCTCATCTTCTTCAAGATTGACGTTGTTGTATGAATACTAACTAGTTATTCCTCTGTAAGTTTTGTGAAATCTGAATTGCTTAAACTGACTCTTTGGTATGGAAAAAGCCTTTGCCCCTGATCTCAGCTTGCTCCTTCAAGAATGTAACGTACACAGATTGTTTACCAGGTAATATTTCACCCTTGATTTTCTTTTTTTTTTTTAAGGCAATTGGGGTTAAGCCACTTGCCTAGGGTCACACAGCTAGTAAGTGCCAAGTGTTTGGTCTGAAGCCGGATTTGAAATCAGGTCCTCCTGAATTCAGGGCTGGTGCTCTATCCACTGCACCACCTAGCTGCCCCCATCCTTGATTTTCTGACTGAACCTTAATTTCACTGTAGCACATTCCCCTAACTCCCACTCCCACTGGAAGGGTGTGTCTCTATAGCTCTCTATAGCTGACTCCTCTACCCCTCAGGATTCCAAGGATAACCCTGAGGACTAGACTTTTTAATGTTACCACACACAAGCTTCAACTAGTTTTTCCCCAATAACAATCAAGCACTTGGCATTAGTTAGATTTTTACAAAGGGACAACTGTTGAGAAAGCCTAACAAGAGCGGAAGTTACAAAACAATCCAACCAAACGGAGGGTCACTCTCCCCTGACAAGCACTGAAGGTCTCTGGGGAGAGCAGATTAAAACATAAAGTACAAAATTAATGAGGCCCACAAGTAGTAAACATGTGTTGTTGAGGGGGTACCTTACAACTTCTGGCCAAACTTTGTACAATCCAAACCAATTTAATTTCCAGCCAAGGCACTGGGGATGGAAGAATCATTCCCTTGCTCAGCTGAGCTACATCCTATCATGCTGCAGTCCACTGAGGGGTCAATCCACTACCAATATGAGTCATTTAGGTAGTGTGAAGATTACTCCACACACAAGTAATTCTTCCACCAACTTCAGGACTGTGGTCATTGGTAGGAATTTTACTTAGCTTTAATTGATTTCTGTCTCACTAATCACCCGGGAATTGGGAATTTTAGAATATTCATTCACCTATGATCGGGAAAGAAAAACATAAAAGAAATAAAGGCACCAAGTGTAGAGGCCCAGAAGGCTTGAGTGAAAGGTTATTTTTCTCATTCAAAAGTTGCCAGAGAAGCCAGGCCTCAGGGGTGGAGAACACCACATTAGTATTTCCAAAGATAAGTAGTCAATTTAAAATCTTTGTCAATGTAAGGACACTATATAGACTCCTGAGTCATCATTGCCAATAGGATGTAATCAAAGGATTTTTAACACAAGTTTTGAAGTACATTACATGTGCCCAGAAGTAAATCCTCCCCAAGTTTCCATGCTCTTACCTGGAATTCTGGCTAAGCATGGCCTAAGGAGGAGGACTGAGAGAAGGGCTCCCTAAGGAGGTGCTTTAGAACTAATTAGCTACAAGAGGGCTATGTACCTTCCCACTCAAGAGTTTTCTCTTTAGATTAACCAACAGTGCTTCACAAACATCCCCAGTTTGGAAGGAAGCAAATACTGAGTATTTTTTGATCACTTCTTACATTTTGAAATGAAAGATGAATCCATTTGAAGACCATACCCCACCTAAATGCAATGTTTTCACTAAATAAAACTTCTCACCTGGAAGCTTAGATCTTACAGTCATTGGATAGGAGTGTTTTCCATTTGGACAGCTTTCTGAATGTATAACTGAGTAGGTAAGGGCAGAGTGCCTCTGTAAGTCAAGTTGTAATCAATCATAGATAACAGGATTCTTCCTCTCAGTCACTCATTCTAGAGCCCCTTTTATTTATCTTGGCTTGTCCTAGCAATTCAATTCCTGTTAGTACTTCCCCAGGAACAATCTAGCAGATGGAGAAACATCTATAAGCTGAATGGCAGGAGCTACTGCTGCTGCCAGGAACTGACATGGTGCCAAAGACATGGGCAGACAACTCCAAAGTGTTACTATTTCAAGACCTAATACTTACAAGATTCAGTGATTTCATAGTGATCACACTGCTTGTAGATCTCAGAGGAAAGATTTGAACTTGTCTTCCTTACTCCAAATCCAACATTCTAAACACTCCATGTACCACACTGCTTCTCTAGGCATCCAGGTGTAAGATACCAATTTCCCAATGACTGAAAAATAGTAGACAGTTAATAATTTTGGCAAATGAACTTCACTACAATGAAATTTTATTAATCCAGAATTTTGCTAATTTAGGAAATGTGTTAACTGAAACAGGGACAGGCTCAATTACATTCAAATGAACAAACATTTATTAAGTGCCAAGTGTATGCCAGTCACTGAGTTAATTTAGTTTTCTTTTTCATATTTAAAAAAATCAGCCAATTAAGAATGTAAGGAAAATGCATGGTTTGCAAGCACTCTAAAGACATAGCTGTACATTTGAGGAAAGACATGGGGAAGATCATCCTATAATGACATGCTGTTGTAGGGGGTGTTGAGCAAAAGTACTTAGCTTTTTCAATCCTATCTATTTACATAGTACAAAAGTAAAAAGTCATTTATCTTATAGATGCTTCTTAATCTGCTAGATTATTCCTGGGGAAGTACCAACAAGAGCTGAATTGCTTGGACAAGCCAAGATAAATATAAAGGGCTCTAGAATGAGTGACTGAGAGGAAGAATCCTGTTGTCGATGACTGCTTGCAACTTGACTTACCTACTTCAGTTATACATGCAGAAAGGTATCCAAAGGGAAAATCCTCCTATCCAATGATTGTAAGCCCTAAGCTTCCAGGTGAGAGGTTTTGGTCATCGAGCTATATTGTTTTTAGCTGGGGTGTGATTGTTCTAATTGATTCATCTTTGATGTGTGTTGGAGGGAGAAGGGTTCCCCCATCATAATATCACACATGGACAGTTAAAGTGCTCTACTAGTACCTTTGCACTATTGGAAGAAATAAAAGGAAGGCCTCCCTCTAGCAAGTTGTATGGAACTCATATGGCAAACTTCTGGGAAGGTAGGGACCAGTGTGATACAAGATGGGAAGATGCTAATGGGTTGTAATCTTCATCAAAGGAAGTCCTGAATTAATGAGAATTCACACCATTTGCATATTGGAGCTTTATCACTCAGCTCCTTTTCTGTTTGAGGAAGTAGAGATTTGACAATATTTGCTGATTTGGAGGGGTATGAAAAGACTTCAAAACAAACATGCAAGAGGTGTCTTTCCTGTAAGTTCAATTACAGTTGAAATGAGAGACTCTCATGAAACAATGGTAGAGAAAATTAATTATTAGATCACAAAATCTAAAAGGTGATATTAAACTAGCTTTACTAATATTTTGGTGTACTGAATGAAGAGAATCTACAAACTATAGGCCAATAAGCATAATTATTATTACCAGCATAATTCTAGAACAGATTATTAAAGGGATGGCTAATAAACATTTTAAAACAGAAGCAGTGATCACATAGAGTCAGTATGTTTTTATTAATATTAGGTCATGCCAGCCAAACTTTGCGCTCCTTTTTGAATGGATTACAAATGGTGAAATCTGGGAATTCAAGAGATATAATTTAGCACATATACGATAAACTTTATTGTGGAGAGTTTTGATCTATAGATTAGTATAGTTAAACTGAACTAGTTGAATGGGCAGACATTAAAAATAGTTGTCAATGGTTTGATGTCTATTTCAATCAAACAATAATTATTTATGAAGCATCTTCTAAATGTCATACACTGTGCTGGGTGCTAGGGATATAAGTAGAAATAGTAAAACAACCCTTGTTCTCAAGAATCAAAAGGTACATAAATATATAAAAATAGATATGTACTAGGAAAGGGAGTAGGGGCCAATGCAAATGCAAGACAATAAATGGAGTATCATGAATCAGATATAAAAAGATAGCCAATCTGATCAGATCTCAGGGTGCAGAAAGAGAAATAATATCAGTTGGTCAGAAAGTGTTTATTGAGTACTTAATACATGCCAGACGCTCTTCTAAGCACTAAGGATAAAAACAAAGGCCAGAACAAGGATATATAATGAGGCTGAAAAGATAGGTTGGGGACAGAATGCAAATAGTTTTAAAAGCTAAACAGAAAAGTTTATCTTTGATTATAGAGACAAAGAGAACTAAAGAAGTGTGATGAGTAGGACAGTTACATGGTCAAATTTGCAATTGTGGAAAAATGTTTTGACTTTTGGGTGGAAGGCAGATTGAAGTGAGGAGAGACTTGAGAGATGGAGATCAATTAAAATTTTGTTAAAATAATCTTGGTAAGGGTGATGAGGACCTGAGCTAAGGTGGTGGCTATGTGAGTAGAGAGAAGGGATATTGTGGAGGTAAAAACAAGCTTTCCCAACTGATTGGATTTGTGGAAGGAAGGAGAATGAGGAGTCAATGGGGGTAGCTAAGTGGCACAGTAGATAGAGCATGGGCCCTGGAGTCAGGAGGACCTGAGTTCAAATCTGGCCTCAGACACTTGATACTAGCTGTGTGACCCTGGGCAAGTCACTTAACCCCGATTGTCTCACCAAAAAAACAAAAACAAAAAAAATTCAGATTTCAACTCAACTCAATCCCAGAAACTCAATCCCAGAGAATGAGGAGTCAAGCATAAGGCCAAGGTAATGAACTTGGGAAACTGGAAAAGTGGTGGGACCATTGACAGAAATAATGAAATTTGGAAAGTTTGAGGAGAAGTACTTTGAGTTCTGTTTTGAACATGTTGAGTTTGAATTGTCTTCTAGTGATCCATTCTGAAATGTAAAATCAGCAGTTGGTCATTCCAGACTAGAGCTCAGGAGGGAGATTAAGAGTGGATACAGAGATCTCTAAGTGATTTCATAGAAATGAAATAGTCATTAAGACCATCAGCTGTGAGAGCTGATGAGGTTACCAAGAGAGAGATGACACAGAAAGTTGAGAACAGAGCCCAGGAGAGAAAACAACATAATTAGGGAGATATCTATATCTATATCTATATCTATATATATATATATATATATATATATATATATATATATATATATATATATATATATATATATATGAGTGTGTGTGTGTGTGTGTGTGTGTGTGTGTGTGTATATTCAAAACCGTTGGATGAGTTGAAAAAGAATCAAAAGCGAATTGCCATGAAAACCCAGAGAAGACAGAGTATACCAAAGGAGAGAGTAGTCAGCAGTGTGAAGTGTAGCAGAGAGAATAAGAAAAATGAGTACCAAGAAAAGACTACCTGATTTGCCAATTAAGAAATCATTGGTAGGTTTAGAAAAAAGTGGTTTTGAGTGAGTGATGAGACCAGAATCTAAATTGACAAATAATTGAGAAATGAGAGAAAAAGACTTGAAAGCAATGAATGTAGATGGATTTATTTTCTGTGAGTTTGGCTGAGAAATTGAGGACATATATAGAATAATAGCTTGAGGAATGGTATTGTCTAGTAAAGGCTTTTTAAGGATAGGGAAAACATGAAAATGCCTGAAGGCAGTGAGGAAGGAATTAGTTGCTTGGAGAGGGTGAATATTAGAGAGGAGATAATTGAGGGAGCTGTGTATTGAGAATATGGGAGAGGAGAGGATCAAGAAGACAGGAATTTGGTAAGTTGAGTGTCCCAGAGTTGTGCACTTGGCCTGTGTGTGTGTGTGGGGGGGGGTATGGGTGTGATTTAGATAAAAATGTAGATGATGTGCTTATTCAATTTGCAAATGGCACAAAACTGTGAGGGATACTAACAAACTAGATGATGTCAGGTTAGAGTATTCACCTGTATCCAAAAATAGATAAAATGTAATAGACATAAATTATAGTATTACTCTTGGATTTAAAAAAAAATACTTCACATGTACAAAGTGTGGTCAGCATAGTTAGATGTTTGCCTGAAAATGGGGTGAAGTTTTAAGTTAACTTCAAGCTCATTCTGAGTCAACAGTATGATCTGGCTACCAAAAACAGCTAATATAATCTTGGACTGCATTAAGCAAGGCATAGCTTCCAGGAATTCTGAGGTGATAGCTTTTCTGTACTGTGCCATGTTCAAATTCATCTGGAATATTGTTTTCTGTTCTGGAAACTGCAGTTTAGGAAGAACATTGATAAGTTCAAATATATCCAGAGGAAGATGAATAGTGTCGTGATGGGGCTTGAGTCCATTTGGTTGAAGAAACAAGAGATGTTTATAATGGAGAACAGATGACTCAAAGGGACATTATGATGGAATTCAAGTATTTGATGTGTGATCATGTGAAAGAATGATTACACTTATTTTATTTGGCCAAAGAAAGAAGAAAAAGGAAAGCTACAAAGATAGGAGTTGAAAGAGGAAACTTTAGGCTTCCTTTCAGGGAAAAAAAAATCTTAACTATTAAACCAACTCATTAGCAGAATGAACAGACTTGACAGTTTGTGGATTTTCCTTCATTGGAGATCCTGAAACAGATACTAGATGACCACTTGTTTGGTGTTTTGTATTTTAGAGTCTTTTCTAGGTATAGAGTGCTCCAGATGGCCACTGTGATTCCTTACAACTCTGAAATTCTGAGATTCTGAAAGAAAAAAGAGCATCATAATCATTTCTGAGAAACCTGAGTGAGGAGACCTGAAGAGAGTTCCCATGGCCATTTATTGAATGGGTTGCCTTTGGACAGAATAGCAGATGGCTTTGAAGGTAGCACCTGAACTTAACTTTATACATGAGACACAATAAAAGAAAAAAAGAATGTGAAAAAAGTATAGCCTTTCTCTTCATTGGAGAGGCTTTTTAACCAAAATGTTTCCCAGTCAATGGCGGAGGCAGGTGAAAGACCTAGTAACATAACTTTCCTTATAGTGAAAATGTTTACTGAGCAAACCATCCCTAGTGAATGTTAAAAAGGGATTTTGGTGACCTTGAAAAAAGATGGTACAAAGAAACAACATTCAGCAGGGAGCAGGGGAAATGTCCAGTAGAATGCAGCTAATAGTATGTTTTACTACTCTCTCAATAGAGAGCAGGGATTTATGACAAGCTCATCCCATAAAGAGCAGTGTAGTACCACCAGAAGACACTGACAGCTTTGCACCAGGCTTGAGTTGCCTCTCCATGTATACAAACTAGTCACTTTGTACCTGTGTGCATGCCCTTCATGAAAGTACCTTGCCTTTCTGTGTTCCCTACATGCAGATATCCCACCTGTGATTGTTATGTAAGTTGGTTCTTCCCACTGAAGCTGTATATATTTATAGGAGAACAAGATCAGTATTTTCAGAGGAAATGGTCTTTTGTCACTAAGTGACTTTTATGTAAACTTAATGTATCCTCTGACTGGCTAGTAAAAGGTTAGGAAGGGGAAAGGAAGGGAATAAGCATTTATACAGCACCTAATATGTGCTAGGCACCTGGCTAAGTGCTTTTACAAATAATACTTTCATTTGATCCTCACAACAACCCCACAAGGTAGGCACTATTATTATCCATTTTATTGCACTACCAGCTGCCTCTAATAAAAGTAAATACATTGGTGGAAATTTGTGAGCTATGATCTGGAGAGAATTTTGACTCGCAAAGCGCTTTGAACCTGGGATAGCTAACAGGGGGACTCAGAGTTATAGAGTTTCCAGCCAGTATACATAGAATAATTGACAAGCTAATTACATCTACATATATCTTGGGGCCTTTTAAGGATTTTACCTTAACAGAACACTTTATATAATTCAAAATGATATAAAAATTTAAATAAATAGATCTGTATTTCTTTCTAAAAATATCTATAATTCACATTTCACAAATTCAGATTACTACCAGTTGCTGCAAATTAGTAAAGTTTTACCATATTTGGAAATAAATTGTATTCTAAATAAACCACAAAATGGAAATAAGCATAGGACCAGAGACTCTGGTAGTATGATTGTCTGCCTCATAATTTTTAAGCTTTTTTTGGCAAGGAAGTTTGTGGGAAGCACAGTTTTTCCAGTTGAAAGAAAAACGTGGGGGACCATGGGAAGGAGAACCCATGAGGGACAGGGGAAGTTGGGGAACTTTCGAGCATCTTGAGGATAATAGTCTGTAGGTATAGATGCACCCCTGGGTTCTGCTACCTCAAACTGAACATAATCATGAGCAGTTAGAACCCTATCTGGCTCACTGACCCACTTAATCAGTAATCTGCCTGGACATATAAATTTTGTTTTCTGTTTATCTGACTATGCCTGCCTTGAGATCTAGTGCATTTATTCACTCTCCACTAACTCTTCCTCTCTTGCCTCATTGATGCCTAATAGACTGGCATCACTTATCCTCAGGAACTTCTTGCTCTTTTAAAACCTTGTTTATTTATTTTATGTAGTTTTATAATTGGTTTTTATCTCCAGATACAGATAAACTGATTTATATTACATTCTGAGCTACCATTTAAAGGAATGAACCATGCAGTCTGTAGTGGGACGATGGGGAGACAGGGAAGAATGAAAAGGACTCAGTAAGAAGAATGGCACTAACCTTAATAACAAACCTCTAATAAAGCACTTTCTCAGGAGACACAAATTGTGTCTTCATATTCTTTCGACTGGAGCTAAAGAAATTTATAAAGCTTTAAAAAGTTAGATAAGGCTTAGATAACAAACGTCAAGCCATCTTAACACTTGTGACACATTAATTCTTGTGTTTATTTTCTACCCTTTCTATCAGTTGAGCTACTTTGCTCAATAATACCTGAACTGTTGGTTACAATATCCTATAAAAGGAAGGGATTGCATAAATTTAAAAAAAAATTACAGTATTGATTGTTGTTTTTAGAAGTATCAGATGAGACATGGTTTTCCCTCACCTCCTAATGCTGGCAATGATAATGAGGTCATAAATTAAGCCTATTTAAACTGACTTATTACCATATAAATAATGGGTTTATTTAATGAAAGATTTCTTCCTTATTAACATGGGTGCTTTTGGGTCCAACAAAAATGCTGCTTTTCTCTAGACATATGCCTTAATACATACAGTTAGGAAGGCAGATAATCTATTTGAGGGCAATAGCATGGACCCATCAAGTTCTGCAATTGTAAAAATAGTTAAGTTTAAGGTTCTGTTGAGAAAATTTGAATTAAACATGAGAGAATGTATTTTGTTACTTCCTCTGTTTCAGTCAAACTCCTACAGGTAGACTTGAAGCCACTTCAAAATATCAAAGATTTGATCCCAATATCTTTAGTCGGCAATTTTCAAAATTCAAAGTAATATTTACCTAATCAGTTCTACCAATTGATCTATCTTTTAACCAATACTAAATTGTTTGGAGAATTACTGCTGGGAGATCTACCAATATTAGACCTCCTTTTCCTCTTAAAAAATAGTTTCATTTGAGGGTCTTGACTTCTTGTATTTCCACAGGAATTTTGTTATTTTTACTAATTGTATAAACTAATCCTTTGATAATCTAATTAGTATGACATTGATTAAGTAAATTAGCTGATACAGCATTAATATAGCTCAGCCTATCCATGAACAATTAATAATTTTCCAATTAATCAGGCCTACCTTTATTTCTATAAACAGTGGTTTATAGCTGAATTTCTATAGTTCTTGTGTATTTCTTGATATGTAGATTTTAATGTATAATACATATTCTCTAGTTATTTTAAATTTATCTTTATCTTTTCTTGCTGAGTCTCTGGTATTATATAGAAATAATAATGATTTCAGTGGATGTATTTTCTATTCTGCAACTTGACTGTAGTTATTAATTTAAGCAATTAATTTTGTTTGCCTCTTTAAGGTTTTTTAAAGATTCAATCAAGGGGCAGCTAGGTGGTGCAGTGGATAGAGCAACGGCCCTGGATTCAGGAGGCCCTGAGTTCAAATCCAGCCTCAGACACATAATATTTACTAGCTGTATGACCCTGGGTAAGTCACTTAACCCCATTGCTTAGCCAAAAATTAAAAAAAAAAAAGATTCAGTCAAATCATCTGAAAAAACAATTTTGTTTTTTAGTTTAATCCTTGTAACAAAACTAGAAAGAAGAAATCTCTAATCACCTACTTCCTAGGTTGTTTTTTTGGGGAGGGAGAGGGGAGGAGGGGAGGCAATTGGGGTTAAGTGACTTGCCCAGGGTCACACAGCTAGTAAATTGTGTCTGAGGCTAGATTTGAACTCAGGTCCTCCTGATTCCAGGACTGGCACTCTATCTGCTTGGCCACCTAGCTGCCCCTACTCCCTAGTTTTTATGGACCTTTTAAGTTTGTATGTACCTATCACTGTCACAAGCAAAGTGGCAATATGATATAGTGGAAAGAATATTCTTCTGAGAGTCTGGAGACCTGGGTTCTCATTTTAATGCCAACTTGGGCAAGTCACTTTACCCCTCTAGTCCTTAATTTCCTCACTTGTAAAATAGAGGATGGTCAAAGTGAGACCTTATTTCATTCCATCTCTGAAATTCTGTAATTTTCTAGGTCATTGATTAAGACTGCTGTCATGGAAAGACATATTTATCAAATAACAGTGAATGATGGGCATAGTGGTTATGGAACATATAAATATTTTAAAAATCATAAAAGGATTTTGTTCAATTTTTTTTTCAATTGTGCCTGATTCTTCATGACCTCACTTGGGGTTTTCTTTGCAAAGATATCTGAGTGGTTTGCCTTTTCCTTCTCCAGCTCATTTTATAGAAGAGAAAACTGAGCCAAACAAGGTCAAGTGATTTCACTGGAGTCACACAGATAGTAAGTATCTTGGGCCTCAGGAGCTCAGGAATAAAGAGAAGTGTCTTCCTGATTCCAGGCCCAGCACTCTATTCACTGGGCCACCCCACTGCCCCTAAGATATAGAATACTTATTGATATCCACATTTTTCTTTTTACAATAAAACAGAAATCTTGCTTAGACTTTACATTTAGTATTGCAATCAATCAACAAACCTTTATGAAGCACCTACTATTAGTCAAGGACTGAGAAAAACACTAGAGATGCAAAGACTGAAACTAATCAATCCCTTCCCTCAAGGAGCTTACATTCTGGTGGTAGGGAAATGTACACATGGAAGTAAACAAAATATTTGCAACATAATAAAATATTTGGTCCACTTCCTAATGCTCTGGTTGTATACAAACCAAGTTTATTGATAGGAACATGCCCTCTAAAATGGTTTTTAGTTTTTTTTCTGTTCCTGTGATTCCAATAAATACATATTTATTTAATTACCTTCTTCCCATGTAGTACTGTAAATAATGCTTATCTCGGTTTGTGTTTTATCACTAGAGTTTACCTACTTTGAAAAGACTTATTCCTTTGTTCTATATCAAATAAAAATCAGCCAATGCATTTATAAATCATTATTATTATTGTTGTTCCCACATCCCCAAAGTGCCCCAAATCTGTAAGCTGAACTACCAATCCAGGCAACTATTGCTTCCTTCTCCCCCAGTGAGAGGCTGTTGGATTTCTTCTCATGCTTTGTTTTTAAAGTTGGGGTTAGAAAGTTCCCCTGCCATTTATAGAAACTAATTTAGTGATTTTAAGCATACCATGTGGAGATAAATTACATTTACTCTGAACTGTTTCCTCTATGTAATTGTTTCACACTCAAACAACAAGAGATTATAGGTAGACATTGAATTATTGCCCCCAAACCTATACTTCCAGTTTGAGGGGGTTTTTTTCCTTCTGTACAGAAAAGTCATATAATTCAAAGTTTGATATTTTAAAAACTTTTCTTAATGTTTAACCAGGCATATTTTTTACAATTAATTTATTTATTTTGTTAAATATTTCTCAATGGCATGTAAAAAAATTATAACAATCATTAAAAAAAATTTTGAGTCTCAAATTATTTTTTCCCTAATGCCCCTCCCTCTCCTTGAGAAGGCAAATGATTTGATTTCAATTACACATGTGAGGTCATCAAAACATTTCCATATTAGTCATACATTTTGAGTTCATCAGTTCTCTCTCTGGAGGTGGATAGCATTTCTCTTTATGGGTCCTTTGGAATTGTCTTGGGTCACAATCTTGATCAGAGCAGCTAAGTCACAGTAGATCATCATTACAATATTGTACACAATATTCTTCTGATTCTACTCATTTTACTTTGCGTTAATTCCTCTGTCTTCCCAGATTTTTCTGAAACAATCTTGCTCCTCATTTCTTATAGCACAATGGTATTCCATTTCAATCATATACTACAAGTTGTTTAGCCATTCTTCAATTGATGGATATCTCCTCAATTTCCAGTTTTTGCCAGCACAAAATCCCTGTATAAATATTTTTACACATATAGGTCCTTTTTTAAAAAAACATCTTTAGGATACAGACCTAGTAGTGATATTGCTGGGTTAAAAGGTATGCGTATTTTTATAGTCCTTTGGGCATATATCCAAACCTTTCACCAGAGTGATTCACAACTCCACTAACAGTGCATTTGTGTCTCTATTGTTGCAATCCCCTCCACCATTTGTCACTTTCTTTTTCTGACATGTTAGCCAATCTGGCAGGTGTAAGGTGGAATCTCACAGTTGTTTTAATTTGCATTTTACTAATCAGTAATTATTTAGGGTATTTTTTCATGTGACTATTAATAGCTTTGATTTTTTTTTCTTTTGAAACTTTCTGTTCTTATCCTTGAATCATTTGTCAAGTGGGAAATGGATCTTATTTTCATAAATTGGTCTCAATTCTGAAAACTGAAGCTTTTATAAGGGAAACTTGCTGCAAAACATTTCCCCCACCTTTCTGTTTTCCTGTTAATTTTGGCTATTAGTTTTGTTTGTGCAGAAACTTTTTTTTGAATTTCATGTAATCAAAATGGTCTACTTTGTTTCCCATAATCCCCTCATCTCCTGTTTGGTCACAAACTTTTCCCTTATCCATAGACCTGACAGGTACATTTTTCCATGCTCCCTTAATTTACTTGTGATAACACCCTTCATACATAAGTCATTTATCCATTTTGACCTTACTTTGGTATATTGGTGAGACATATGGTCTACGTCCAGTTTCTGCCAAACTGTTTTCCAGTTTTTCTAGCATTTTTGTCAAGTGTTGAGGTCTTACCCCTAAAGCTTGAATTTTGGGGTTTATCAAACTATAGATTGTGCCATTCTTTTACTATTACATATTGTGTACCTTAACTATTGCACTGATCCACCACTATTTCTTAGACAATACCAGATTGTTTTCATAATTACTGCTTTGCAATATAGCTTGAAATCTGGAACTAATAGACTGTTTTCCTTCATATTGTTTTCATTGTTTCCTTTGATATTCTTGACCCTTTGTTGTTCTAGATATATTTTGTTACCATTTTTTCCAACTCTATAAAATAATTCTTTGTTAATTTGATTGGTATGGCATTTAATAGTAAATTAACTTAAGTAGAATTGCCATTTCAGTTATATTGGCTCAACCTACTCACGAGCAATGAATATTTCTCTAATTATTTAGATCTATCTTTGTGTGTAAAGTATTATGAAATCATGTTCACATAATCCCTGGGCTTGTATTGGCAGGTAGACTCCCAAGTAGTTCATATTGTCTTCATTTATTTTGAGTGAAATTTCTCTTTCTATCTTGCTGCTATGTTTTGTTGGTAGTATATAGAAATGCTGATGACTTATGTGAATTTATTTTATATTCTGCAACTTTGCTAAAGTTGTTAATTCTTTCAGTTAGTTTTTTTAAGTTGGTTCTCTAGAGTTCTCTAAGTATACTATCACATCAACTGCAAAGAATGATAGCTTTGTTTTCTCATTCCCTATTTTTATTCCTCCAATTTCTTTTCCTTGTCTTGTTGCTACAACTAGCATTTCAAGTAAAATATTAAATAATAGTTGTAATAATGGACATCCTTGATCATTCCTGATCTTATTGGGAAGGTTTCTTGCTTATCCCATTGCAGATAATCCTTGCTCTTGATTTTAGATAGATATTACCTATCATTTTAAGAAAGGCTCCATTGATTTATATGCTTTTTTGTGTTTAAAATAGTAATCAGTATTGTATTTTGTCAAATGCCTTTTTTACATCTAGAGGCATAATCATATTAGTTTGTTATTGTTACTGATATGGCCAATTATGCTGATAGTTTTCCTAATATTGAGTCACCTTTGATTTCCTAGTATAACTCCCAACTGGTCATAAAATATGATCTTTGTGATATATTGTTGAAATCTCCTTGCTTATATTTTACTTAAAATTTTTGCATTTATGTTCATTAAGGAAATTAGTCTGTAGTTCATTTCTCTATTATTGTTCTACCTCATTTAGATATTAAAAATGTATTTGTGTCATAACAGGAATTTAGTAACACCTCTTTTCCCACCTATTTTTTTCAAATAGTTTATTATTTAATTTTTATTTCTTTATTTAATTTTATTCATTTATTATTTAATAGTATTAGGATTAATTGTTCCTTAAATGTTTGGCAGAATTCACTTATTAAATCCATCTGGTCCCAGAGATTTTTTTTTTTTAGGAAGCTCATTGATGTCTTATTCAATTTATGATGGAGTTATTTACATATCATATTTCTTCTTTTTTAATATGTGAAATTTATATTTTTGTAAATATTCATATATCTCACTGAGACTGCCAGTTACACTGGCACAGAATTGAGCAAAATAACTCCTAACAATTGCTTTAATTTCATCTTCATTGAAATTTAATTTAATTTCATCTTCACCTTTTTCATTTTTGATACAAGTTTTTGGTTTTCTTTTTTTTTTAGTCCAACTAACCAATGGTTTGTCTATTTTATTGGTTTTTTTCATAAAACTAGCTCCTTTTTATCAGTTGAATTTTTTTAACTTTCATATTTATTTCTCTCTCCATTGATTTTCAGGCTTTCCATGTTGGTGTTCAACTGGAGATTTTAAATTTATTCTTTTTCTAGTTTTTTTTCCTATGCAGAATCCACCTGACCTAATAATGATAAAGGTCTTAGAAGATACATGTAGCATTTTCCTATATAGAAAGTAAACAGTTTAACCTTATTGAGTGCCTTATGATTTCTTCTTCCTATTTACCTTTTTATGTTCCTCTTGATTCTTTTATTTAAAAGTAAAATTTTCTTTTCAGCTCTGATATTTTCATCAGGAATGTTTGAAAGTCCTCTGTTTGATTAAATATCTTTTTTCTCTCTTGAAGAATAATCCTCTGTTTTGAAAGGTATATTATTCTTGGTTTTCATTCCAAATCTAGTTAGTTCCAGAATATCATATTCCAAGCCCTCTGTTCCTTTAGGGTGGTAGCTGTTAAATCTAGTATGATCTTATATGTGACTCCATGGTATTTGAATGTTTAATTTCTAGTTACTTGAAGTATTTTCTCTTTGAGCTGGAAGCTCTGGAGTTTGGCTCTTATATTCTTGGGAGTTTTCATTTTAGGATCTCTTTTAGGAGATGATTAGTGGCTTCTTTCAATTTCTATGCTACTATCTGGTTAGAAAATATTAAGGCAATTTTCCGTGGTAATTTCTTGAAATAAGATATCTACACTCTTTCTTTGACCATAGCTTTCAGGTAATCCAATAATCCTTAAATTATCTCTGCCCAATATATTTTCAAAGTCAGTTGTTTTTCCAATGAGATTTTTCATGTTGTTTTTCTTTTTTCATTTTTTTGACTGTTTTATTCTTTCTTGATGTCTCATGGAGTCATTATCTTCCACTTCCTTAATTCTAATATTTAAAGAATCAATTTCTTCAGCAAGCTTTTTTGTACCTCTTTTTTTTTCCATTTGGACAATTCTGCTTTTACAGTTGTTCATTTACATCAATAATTTTTTTTGCCTTTTTTTAACCAAGCTAATTATCTTTTCATAATTTTCTTCCTTTTATTTCATTTATTTTCCTAATTTTTCCTCCGCTACTATGATTATGAAAATGATTTTTTAGCTCTTCCAGAAATTTTGGTTGGGCTTGTGTCTAATTCACTTTTTTTTTCCTTTGAGGCTTTACTTGTAGGTGTTTTGACTTCACTGTCTTTTTCAGAGTTTGTGTCTTGTTCTTCTGTTAGCTTTTTATGGTCAGGTTCTTTTTTCTTATTTGCTTATTTTCCATTCTACTTCTTTATTTAGAACTTTATGTTAATGTTAGGCTCTGTTCCCAGTGGGAGGGTGGAGATAAAAAGGGCTCTGTCTCAAGCTTCAGGCATTTTCACACTGCTGTTTTCAGAGCTAGTTCTGAGGGTCCCAATTTTTTTTGGCCCTTCCTAAGTGTTGTGATCTGGGGAGAGGTGTGGTCACTGCTTTCTTGTTCCACACACTGGTCCTTATCCAGGAAGGGCCCTTGATCCCTTGGCTTTTCAGTTGATACTGCTTCTCATGGCCTCTCCTCCCTTGGCACTGGAAAGATACTATTCTTCAGGGTCCCTGGATCCTTAGGGCCAACAGTGACACTGCCCTTCAGGGCTTCCACTCCCTCTTGATGACAGTGCTTCTCTCTGCCCTTGAACTATGACTCAGAACTGGGCCTAGGCAATGGAGTTTCTAGCAGAGTCTGGTCATTTGTTCAGTGCTGCCCTGTAATCTCTTTCCCACAAGTGTCTGGGTTCTCCTTACTGATGCTGGTTTGAAAGCTCCCAATACTGCTGCTTCTGTCACCACCACCTGGTCCCATCACTGATGTTTCATCCATGTGGGTTCCTGTTTAGTCTACACACCAGTGTCATAGATTTCTCTTTGACCTCAGAAGTTGTCTTAAGCTGGAAGAATATCTCATTCTGATCTTTTGTTGGCTCTTCCACTCTAGAATTCAATTTGAGGTGCTATTTTAATTTTTTTTTGGACCGAATGCTGTGAGAACTCCACTGAGTGTTCCTCTACTCCGTCATCTTGGCCCTACCCCTGAGTATGGAAAAGTTAATTGGCCACATTTGAACAGTACAGAAAAATGGCCTCAGAAAATCATATGATCTCTGAAAACTACCACTCAAAATAAGAAATGACCATGTATAAATATATATATATAAAATATAATTATAATACATGTTATGATATATATTACATACACACACACACACATATATATAATTGCACACTATAGAGTCGTTGTTTTAACACAGCACCCCATCATATTCATTTTTTGTTGCAAATTGTTCCACATTCTACAGAGGGGTGGACCAGATTCCAGATATATCTATCCATGCCACACACGAGCCGGGCCTATACATTATTTTGGAAGATAATTTAATTGATCTGCTCTTCTTTTTTCTCTCCACAAAAAGGGGGAGTGGAATATTGTGCACAAAGGCTAAAAATCTTCACTAACTAAAACTGATAAAATACATTGTTGCCTTTATTCTTAATTAGTAGGGGTGTGTGTGTGTGTGTGTGTGTGTGTGTGTGTGTGTGTAGGGGGTGAAATAGGATTTTAATGTTCATTACAGAGAAATAACCTGAATTCAGGTGTGAAATACTTTCTGAAACATATTCAACCCTTATTCATTCTCTGTGACATAGATATAATACAAGAAAAGTAATACAATGATCAACGATGCCTAGAATCTTTAAAGGTAAATAGAGATTTTTTTTATTGTAAATTGTTTAAATGTACACTAACTCTATTTTAAATAGGGGAATGTATCTTTTTTTTTGTTACTTTCAATAACATTTACATCAAATCATGACCTTGAGGACCTAAGCTTCTTTGGGGTTTGGCCAAATGGAACAGGCAAGAACCCATAATAATAAAGGTAACTTGCTCTTAACTGTGAATCACCGTACTAAGGCAGGTCTGTGGGGCCAGTCATATAGCCTTTTAAATTGATGGTGGTACATGTATGTTGTTATTGTCATTCAGTCATTTAAGTCACGTCCAACTCTTCATGACCCCATTTGGGGTTTTATTGGCAAACATACTGGAGTGGTTTGCATTTCCTTCTCAGCTCATTTAACTGATGAGGAAACTGAGGCAAACAAAGTTAAGAGACTTGCCCAGGGTCCCAAAGCTAGTAAATGACTGAGGCTGGATTTGAACTCATGAAGATGAGTTCAAAGGTGGAATTGGGACTTATTTCTTCCTTTCTCTGATGCCAGCTCTCTATCCACTATGCCATTCTGCTCATCAAGATAATAACTGACAACCCTATGTATTGTGCCTAGTTGTACATGTAAACAATCTCCAAATGGGTGCCATGGCAGAACTACTTAACAAATTATTTTATATAATACCAATCAACCATTCTAATTTTATTTCATTATATTCCTAGGGATGCAATGTTGACTAGTAGATGAGATAAGAAGTGAAGGGAAAAGAGAACAGGAGCCTATTTTGTGCCAGGCACTGTGCTAAATGTTTTACAAATATGAACTCATTTGATCCACACAACATCTCTGAGAGGGAGGTGTGATACCCATTTTACATTTGCAGACACTGAAGCAGATAAGTTGAGTGACTTGCCTAGGCTAACATACCCAAGGCTTGATTTGAACTCCAATTTTCCTGAATCCACTATACCACCACTTTTGGAATCAAGTAGACTAGGGTATGAATCTCACTGCCAGCCTTTACTAGCTTTGCAACCATGGGGAAATCACTTAAACTGTTTGAGTTTCAATTCTATCATCTGTTAAATAGGGATAGTACCTATAATATGTGCCTCACTAGGTTTTTGTAAAATTCAAAGGAAATAACATTTGTAAAGTGCTTTACAAACCCCAAAGCACCACACAAATGTCAGTTATTATCTTGATGAGCAGAATGGCATAGTGGATAGAGAGCTGGCATCAGAGAAAGGAAGAAATAAGTCCCAATTCCACCTTTGATACATACTCATTGTTGGACCCCAGACAATTCACTCAAATGTACTAGGTTGTAGAGTAAATGCTGGTCTGTATTAGTAGAGAAAATTTTCTCACCAGTAGTTCTCTATACCAATTAAATGCTATTTCTAGTCCAAAAAAAGTACAAGCCCTGTAATTGTCGATCGATAAGAATTTATTAAATTCCTACTGTGTGTTAAGTACTGTGCAAAGCACTGGAGACACAGAAACAAAAGCAATATTACTGGCTCTCCAGCAGCTCACGTTCTATTGATGTTTGTGTTTATGTATTTAAGTATATAGGAAATAAATACAAGTTTAGTTGAAAAGGAAGCATTAGCAGCTGGAGGAATCAGGAAACACCTTATGTGGAAGGTGGTATTTGACTTGACCTGGACTGAAAGTAAGGATTCTAAGAGGCAGAGGTGAATAGGAAGTATATCCTAGGGACTACCAGTTCAAAAGCAAGAAACAGGAGATTTAGTGTGTGAGAGAAACAGTGGAAAAGCCAATAAAACCCTCCTTGCCATTAAGCCAGATATTTCACAACTCTCTACATAGGCCATGTTAATGCAACCTGTGTGCCATTCTCTTCTCTCATGATATCTTACTTTTGCCTTTCTACCTATTCAGAACCTATCCATTTGTTATGGACCAGCTCCAGTTCCACATCTTTCAAGAAGCCTTCTGAAGTTTTTCCAAACTACAGATATCTACCTATACTGCCATGTTTGAATGCTTTCTACTTCAAAGACCTTCTATACATACCTAGAAGGTAAATTCCAAACTCCTTGCTTTGGTGGTGAATCTTTTTTTTTTAGGCAACTGGGGTTAAGTGACTTGCCCAGGGTCACACAACTAGTAAGTGTGAAGTGTTTGATCTGAGTCCGGATTTGAACTCAGGTCCTCCTGACTTCAGGACTGGTGCTCTATCCACTGCAGCACCTAGCTGCCCTGGTCATGAATCACTTCTACAAAAGAACCCCAGCCTACCTCACTGATCTTATTTGCCACTACTGCATCATGTAAATCTTCTGTTTTAGCCAAACTAGTATACCCATTATTCCCTAGACATGTCATAAGCAGTCCTGCAGCTGTATCTTTTCTGATTGATCCATTTGAATGGAATTCCTACCTATCTTCTCTGTCTAGCCGTGTCTTACCCATTCAAGGCCTAAGCAGCTCAAGTCCCACCTTTCCCTTCTTCTAAACTCTAAGTTTTGATTTTCTGCACCAAGCATTTGGCTCTCAGATGTCCCTTAAATCTTGGCCTTATTTTAATTAATTTTTAATTTTTACAACAGATTTACGGAACTTCAGTGTTAGAAGGAACTTCAGCTGCTATAAGCCCAATCCATACTTGAAAAAAGGAGTCCTCATTACTATACTCCCATGGCTACCAGCACAGTGTGTTATGTACAAAGTGGGAACTCAATAAATTGGATTGAAGTGAACCACATAGCATTACATCCTTGTGGAATGGAACAGTTTATAGACCTTTCAGAAGAACCTAATTTGCTGCCCAAGGTTGGCTTAGACATCAGGAGAATCTAGTTTAATTTTCCTGAAATTATGAACAATGACACAATGAAGTTCAAATAGCCCAATGGGAATAGATTGTCATGAAGCCAAATTACTAGGAAATATAAATCTCTCTAGTTGGCATCCTGCATAAAAAAGGCTATATAGAGTTAACACACAGAGCAATAAAAGATTAAGGATGCCAAAAGTCTAAAGAGGCTGGCATTTTGGGAGCAAAGGACAAGAGGCAGACCATTCTGTAAACTTTAAGTGATGCTTCAGGTCCCCAGAAATCAGTGAGGGTGAAGCAGAAAGTTGAAGGCATTGTTAAATCATTGAAACAATGGCTAAATATTTCCTTGTCTTTTTAAGATTTGCATCAAAGTAGTAAGTTTCTTTGCCCCATAGAGGAATGTGGTAATTATTTCTAATGGTCTGTAAATAATAGAACCAGTCTTGCTGTTAAGTAGGTTTTATAACAGAAAGGTTGAGGCTTTTAACCTATTAACTCATTGTAGTCTACTGATTTCACAGGTCATTTTCCATAGACTCTGGGGGAGAGATTATGAATAATGCAAAAAAGGGAGAAGACTCAAAAAATCCCCTTTGGACTAGGAAAGAGCAAACCAAAAAGAAGCACAGTCTAATGTAAGTTATACAACCTTACCAGCTGTCAGTGTAGATAGGTAGATACAACTTTTCCCTTCTTTGAGAGTAAGATCATAACTGAGTAGACACCAAGGTAAAAGAGAGCAGGCAAAAAAGAAGTAAAGGTTTTGTTTTCAAACACTTGATGCCTCAGTTTCTCTCTTTCTCCTTGTTACTTTGAGGTGTACATAATTTTTTTAGAATTTTCTGAAAGTGAAATGGGATTCTCTTGCATGCACACATGCTAGGGAATGTGAGACAGAAGTATATATAGAATGATTTTACATAAATGTAAATATTTGTGTCTAATGGTAGCCATCTCCATGGTGGGGTGATAGAAAAAATAATTTGCATGATAACTTTATTGTATATTTAAAAGTAATAGCAAGTTGTACATATTAGATTTATAGCTTCATGAGCAACCATCTGTTTTATTTTGCTATGTTACAGAAAGGCTTAGTTTATCTCATAAATTAAAAATAAAATAAAAAAACTATTAGATGACAAACAAAAAGAGAAAGGGAAACAATTATGCTTAGAGCAAGAAAGTAGACAAGGAAGGATAGAGAAAATTTATCCCCTTCCACTTTTATAAACTAAGGATTTAAAATTTAACAGGGACTCAAATTGTTTGTTTTTCAGACAATGATTTCATCCAAGGGGGGAGCTTCCAGTGAGGAAAATACCTCGAATGAAACAAATCACCACTTAGCCAATAGGTATGAGTAATAGGGATAAATATCCTGTATTAAACCTTCGTTCTTTACAATTTGCTTCTTCCAAGCATGAGACAGGTTTTTCAAGTCCTCTGATTCGTTGTTGTTGTTGTTGTTGTTGTTTTTACATGACTCAATCTCTTCCTCAAAGTCTTAGTGAGTTGTATGTAGAAACAGCATTCATAGTGAGCAACCTAGGTCTTCCAGACTCCAAGAAAAGTTGTCTTTCTATTAATCTTCAGTGACTCTCATTTTACATGTAGTAGAGACTTAATAAATGTTATCTGAATTTAAATGGTTGTTGAAATAGTTATCTGTTGGGGGCAGCTAGGTGGTGCAGTGGGGAGAGCACCGGCCCTGAAGTCAGGAGGACCTGAGTTCAAATTCAGCCTCAGACCAAGCACTTGACACATACTAGCTGTGTGACCCTGGGCAAGTCACTTAACCCCAATTGTCTCCCCCCAAAAAAATAGTTATCTGTTCAAGAGTGGGGGGAAGATTTCATCCTGCAACCTTCATACTTATGGAACCAATAAATTTTCTTGGTTGTCTCTACTTAGCTGAAATCCAGGCTGGGACACTTAATTCTTGTGTCACTTTGAGCAGGTCACTTAACCTCCAAATGCCTTAGTTTGCTTATATGTAAAATGGGGATAATAATAGTACCTGCCTTCCAAAGTTATTGTGAGGATTAACTGAGATGATGTTTTTAAAATGCTTTGGATATATTAAAACACTACATAAATGTTCATTATTACTCTTTCTATTACTCCTTCTACTGTTATTATTACTAAGCCCTTCATTGCTTTGAGAGCCTCTTTCTCATTCCCCTTTCCTTGCAACTAGACCCCATTCTTCTCCACAATGAAAGAAAAGAAAGAGTTAATAAGTTAGGGGAGAAACATTCTTTTTCTGACTTGAAACAAAGAGACATGTTCATACCTGAGCTAAGGAGGACCTTGGAAGTCTTTTCTTCCTTGGCTTACTGTTTAAATTTTCAACTCCTCCTTAAAGTCTGCTCCTTTTACTACCTTACAAATTTCCCTTTGATACTTCCCATTTTTTATCATCCTAGAGAAGTCCAGCTCCAGTACCCAAAATCTGTGGTCAAGTGTTTTTTGTCTTTGGAACCAGCATTGTAGCTACTGAAGTCTATTCAGTCAGAACACAGACATTTCTGACCATGGCTACTGTCCACGGTCATTATTTCAATGGTCATTCTCCTGACTTTTAACTCTTCTCAATTGGAAAACACTTCACAGGACATACCTGACTTGCTAGTGTATGGGGTGTTCAAGGAGGACTAGCACGTCTGATGAGAGGGCTTGCGAAGACCTTTTTAGTGGTGCTCATCTTCCTTTGTTGTTCACATTTCACCAAATTCTCACTTGTGGCTTCAAGAAGCTGTAGCATAAGCAGTGGTAATACCAGAGGAAAACTGTTTTGGCTGAGGACTATACTAGGTGGAGGGTAACCAAAGGACCTTAAACCTGTTGGTGAGTTAGGAGGATGTCTACCCTAAGCATGTGAAGACTCCTTCCAGCAGAATGGACAGATGAGAACAATTTGTTCCACTAGCTATGAAGGCAGCTGAAGCAGGTGCTGAGGAATATTTAGAGCTTGGTCAGACATAGAAGACCCCAAGGTCATCCACTGCAGCCCTCTGAGCCATTGCCAATCATCCTAACTTTTGTCTTATCACCAGACTTTGATGACTCTGGAAGAGTGAGGCTGATGACTCTGTGCACCTCTGCTTCACTTAAATCCAATTACTAAACAAGTCAAGACAACACCCTGTGATGGCATTGGTTATTTTTGGAAAATAAAGGATGAACAGTAACAACATGATTATCAGACTGACTTTCCCCACATACCCCACAACAGTTCTTTGAAGTGTACCATTCACCTAAAACTAGGATTCTTAACTTGGTGCCTGTAAACTTTTAAAATTTACATTTCGTAGCTGTATCTTAATATAATTGAATCTTCATATTTTATTTTTTATATTAAAATATTCTGAGGAAAGTTCTATAATCTTTACCAGGCTGTCAAAGGAGTCCATGACACATCACAAAAAGGCAAAGAACACTTAATCTAATAGAAATTCAAATACAACCTTTCCATTAGGCAAGTTGGAAGAGGTCTTCACTGTCTGACCACTTGTCTCTGAGCAATGGAAGGAAGCTGTGAAGTAAAGGCAACTGTGGCAGATTAGATGGAGTATTGGATTTAGAGTCAGGAGACCTAAATTCAATCCCATCTCACAGTCTCACTTAATATCTCAGAACCTCAGTTTTCCCATCGGTTAAAAAAAAATATGGAAATAATAAAACATTTACTTACTTCAAAAGATTGCTTTGAAGAAAGTGTTTAACAAATCTTAAAATGCCATAGAAATGTGAGTTATCATTAACACCCTAGTTTTTGCATGACTTTCTCGTGTCTGTGGGTCTCTGTTGGGGATTATGGTTTCCTGACTGTGAGGAAAATAAGACCCTGGAATAAAATTCCAGGTGTACATCTGCTCTAAAACCAGAAGAGTGGTTTGTTCTGACATGCTGCCCATTTTGGTGCTGTTTTTTGGTTCAGATGAATAGGTAAGACTATACCAAACTGGGTTTTCTTGGCACACTATCACATATGGGACTGGCTAAGCCCCAATTCAAAATTCTTCCATTTATACAAACACCCATACATATGTGTATATATACATACATATATACTTATACACATACTTGTGTGTATATATAGAGAGATAGATATAGATATATATACTTGTGTGTATGTATGTATATGTGCATACACACACACACACACACACACACACACACATATATATATCCCATAACTATTTCTTGAACCCTATTAAATCCCTACACACTTACCTGTCTGTAACACACTGAGACAAAATGGCTACTTCATATAACATTTTTCACACAAGATTCCCATGCTGCAAGGGAATCCTTCAGCTAGGTACAAAAACTATTACTGATATAGAAGATGTGTCCCTGTCTATTCCCACCCTTCTAAAATCAGGCTAGAGGCCTCTTCCTCAGTGAATATACTCAAATCCCATCTTACACTGTGAATTTTACACACCCCAGGGACTCCCTGCCAGGAAAAATATGGTACATATCATAAAGATACCTAGTCATAACAGTTCGCTCTATGTAAACACTTATGGCTCAAGTTAAGTATTTTATAGACACCTGAGAATTAGGTCAATATGTATATATATCATCACACACTCCCTCTAAATGGAAACCATAATTCTTCAGTGCATTACATAAGATACTTTGTCCTTTGTTGGCTGCCATACCTGCCATATCTAAATCTCAGAAGAGAAACACTTTCAAGATAGGGAGAGAGTGGTGGAGGCTCACTGCATGATGGAATATAAAAATGGACCCCAGGGGTTCACATATGGACACAGAGTCACTGAAATTACTTTCTATCATCTGGAAAAGAAGCAATCATAAACAAGACACATGGGCTTATGAGTAAGAAAGCTTACCAATTTGTTAACTGAGGTCCGTCTTAGAAGCAGAAGGAGATTGTTTTAAGTTAGGGCTGTCATGGGAACTGTAGAATATGCACAGGGATACCTCAAGCCAAAAAAGATTGGGAACCATTAATGGAAGAAAATTGTAGTCGTGTAGTTTAGGATAGTAAGACAGTTAGCTCAATTTCTCCCTTTTGTGTTGCAGAATATGTTTCCCAGGTGCTAAGGGAGAAAAGTTCCCTCCAGACCCCTCCCTGATTGTCCTCTTCAGCCAGACATATTCAGCCAAAAGAGAAGAAGCATTCCCTCTCTGCAGGTAGCCTAATTCCAAGTTAACAACCTCTCTGCTTCCTGGCAGATTTTTCACTTCAGTCCAGAGTCATGTGTCCCATATCAGCAGAACATCCCATACAAGAATAGAATGAGAACATTTTATACAGATATCACTTCTTTCCTGTTCAAGGAAGAAAAATAGCTTCAATAAACCAGAATTTATAAAACGAATGCTAATAATTTCACCTATAATATAACTTAACCTAGAACCTTTCATTTTTACTTTATATCTACTTTGATTCTTGGAATTCCTATTTTTTCACACATGTGTATGTAACCAGGCTTCCAACTAAGCTTGGGGATTTGTGTGGGTCTGTATGTGTGTGTGTGTGTGTGTGTGTGTGTGTGTGTGTGTATCTATTTCTGTGTCTATTGTGTGTCTGTGTATATGGAATGAGATGTAATTCCAATTGCTGGAGAAAATGTGAGGTGATTCTCTGTACCTGTAAAAATAACACAGTTAGGGCCAAGTTTCTTGGGAGAGGGACGTGTGATCCCAAATGAGAGAGGCACATGGGGAGAGAAGCAACACACATGTAACAGAAGCAAGCTGGTATCTTAACATGCATGTCCCTTGACTCTCTAGAGATTGCCAGAATAGAAACCCTTTATTGAAATCTGGCCTTCTGTTTTGGTTTAAGCTGAAATTTCATCTTCCTCTCAATTTAATAATTGTTAAATGTGTATTTTCTAGTATATAGGTATTCTAATCCATAGATGTTTTTTCTGGTTCCTATGCACTTATTTGCTTGAATAAATGGGTTTTATTCACTATTCATTATTTGTAATGGTTGTTTGCACAACCAGCATTTGATGGGAGGAGCTTAGCTGGCAAGTGTGAACTAAAGATTTCACTGTCCCTTAAGAATGACCAGGGAAAGTGGTATTAGGACTGTGCAACTCCAAAGAACTATACCTTCATACCAGAAATATTTGCAGGGTGGCAGGTAGAAATATGATTCTCTAATCTGGTAACTTTTTGGAAACAGGTAAGAGAGAAGCAAACCTAACTATAGAGTTTTTCTTCTTTCCTTTAAGGTAAAAATTACAGAGGGGTGGACCAGATTCCAGATATATCTATCCATGCCACACATGATCCAGGCCTATAGATTCATTTAACCCATGTAGACTCATGTATCTTACACGGAAATGTAGTATCAACCAATGTTTATTATATCTATTTATATCTTTAAATATATTACTTTTTATAATTTAATAGTAACTGTTTTGTGTCTTCTTTACTTCTGCCTAAAAGGATAAGGAAAATAATTTTGTCTTCTCTTAAATCTTTAATTTCAACAGCGACTTCTTTAATCTTTGGGAGATCAAATTTTGACATTTTGTTGAATTCCTCTATGGAAGTCATATCTACACGCCTTATGGTAAGGGCATGGTCAGATTTCTGAAGAATGTGACAACAGGGTACAAGGCTTGGTAGGTCCTGCCAAACTGGGAAAAGCTCAGACTTTTATATGTCTTTCATAGGCTCATAGACCCCTCCTAGAAGAGACCACAGAGACAATTGAATCTAATTTTTTCATTTTAGAGATGAGAAAGCTGAGGACCAGAGAGGCTAAATAACTCGTCTAAAGTCACAAAGCTAGAAAGTTTCTGAGGCAAGATTCAAAACCAGGACTCCCTAACTTTGAGTTCAATGTTCTTAACAAAATATCACTGTAATAAGAGGAAAAGCTTAGCTAAGGTTAGAAAAACTCATCACTATCTTGGTACAGTACCTGGCACACAACGATAGTTTTTGATTGATCTATGATTGGCCAGATGGCAATGAATTAGTCAACCACAGAAACTCTTCAAGAATATCCAAGTCATAGAGGATCTGGGAAATGTGTATTTGATGAAACCATAGAAGCCTGAAGTTCAGTCCCATATTACACTTCACTGGTTTTTGGGAAGATGAGGTACCAGAGTTTAGAAACCCTTATTATCTCTCATAGCTTGAATAATTGCAGCATATGTTCCTAATGGTGCCCTTTCTTAGTCCACTGAGCATTTATTAAGAAACCTAGAATAGGTCAGGTTCTGTGCTAAGCGTTGGTGATAAAACGAAAGGCAAAAGATAATCCCTACTTTCATGGGGTTCAGTGTACTGAGGAAGGTGACATGCAAATAATGACACAGAAACAGAATATAGACAGAATAAATTGGGAGTAATATCAAAAGGAAAGCACTAGCATTAAGGGAAACTTTCTGGTAGAAGGCAGGGCTTTACCTGAAACTTGAAGGAAGTTAGATAAATGAAGAAGCAGAGATTAGGAAGGAAAGAATTTCAGACATGAGAGAAAAACAGATAAAGTGCAAGAGTCTAAAGATGGAGCATCATGCATGAGGAACACGAAGATCAGTGTCCCTGGATCACAGGGAATATGGAGGGGAATAAGGCATAAGAAGACTGGCAAGGTAGGAAGATGTCACATTATGAAGAACTTTCATATTTGGTACCTGACTAAGGAGCCATTGGAATTTATTGCATAACAGGATGATATGGCCAGATTTGTGTTTTAGGAAGATCAATTTGACAGGTGAGTAAAAGGAAGATGGATTGCAGTAGGGAGAGACTTAAGCAACTATTTCCTACATTGCTAAACCTCTAGATGAGTAATTTATAGATGTCTAGGAATCAAGGTTTCCTCACTAATAACTGTTTTGGATAGATGGGAAACATTCAGTATTTTCTAGACCAATGTAGGTCTGGCTCTTTGGTAGAATCTTCATTCTGTGAGACATGAGCTAGATCAGAAGCTTTTGGGCAGGCATTCTGATCCAGCATTATAGACTATATCATTCCCAGTATGGCCTCAAATTCCCAACAGAGATCCTCAGTCTCCTAGAGGCAAATTGTTTCTATCTACTCTTCTTAATGAGGATTGTGGGTTGGGTAAATAAATATATATAGCTCCATTTTGTTATGGAGTTTCTGGAATAAGGATTGGTGATATACAGTGATTGTTGAACAACTTCACAGATGCAGAAAGTTCTAGTTATAAGGATACTATCATCATTAGCTATGAAATTATAATCAGTAAATACATGTATGTATAAACATATGAAGTATATGTGTATATATACATATACATGTATGCATATGTATACGTGTGTGTGTGTGTGTGTGTGTGTGTGTGTGTGTGTGTGTGTGTGTAAGTTACCTGGCAGAGTGAGAAAGGTGCTGTAGACATAAATGAGGAAATGTGACAATTTGTGACTTCAAGAAGTTGAAAAACTGAGTGAATATATTTCACAGAAAAGTAAATATAAGTTCTATACAAAGCAAATAAAAAGTGGAAGATAGTGGCATGGTGAAACCAGGAAAAGCCTCTTGAAGGAGGTAGCACCTGAGATGCTGTTAAAAGAGCTGTAGACCTGAGAGGCAGAGGTGAAGGACACCACTCTAGATATGGAGGACAGTCTTTACAAAGGCACAGATGCTGAAAGTGGAATATCATGCACAGGAAATATTAGAGGCTAGTTTAAATGGAGTGTGGAAAGAAAGAGGAGTGTTAATGTGTAATCTGCCTAAAAAGATACATTAAGAGCTACATTTTGAAGAGCTTTAAATGTCAAACATAGAAATTTATATTTTCTCTTAGACACAGTAGGGAGCCAGTGAAGCTTACCAAGCAGGGGAGTGACTTGATTTTATGTTTTAGCAATATAAATTTTGCAGCAATGTGGAGGAAGGATTGGAAAGGGAAGAGTTTGGAGACAGGAAAACCAATTAAGAGGCTGTTTAAATAAACCAGGCAAGAGATGATGAAGATTTAAACTAGGGTGGTTGTAGTAGGAGTGGGAATATGGGGACACAAATAAATAAGGATATGCTAGAAAATGTTTAACAACTAGTACTGCAAATAAAACACTTTATACATATATCTATTGATATATTTTGTTAAATGTTTCCCAATTATATGTAAAAATAACATTCATTTTTCAAAAATTGGAGTTCTAAATTCTCTCCTTTCCTCGTATCCTTTTCCCATTCATTGAGAAGGCAATATGATATTGATTATACATGTAAAGTCACGCAAAACATATTCTGAAATCTTCCTGCTAATCATTTCTTATAGCACAACAGTATTTCAACATAACCCTATATCACAACTGTTCAGGCATTCCCCAATTGACAGATATACCCACAATTTCCAATTCTTTTTTCATGTGACTATTGATGGCTTTGGTTTCTTCTTCTGAAAACTGTCCTTATTCTTTCACCAATTGGTGAATGGATCATAGTTGTTGTTGTTGTTGTTGTTTGACTCATTTCCCTATATATTTGAGAAATTAGACCTTTATAAGAGAAACTTGTTATAAGTTTTCCCCTAATTTCCTGTTTTCTTCCAATTTTGGCTGTATTTGTTTTGTTCGTGTAAAACTTTTTTTTAATTTCATGTAATCAAAAGTATCCGTTTTGCTTCCTGTGATCCTCTCTATTTCTTGGTTGATCATATACTTTTCCCTTATGCATAGATTTGACATACATTTTTCTATGCTACCCTAATTTACTTATGATATTACCTTTTATTTTTAAATTTGGAATACGTAAATTATAATAATATAACATTTATAAATTTGTAAATCATTTATCCATTTTGACCTGATCTTGATATGTGGTGTGCCTAATTTGGTCTATGCCTAATTTCTGCCAAAATGTTTTCCAATTTTTCCCAGAAATTTTTGTTCAATGGTGACTTCTTACCCCAAAAGTTTGAATTTGGGGGTTTATCAAACAATAGGTTACTATGTTCGTTTACTATTGTGTGTTTTATACCTAACCAATTGTACTGACCTACCATTCTATATCTTAGGTAGTACTTCGTGGTTTTCATGATTGCCATTTTGTAGTACAGTTTGAAATCTGGTACTGCTTGGCCACCTTCCATCACATTTTTTTTTCAGTTACTTCCTTTATATTCTTCACCTGTATAAAATAATTCTTTGGTAGCTTGGTTGGTATGGGATTGAATAAGCAAATTAGATAGAATTGTCATTTTTATTGTTTTGGCTCAGTTGACCTGTAAGCAAATAGTATTTCTCCAGTTGTTTAGATCTGTCTTTACATGTGTGAAGAATATTTTGTAATTGTATTCATATAGTCCCTAGGTTGTCTTGGCAGATGAACTCCCAAGCATTTTATATTGTCTGTGTGTTTTTAAATGGAATTTCTCTTTCTATCTCTTCTTGCTGAGTTATATCGGTAGTATCTAGAAATGCTAAGGATGTATGTGAGTTTATTTTATATCCTGCAACTTCTTTGTTAGTATTTAATATTTTATTTTCCTCAATTACATGTAAAAACAATTTTTAACATTCATTTTTTTAAATTTTGAGTTCCAAATTCTCTTCCTCTCTCTTTCCCTCTCCTCCCCCACTCATCAAGAAGGCAAGTAATTTGATATAGGTTACACATATGCAGTCATGCAAAACATATTTCCATGTAAGTCATGTTGTAAAAGAAAATGTAGATAAAAGAAAAATGAAGAAAGTTTTAAAAAGAATGCTTTGATCTGCATTCAGACTTCATCAGTTCTTTCTCTAGAGATGGATAACATTTTTCATATAAGTCCTTTGAAATTGTCTTGAATCATCGTATTGCTGAGAATAGCTAAGTCATTCACAGTTGAATACCCTTACAATGTTACTGTTCTGTGTACAATGTTCTCTTGGTTCTGCTCATTTCACTTTACATCAGTTCATATAAATCTTTCAAGGTTTTTCTGAGAGTATCCTGCTTCTCATTTCTCATAGCACAATAGTATTCCATCACAATCATATATCACAACTTCTTCAGACATTCCCTAATGGATGAGCATCCACTCAATTTACATTCTTTGCCTGCACTAAAAGAACTGATACACACACACACATACACACACACACACACACACACACATGTGCATGTGAGTGTGTGTATGTACATATAGTTCCTTTTCATTTTCATTTGTTATTTCCTTGGGATTCAGTGCTAGTAGTAATATTGCTGGTTTTATAGCCCTTTGGGCATAATTCAAATTGTTCTACTGAATGGATGAATCAATATACAACTCTACCAACAGTACATTACTGTCTCAATTTTCCCACATCACCTCTAATAATTGTCATTTCCCTTTTCTGTCATATTAGCCAACCTGACAGATGTGGGGTGGTGCCTCAGAATTGTTTGATTTGGATTTCTCTAATCAATAATGATTTAGAGCATTTTTTTCCCAATCATTATAGATAGCTTTGATTATTTCATCTGAAAACTGCCTGTTCATATCCTTTGACTAACAACTGGGAAATGGTTTGTAGTCTTATAAATTTGACTCAGTTCTCTGTGTAATTGAGAAATGAGGACTTTATCAGTGAAACTTGCTGTAATTTTTTTTTCACAGTTAAGATTACTATCTATTTCCCTCCATCCTATTTTCCCTCCTGTTTATGGTACTTTCTCTCCTTTTACTCTGTCATCCTCAAATGTGTTATGCATCTGACTATCACTATTCCTCTTTTGTCAGACACTCTCTTCTCATGTCCCCTTCTCCACCTATCTTTCTTTAGGGTGGTCTTGGGGAAGACGGATAGGCCAAATACAAAGGTGTAGGGTCCTTAAGGTGAATTTTCAGGTTAGAGGTCAATGCTGGGGTAAACTGGGAAGGACTGTATCAGAAGAGCAGATGGGAAGGCCCTTCATGCATAACCACTGATAACAGGGAAGCAGGTTAAGGGGTCAGAGTGGGCTTAGGGCTATTGGTTTTCTCCTCTGGGTGTAGGAATGGGTGGTCAGAGTCCAGCAAGGATTGAGCATTGCCAGGAAGTTTTGGAGAAAATATCCTATGATGCCCACTTCACTGACCCTCTGGTATCTGGACATTAGGTAATCTGGGAGAGGAGGGAAAGGAATGGAAAGAGCCCCACCCCCAGGATATCTGTTCAATCAGGGCATTCCAGTACCTGTTGAGATTAATGAATCCCATATTCATCAATTCCAAGGTCCTACTGTAGTCTGCTAGATTCATAGCAACACACCATATTTCAGATTCCCTGTGGAAAGGAAACTAATTTGGGATTTCTAAAAATTTAATTCTTTTGCCTTTTGACATAGATTGTCTGATTTAATAGCTTTAAGTAATAACTAAGGGTTCAGGTCTTTTTTCTCTCCCACTCCCTAGCTTTATTCTCTTGCTATCCTTTCAGCTCCAAAAGATATATATGTACTTCTCTTCTCCCCTAAAGGTTAGCACTGTCCAGTATGACCCTTATCTTTCTAGAAGGCTAGGTCACAGAACTAGGAAACCTGAGATTCCTAGAGAGATGCTGCCCAGAAACTTCTATCTCCTGTATTAATGAGGCTGTTGAGAACTACTACGTGGCCCTAATATTTCAATCTGAAGAATTATACCAATGCTTATTCCAAACTAAATACTGGAATTTGGCATTCAGGAACTCAACATTGTCCCCAAAATTCCCCATCTTCTATCCAGCAGGATCTTTTTTGATTTGGGCACTGAACCTTTCTTTTCAGGTCACTTGGGTCAGATCTGTAAGGTGCTTCTACCCAGAGGTGGTCATTAGTAATTCCCAGGACTAAGATGGGTTTGGGAGGGAACCCTGTGAGATCAAGGCTTGCTCTCTACAGATAAAGAAAAAAGACCTGTTCTCCCTCTAGAGAAAAAAAAAAAAAGAAAAAAAAAGAAAACTCTTTTATAAGCCAAATACAAAGGGATGATTCTATTTCACAAGTTCAGAGTCAAATAACTGATCCCGAATTGATGAAATACAATCCAAATTCCAAATACTTAGTACCCTACTAATTCAAGTTGATCAAGAAGCTCCCTAATTAACTCCCTATACTCAAGATACACAAAGACTTAGATTTTTTTTTAGTAGCAAAGTGCCAGTTCTCAAGCCACACTTTCACCTCATCCCTCTTATAAGTAGAGACATGTACTTGGAGAATAGCTGACCAGAAATAGGAGTGAAATGAGCAGATGTGGAGCTCAATTTTCCTGTAAAATAATGAATTTAAGGGCACTATGCACTAATTGACTAGTCATTCTTGAGAGTGGAGACGTTACCTTTCTTTATATCTCTAGATCTTAGCATAGCGTCTAGTGCATAGTAGGCACTTATTAAATGTTTATTTAACTAATCAGGACCACATAAACAGAATTTTCAGAAATGGACTTCAGAGATCCTTTTCTTAAAGTGCTAAATAAAAGAGGCCAGGGTTATTCTGCATGAAAGTGACAAGAAGGAGCCATTTGTTAAATATTAGATACACTAAGGAAGGAAAAATAACAGTAATTCACAGACTTCGAGTATTGTTAGGGAAGTTCAAGTTTAGATATAAAATAATCCTAGCAGGGGATTTTTGTTTTAGAAGAGCTCATTAGCCTCTTATTGAAGATCTCTTAAGAGAAAAATCTCATCACCTCTTGAGGCATCTTATTTCACCTCTGGACAATTCATTATTACAAAGTTTTTTTTGTTGTTTTTCTTTTTCCCCAATATCAAAACTAAATTATCCTCTTTGCAACTTTAATCTCAAATCCATAGCCTCAAAATAGTTGAACATAGCTAACATATACCTGAAAGTTTTCTCTTCTACAAGCTTAACATACCAGTTCCTTCTATTGAGCCTCACAAGTTGCGAACTCAAGGCCTCTCATCATTCTGCTTGAAGACATAATTGAAGTAGTTGCAACCAGCTTCATCAGCAAGCATAGATATGCTCTGTACTGTGTAGGTCATTGCAATAGCCAATGAAGGAAGATTCTGCTGTAAAGCAGTAATTAGAATAGAGCACAAATGGTTTTATAACATGGCACAGAAATTTAGAGGTTTTAGAGCATTAGCACTCTTTAGCAAAATAGAATCTAGAAAATGTCACCTTATTAGTGGAGATAATTAATTAAAACAAAAAACCATATGTTGTGTTTCTTGCTCAAAACAGCCATACCCCAGGTGAGATTCTCAGTAACCAGTACTGCCCTTGAACTTCCTAGCCATGGAGTATCTTGAGGTTTCCATCCAAGGGGACCCTTATCATAATGATTTTATTTCTTTCACATGCACAAATGTGCACACACATGGTACACAAACACACAAACATACATATACATTCACAATAGTGTCCCATAATATCCCTCTGACTCCCAAATGAATTTGATCTTTAAAAATATATATATATATTCACATTATGCTATTTAACCTGGGTATCAAACCTGTTCTAATGTTTCACCTGTATGGGAGATAGGATCTTAGAATTAGATCCTGAAGAGACCTTATATTCTATCTAATCCTACTCGTTTTTATGGTGTGGAAACTGAGGTCAAACGAGGCTAACTGACTTGCCCAAGGTCACATATTACATGACAGATGGCACTTGAGTCTAGATTTTTTTAATTCCAAAGAAACTGCCAGTCTACTATACTACATTGCCTTTTGAAGAGTGAAGTTAGATCTCAAAGTAGCTAACACAGTCATCTTTATTCCTTTTCTTTCTGAAGATGGTGGATCTGGTACTGTCTTTGACATTGTATGGTATTTTCTGTTCTCCACCCCTGTATAATAAACAAAAAATGGACCAAATTGCCCCATAATTTGCAAGTGTAACTAACTCTTTCCCCAAATGACACAACCTCAATTCAATGTAAAGAAACCGTAAAAAAAATTATAAAAACAAATACCCTACCACTGCCTACATGATTCCTGTCTTCCCAGCAAAGGGGAGTGCAAAGTACCAAACACCAAGATCCTAGGTTTCTGGTGTTAGAGTGGACCACCACTCAAAAGTTTACACAAGGAACTTTAGAAATAAATTTTGAATACTTTAGCTTTTATGTAGATAGAGTAAAATATCTGCATTTAAAGGAGACACTTTGCTCCTTTGCAAATAGACTAATTTTGGAGAAATAAGTTTTATTTTTGAGAAAGGATAAGTCTGCCCATATACAGGTGGACACATCAATTGGCCAATGTGCACTTCTTTACTAATAGACCTTAATAAAGTCACATCTGGACTAGGAAGGTAGAACCAAAGAGTGAATATATGCAGAATTACCACAGCTATGTGCTCCTTAGTTTCACAATTCACTGTACAAAGCATAGCCTTTTCAAGAAATGTTCAGGAGGCAGACAGGCAGGCAAAGGGATCAGCAGCAAGTAGGGCCACTGTCCATGTGCAGTTGTGGGAAAAATAGGAATTCCACACTAGTGAAAATTGTCTACTCTCTGATTAAGGGAGTTTACTCTATCTTGCACAAGAAGGAAAGTCTATCCCATTATCTTATTAGGCCTCATAATATATAACAAAGGAGGTAGTTGAAAAATAATACTCCATTGCACAGGAGGGGAAGCCAGGGCTTGGAGAGGTTAAATAACTTCTCCATCATCAAAGAGCGAGCAACCAGACCAGGGACTAGGACATAGATCTTTAGAATTCACATCTCATCTTCTATCCACTACATCTTCCTGAATGTAGATTAGGCTTCAGGAATTCTGGGTTAAAAATGCAGAGACAAAGAAAATGTAAATTTTGATTAGCCATTCTCTTTCCTGAGAAATGCCAAGGGATAGACTATTAAAACTCATTTTGATCACTAACTAGTTGGGTTGTGAATTTGTTTTTAATTTCTATTTTTAGTGAAGTTAAACAGAATGGTGATATCCCGTAAAGAAATGTCTAGACTCCAATTGTATCTTTGTCTCTAAAATTGATAATGTAGCAACAAACATAAATCCCTGAATATATTTTGCAATATTCCATTGCTATCTAGGGCTTTACAGTCCAGACTGGAAAATCAGATGCATAAAGGAAAAAGCAGGGGAAAACACATTTGTAAATAACCTGAAAACATGTAGAAAAGAGATCAGGCTGTAACTACATCTCCAGCTGTGTAAACAAGTTTAGAGACTTTTAAAATTCTCAAATTGGTCTTATTCACAGGGGTTTTTTGTGCCAAAATCATATACTTCACATTAATTCCTCAGTAATTCAGCATCATTTCCACACTGCGTCAGTCTAAACTGCCTAATTCAGATGGAACCACTCAAATTCCATTAATGTTTTTGTTTTTACAACTGAACACTGTAAACTGTTATTCTTGGTCATATTCTCTACTCTTAAATGAAAATAAGATCTCAACGATGAAAGGCTGAACTGCAGGTGCTAAATATTTGCAAATACTATCATTTACTATAGAAGATTAGAATTTCAAGGGGGGCCCATCTTGGATCAGAAAGCTACATTTTAGGTATTTGTGGAAATAATAATCTCCCCAAGAAAAAGAAATAACTGGCAGAAATTGGGTCCAAAAGTAAGCCAGAAAAAAAGCACTTTCATTAACTGAATGTTGGTGCTGGATATTTAACTCCCATTTGTATGGTACTTCAAAGTCTATAAATTCTGTTTGCAGAATTTGCTGTCAGCATATTATTTCCATTTTAAAGATGAAAAGACTGAGACACAGTGCGAATGAGTGATTTACTTAAACTTCAATGGTAGAGTCAGAATTCAAATCATGGCCTATTCAATCTAAGACCCATGTGCTTCCCATTATGCTTAGTTGCCACATTTCCAATCTGACCTCATAGGATAGTGTCAGGTTAATTTTTTGTTTGTTTGTTTTACAACTGAAGAAACAGAAACTAATTTGACCAAGTTAAGCAACTAGTTTGTGGCAAAGCCTAGACTAGAAACAGTGGTCTTCTATTATTCTTTCTATTATGCTGTTCTGTTGTCTAGATCAATTCATATTACTACAAATTTGCATGGTCCCTATAATTTTATTTTTCAAATACATTTTGTTAATATCCTCTTATTTCAAATCACTTACATTTCCATTATGTCTCTCCTGCAAATCCCTCTCAACCATCCCTTAAAATGATTAATTTTTTTTTGAAAGGAGGGAAAGTTCAGCAAAACTCACCAAAATATGAAAAGAGTAACATTTTATAAGAAATTCTACAAGCATAGTCCTTTATGTTTGCAAAGAAATGAGAGAAGTATGCTCATATATCTTCTTGGTGGCCATACTTTAGCCATTACAATTACATAGCATTCAGCAGTAATTTCATTATTTTTTATATCACTATTGCTTTAATTGTTGTATATAATGTTTTCCTGGTTCTGCATAATTTGTTTTGCTTAAATTCAAATAAATATTTTCATGGTTCTCTATTTATCATATTCACTGTTTCTTATAGTTTAATAATATATCCTAATATCCCACAGTTTACATAGCTCTTCTGAAATCAATGAGCATTTGCTTTGTTTGCAGTTCTTATTTTTTCCACGAAAAAAAGCAACACAGTAAATATTTTGCTATATATTGAGTCATCTTTTTTTTTTCATTGAACTACTTGGGTATGTATTTCAAACAGTAGATTCTCTAGGCTGAAGGATGCCTATCATTTTCAGCAGATATTGAATACAAGACCACTAATTTGGAGAATTAATATGGTCCAGTGGAAAGAGCCCTTTGGTATGATCCTGTAGATCATTGCTCTGCCCTTACAATGAAGGCAATACACATCAGAAGCTCACTGAGCTAGCTATTTGGGAAGTGGTATTCATACATTATTCAGGTATGATAAAGACCGCAATCCTAAATGATTCAGCAAAGAAAAAAAGAAAAAAAACTGTTAGCCAGGAAAGATGAAGGAAAGGCAAATACTCAGTCCATTGCCCTCATGGAGCTCACATTCTAATGGGAAACACAATGCCCAAATAACCATGTACATATGAGATATACAGAGAAAGTAAATGAAAGATGACCTTAGAAGGAAGCCACTTAGCAGTGAGTGTGGAGACCAGGAGGGATGAATGGGGAAAGGTCTCCTGTAGAAGAAACAATTTTAAGCGAGGCTTGAAAGAAGCCAGAAAAGCCAGTAGACAAGGCGAAGACAGAGAACATTGTCTATAAATCCAAGATACCTGTTTATTTTCTTGTCACTTACTTCTTTCCTGTGAAATTATAATGAGAAATGTGCAGCTGATTGACCTCCTGGACAGGTTAGTGCCTTTCTAAAACACTGATTTTTGAAGTACAGCATGAAATGGGCATCTCCTTATTTTCCTGCCCTGAGTGAAATTGTGTTTATTTTGTTAGCGTTCTTTGACTTTCCAGTTATATTGAAACTCATCACTATTATTTCAATATTGGTAACCTCCTCAACCTCCTTGTCAGTTTTAAGATACTATCTCATTTGCATTAAATTCATACTCTAAAAAATTGGGGAGGATGGCATCTCATTTGGACAGCCATACTGTTAGTCTTCATGGGGCAACATTGCCATCTTGTGGATTGCTATCTGCAATCTTGGATGTAGTTGCTAAAGACTGTTAAAGTCATGTTGATTTTACACAACTCTAGGCACAAAAAGGATTTGGTCACTTAGTGTCACTGAGTTTTCTTGATTGAAATGTGGCTTCATCTTAACACTGAATACTTGAGGCTACTAGAATTCTAGGCACTGGGTAATTAAAGTACTACTTTGTAGTATTGGAAATTACTAACATTTTGCTGTTGTTGCTCTGTCATTTCAGTCATGTACAATTCCTTGTGACCCCATTTAAGGTTTTCTTGGAAAAGATGCTGGAGCGGTTTGCCATCTCCTTCTCCAGCCCCTTCTCCACATGAGGAAACTCAGGCAAACAGGGTTAAGTTACTTGCCCAGGGTCACACAGTAAGAGTTTAAGGTCGGATTTGAACTCAGGTCTTCTTGACTACTGGACCAGCACTCAAATCATTGCACCACCTAGCTACCTGACAACAACAACTTTGTACTATCAAAGTATGTTTCAGAAATTACTAACATAGAACCACAGAATCAGAAAAGTGGGGAAAAAATACTTTAGAATCCAAGTCTAATCCTTACATAAACATGGATTTCTTCTACAATATCCCTGAGAAGTAATCACTCAATCTGTTTGAAGACCTTCAGGGATAGGGAACTCACTACCCTTGAGAGAGCCCTTCTACTTTCAGACAACTCTGATTGTTAGGAAGTTTTTTGTTTGTTTAGTTGGGAGGTTTTTTTTTTTTTACTTATAACTGTCTCTCTGTAAATTCCACCCATTCATTCTAATTTTGATCTCTACACCTAGCAAAACCAGTCAAGGATTTCTTCCTCGTAACACTCCAATAAAAATTTAAGACAACAATCATGCACTACCTATCCCCAACCTGTTTTTGCTTTTTAAAGCTAAATACACCCAGTTCTTTGAATTGATTTTTATGATTGCCAAGTCATACTGTTGATTCATGTTGGATTTGAAGACCACTAAAACACCTATTTTTTTTCCATATCAATTGTGATTCATTACATGTCTCCATCCACCTTCCCCCACTCCATATTTGTACAAGCAATTTTTTTAACCTAAGTATAGTAGTTTTCATTTGTCCCCATGAAATTTCATCTCTATAGATTTAACCTTTGATTCCAGCTTGTCAAAGTCTTATAGGATCCTTTTATTTTTTTAAATTTTTCATCCACTATGTTAGCACTTCCTCTCTGCTTTGGATCATTTTAAAAAATGATCTACAGAAAGGTCCAAGGACATCAGAGAAAGATAAAGACTGTTACCACAAATTGTCAAAGAAAGTTGTGCTTCTTTGATTACTTTTCCTCCACTACCATCACATTTTCCAATTTTTAGAGCCCTTTGAGTAATAACTAAGAGCCAAAACTCAGTTTTTTTCTCTTACTTTATTTAATTTTTCTCAATTCAAGTAAAAAACATTTTAACATTCTTTTTTTAAAAATTGAGTTCCAAATTCTTTCCTTCCCTATCTTTCATTCCTTTCTTTGAAAAGGCAAGCAATTTAATATAGATCATACATGTGAAATCATGCAAAACATATTTCTATATTACCGTGTTGCAAAGAAAACACAATCCAAAAAAAAAAGAAGAAAAAGTTTTAAAAAGTATGTTTCAACCTGCATTCAGACTCCACCAGTTCTTTCTCTGGAGATGGATAGCATTTTTCATATAAGTCCTTTGGAACTGTCTTGGATCATTGCATTGCTGAGAATAGCTAAGTCATTCATAGTTGATCACTCTTACAATATTATTCTTACTGTGTACAGTGGTCTCCTGGTTCTGCTCATGTCACTTTGAATCAGTTCATATAAGTCTTCCCCGGTTTTTCTGAAACCATCCTCCTTATCATTTCTATAGCACAATAGTATTCCAGCACAATCATACACCACAACTTCGTTCAGCCATTCCCCAATTGATGGACATCCCCTCAATTTCCAATCCTTTGCCAGCACTAACAGAGCTGCAATGAATATTTGTGTACACATATGTGCTTTTTCTTGCTTCTGTCTCTTTAGGATGCAGAGCTAGTAGTGGTACTGCTAGGTCAGAGAAAATGTATAATTTTATATAGGTTTGGGGAGATAGATAGATGATAGATACATACATACATACATACATACATATAAATATAGGTATAGTTCCAAATTGCTCTCCAGAATGATTGGACCAGTTCACAATACCACCAACAATATACTAGTGTCCCAATTTTTCCATATCACCTTCAACATTTGTCATTCTCCTTTTCTGTCATATCAGCCAATCTGATAGGTGTGAGGTTGTACCTCTGAGTTGTTTTAAATTCTATTTCTCTAATCATTGGTGATTTAAAGTATTTTTTCACATAACTATAGATATCTTCAATTATTTCTCCTGAAAATTGCCTGTTCATATCCTTTAACATTTATTAATTGGAGAATGACTTGTGTTTTTTACAGATTTTACTCAGTTCTCTACATATTTGAGAAATGGAGCCTTTCTTAGAGAAACTTGTTATAATTTTCAAAGTTGCCTGCTTTATTTGTAATCTTGGCTGCATTGGCTTTGTCTAAATTTTTTTTTAACTTAACATAATCAAAATTATCTGTTTTATAACCCATAAGTCTCTCTAACTGTTGTTTGGTTACAAATTCATCCCCCATCCATTGATCTGAACTATTCCATGCTCCCGTAATTTGTCCATGGTATCATTCTTTATGTCTAAATCATACTCATTTTCATCTTATCTTGCTATATAGTGTGAGATTCTGGTCTAGACTTAGTTTCTGCCAAACTACTTTCCAGTTTTACCAGTAATTTTTGTCAAATGTTGAGTTCTTGTCCATTTGGATATTTGGATTTATGCCATAGTAGATTACTATGGTCATTTACTGCTGTGTATTGTGTACCTAACCAGGGCCCTTGCTTCCCTGTGAACTCAAACCCTGGTTCTCTTCCTTACCCTGGGACTTTAATCCAGTACTACAACCCAGATCCATATATGGGCAATATAAAAGAGTCCTATGCCCAGTGCCAACAAAGAGACTCCTGCAATCTCCTTCTGAACACTTGTCCAACTCCCTTACCCTCTGTAGGCTAAGAGTTCCGGAAGCTGCTGCTGTCACGTGATTCAGTCATCTCTAAGACTTGCTGCTGAATTGCTGGGCCCTGGCCTGAACTAGCATGGTCTGTGCTATATTGCACTCCACTCTTACCCTTGTGTAATAGACCTTTACTGCTGCTAGGTTGTCTTGAGCTGGAAAATTGTTTCATCCCATTCTTTTGTGAGTCCTGCCATTACAGAATTCATTTTGTTGCATTGTTTAAAGTTATTTGGCTGGGAATTTCAGGGACCTCAGGTAAAATTCTCCCTTTTCTCTACCATCTTTGCTTTCATTGTTTTTTAAGTTGTTATTTTCTTCAGTATTTTTGTGCTTCTTTTACCAAGCTACTGACCCTCTTTTCACAATTTTCTTCCATCATTCTCATTACTCTTCACAATTTTCCCTCTATCTTTTTTACTTGACTTTTAAAATGCCTTTTGAGCTCTTCCAGGAATTCTAGTTGGGCTTTGTCTAATACACTTTTTTTTCCTTTGAGGCTTTGCTTGTTGCTGTTTTGACACTGCTGTCTTCTGAGTTTCTTTCTTTTCTTTTTCCTTAAATAAATATATTTATTTTTAGTTTTTAACATTCACTTCCACAAGATTTCGAGTTCCAAATTTTCTCTGCATCTCTCCCCTCTCCCCAATCCAAGATGGCATACATTCTGAGTACCCCTCCTCTTATCCCTTTCCCCTTCTATTTTCCTACATGGCAGGATAGATTTCTGTACCCTATTGCCTGTATATCTTATTTCCCAGTTGCATGTAAAAACAATTTTAAACATTTGTTTTTAAAACTTTGGGCTCCAAATTCTCTCCCTTCCTCGTTCCCCACCCACCCTCATTGAGAAGGCAAGCAACTCAATACAGGTTATATATGTGCAGTTATGTAAAACACTTCCATAATAGTCATGTTGTGAAAAACTAACTATATTTCCCTTCATCCTATCACCTCCCACTTTATTCTGTTCTCTCCTTTGACCATGTCCCTTCTCAAAAGTATTTGCTTCTAATTACCCCCTCCCCCAATCTGCCCTCCCTTCTTCTATCATCCCCCTTTCTCTTATTCCCTTTGCCACTATTTTCGTGAAGGGTATAAGAAAGATTTCCATACCCAATTGAGTGCATATGCTATTCCTTCCTTATCCAAATGATAAGGATCCAAAATCCAATGAGAGTAAGATTCACTCATTCACTCTCACCTTCCCCCAATTGCCCTTTACTATAAAAGCTTTTTCTTGTCTGTTTAATGTGAGATAATTTACCACATTCTACCTCTCCCTTTCTCCTTCTCCCAGCATATTCCTGTCTCACCCCTTTATTTTATTTTTTAGATATCATCTCTGGGTTTCTTTCTTGATCTTCCCTGTCGCCATAGTTATGGTCAGGTTCTTTTTTTCCCCCAATTTTGCTCATTTTTCCAGTCTATTTCATGACTTTTAACTTTATGTTAAAGTTGAACTCTGCCCCCACAGTGGAGGGGTCCCAAGCTTCAGGTTTTTCTTGTTGTTATTTTCACAGCTAGTTCTGGGGGTCTCTAAGTTTTTGGTGTTCCCAAAGTGGTATGATCTAAAGAGACCTAAAGAGAGGATATGCTCACTGTTTTCCTGGACTATACTCTCATGTTTACCCAGTACAGAGCCTTGTTCCCCTGTAGCAAAAATTGCTGGTACTCTTGTTGGCCCTGAAACTGTGACCAGGTTCCCTGCTCTCCTGCAGCTACAAGTGCTTGCCTTCTTTTCTCCCTTGAAAATGAAACCAGGGCCCCGACTCCCTTGCAAGTGACCACAATCACTCTTCTCCACTCTGGAACTATGACCAGGTCCCCTGCTTCCCTGTGGTCACATATGCTATCACTCCTTTTAGCCATTGAACTGTGACTAGAGCTCCTGCTCTCCTATGACTGCAAATACTAGTGTTCCTTTACATCTCAGAACTGAAACCAGAGCCTCTGCTTCCTTGTGAGTGACCCCAAGCACTATTCTCTACCCTTTAACTATGACTAGGACCCTTACTCCACTGTGGCCTCTCCTCTTTGCACTTGAATTGTGACTTGGAACAATCTGGGCACTGCAACACAGTCTTGAACACAGTGCCAGCAATGGGTTCCCTGTAATTTCTTTCTGACCACTTCTCCAACCCTTTTGCCATCTGTGGGCCAAGAGTACTCAAAGCTGTTTTTGCTGCTGTTGCAGCAGCCTCCAAGGCCTTCTGCTTGCATTGCTTCAGTGTGGCCTGCACTGTGCTCCAGGCCCAAACACCACTGACAACCTTTGCAGCAGACTTCTTAAGTCATCTTGAGATGGAAAATTGTTTCATCTCAACATTTGGTTGGCTCCACCACTCCAGAATTTGATTTAAGGCATAATTTTACAGTTGTTTGGAGGGGAATTTGTAAGAGTTGAGGTGAGTTCATGCCTCCACTCTACCATCTTCTAACTCTCATTTCTGAAGTTTTGAATCAAATGATTGGAGGGGGGAAAAAAAATCAGATAGTGAAAAAAAAAATGTCCACTAGCCCTAGAAGTGCTATTGCTGGATCAAAGGGTATGCACATTTTTGTAGGCCTTTGGGCATAGTTCCAAATTGCTCTCCAAAATGGCCAGATCATTTCACAACTCCACAAATAATGCAATAGTGTTCCAATTTTCCCTCATCTTCTTCAACATTTATCATTTTCCTGTTTTGTCACGTTGGCCAATCTGATAGGTGTGATGTAGTACCTCAGAGTTGTTTTGATTCGCATTTCTCTAATCGATAGTGATTTACAGCATTTTGAAAGCCTGCTTTTTAAGAAAATTCTTAGGTTTAATTATGACCTAATTTATTAGCATTAGATGATAGTTACTTGTTTTAAAAACTTAGCTCCCATTAGGAAGATAATAGGCAAACAGGTATTCTAAAACCTACAAAAAGTTCCAAATTAGTCATACATAAAAAACAAGACAGCTACAATAATTTTCCCCCGGTTTTTTTAATTATCATTATTATATCAGTATATATAAGGCTGAAGCCAATATTATTAAGGGAGAAATTCTACTTCTTAGAATAAATATGGAAGATATTCTAAATTTTGTAAGTATATTGTCACTTATCCAAATTCAGATCCACAATACTTTGAGTTAAAACAATATTATTTAAATGATTAATGACAACTTATGTTGACAATATTTACTAATTACAGTGTCATTTTTCATATTAATTAAAATATTATTGAAATATGAAAAAATTCCAAAAAGGAATGTTCCATTCTTACTAATGAAATATATATGTTAACATTCGTTTCCAGAAAATAGCCTTTTTGCAAATTGGTAGACAGAATCTATTCAATTGCAGAGGAAATCTTAAGAGAGATTGAAAAATAATTAAGTTAATTGCAAAAAAAACCCCAACTTTTTTAACGAATTCAAATATAATTTTCTAAATAACACCACAATAGAATGGCCTTACTACTTTTTGACCAACAAAAGTGATTCTTAAAATCAATTTCATGGATTTCTAAGTCCATAAATTTAGTGAAAACATTCAAATAAAATTATTAGAATTATTAACTTAGTTTTTTACTTGGTACAAGCATTGTTGCAGCCTATTTTTTGTTTGTTTTACAATAGTTGAAATAAGCTTTTTCTTTCTTTTTTCCCCTGAAGTTGGGCTGATTCCAGCTGCCAATTAGGAAGAAGGTCATTTTTAAGCAGTTAGGCCAACATGCATGTGACAAAAATTTAAATTTGTTCATTCAACATATCCTTAATAAGTACTTGTGGTATGTACTGAGCAGTGTGCTAAATGTTAGTTCTGGGGGCACATACAAAAATGTAGATTATACATAATTCTTGGTCTCAAAGAGTCTATAATTGAACAAGAAGGGAAATATTTTCAATGGTTTCAAGTCAAAGCCCTCTGATAACAAATCTATTTTATAAATAAACCAAGGAAGAAACTGTGATGTGGTTTAGAATTCCATATAGTTGATCTATTGAAATGATCAAGAGCAGAATAGCTGCCTTGAAAATTTTTTTTAAAAAACTATTTTTAGTAAACTCTGGAGCTGAGCAATTAATTGTTCCTACATCCCTCCACTTGTAGACTAGTACATTGGGGGATTGCTCCCTACCCTAATGAGGACCTATGAAAACTTTCAAATTACAGCACTAGGTTTACAATCAGTCATTCATTCATGAGCAAGCTTTTAATAAATGCCTCCTATGCTCTAAACTCTCCACTACATAATGAAAATCCAAGGAAAAAAACAAAAACAGTTCCTGTCCTCAAGGATCATAAAGTATATGGAGACAGAAAGATGAATAGATACATAGATAGAAAGATAGATAGAAAGATAGATAGAAAGATAGATAGATAGATAGATAGATAGATAGATAGATAGATAGATAGATAGATAGATAAAGGTACAAAACAGATATAAGATAATGTGAGAATGTGAGTGGGGTCAAGGCACCAGCAGACAATGAAGAAAAGCCATGTGTAAAAGGTAACGTGTAAGCTGAACTATGAAGGAAAGCGAGATTTTGAAAGACAATGTATATTTTATATAAGAAAGGCAAATAATTGTGACTAAAACAGAATAAAATCACAGAATTTTAGAGTTGAAAAAGACTCTAATGGCTCTTTTATTTAGCTGCCTACATTACCAATAACTCCCTCTATGATATGTCTGACAAGGAAATACCTGGCTTTGCCTTGAAGACATCCAGCAAAGGAGTACCTACTATATCCCCAAGCAGTCCATTCCATTGTAGGATCTATCTAATTGTTAGGAAATTTTAATTGACATTGAGCATTTATTAAGCACTTAATACATACACTGTTAATTATAGGGGCACAAATAGAAAAAAAATTAGACAGTTCCTTTCTCCTTATACTTCACTATTATCTCCTAATTTTATCCTAAGACCAAACATAATGAATCTGTTCCCTCTTCTCTGTGGAAGCCATTCAGATATTTGAAAACAGCTCTCATTATGCTCTCTGATCCCCAAGTCTTCTCTTGTTCAAGGAAAATATCATCAGTTTCTTTAATTGATCTTCAAATTGTATAAACTTAAGAACTTTTTACCATTCTGGTTGCCCTTCTCTGGATTCTTTCCAAAAGATCAGCATTCTTCCTAAAATGTTGTGGCCGTAACTGAGCACAATATTTCAGATTATAGTCTGACTAGGAGAGAGTAACAACAGGAATTAAAATGTATATAGTGCTTACTATGTGCTAGGCACTGCACTCTATGCTTTACAATTATTATTTCATTTTATTCTCACAACAACACTGAAAGGTAGATGTTATTTTTATCTCCATTTTATAGCTGAGGAACCTGTGGCAAACAAAGGTTAAGTGACTTGCCCAGGTTCATACTGCTAGTAAGTGTATAAAGTCAAATTTGAACTCCGGACTTCCTGATTCCAGGCCCAGTGTTTTATCTGCTGAATTACCTAGCTGCCTGGTATAGCAGGGCAGGGTACAGTGTGACAATCATCTCCTAAGTCCAGGACAGAACCTCCTCCCCACCCCACCTCACCCATATATTAGCTTTCTTGGTTATCATAGTACATTGGCAGCCCATGTTGAGTCCACCAGAGTGCCCATATCTTTTCCCAAGAAATTTTTGTCTAACCATGCCTCACTCTTCTTACGCACAGTGAGTAGAATGCTGCACAGTGAGTCTCAAAGACCTGAGTTCAAATCATCTTGCCACAGACATTCCTAACTGTGCAATCCTGTCACTTAACTCCTCTCACACTTCAATTTCCTTAATTGTAAAATGGGAATAAAAATAGGACCTGCTTTCTAGGGTGATTATGAGAATAAAATGATATAATCTCTATAAAGCACTTTGCAATTCTTAAAATAAGTGAGGGAACAAATATTTATTCAGCTTCAATCATCTAATATCAATTATCTTAGATCAAAGTTAATCAGAGTATAAAATATTTATATTGTCTTTGGCTATGTAGTCATCCATCTCTACCATCTTCTTGCCATCTGCCCTTCTGTAGGACTGTATGCTACTCTTTTTTCTACCTCTTGCTCTAGGAAACATAATCATTCAACAAGCATTCATTAAGCAACTGTGTGCCAGGCACTGTGATGGTTTTACTGTCACTCTATCTAGATAACATATCAATCAATTCCTCTTGGCTCCAACCAACATCCTTGTGAATTTCTAGTTTCAATTCCCCTCCATGACCATCACTCCCCAACATGTGTAATCTCCCTTGAGTAGAATGTAATTCCCTTAAGGATAGGACTCTCTCATTTTTATATTTATATCCCCAAAATTTTGCATAGTAATTTGCATATATCAGAAGATTAATAAATATTTTAATAATTTTCAATTGTTTTAATGTTTTTGAAATCATGAAGAAATAATTATAAATTTATTAATTGAAAAGATCATTTAAAAAATAATAAGATGGCATAATAGAATGTAATAAAGCCTTGAAGGCTTTTCCCATGGTATTTCTCATGTTTGTCAAACATATGCAACATTCTGAGGAAAAAAAAACCTCTAAAGATTGTTACTGTTTAAACATCTACAGAAAAGTCCCATAAGTGAAGTGTGAACCATGGAGATATCAGATTGCCACAGATGTTTGCCAGTGTTGTAAACTTTTCTGTAAAAATATCAAAGGAATGACTTTCCACTTATGAGAAAGGTATCCAGATTCTCCCATTCAAAGTTATATTAATTGCACTGAGGACTAAAAAGCAAAACCTGCTCAGTAAACTCCTTGGTAAGACTCATAGCTCTCCACACTGGAAAAACAAAATGAACATAAATGTATAATGTCCATGTGTCAAAAATGACCAAGAAGAAATCAACATGTGTATCTTGAACTTCCATTTTAGACGCAGAATGAGCTAGGCCCAGAACTGAGTGGGATAGGATAAGGTAAGATTGATTTCAGGAACATCCACAGTGCTTTTATTGATTAAAAACTTCCTGACAACATCCATTATTACCCCTGCTACTAATTTAGCCTTATATGCCATGTAAAACTTTCTATGGCTATCTCTGTCTCTCTCTCCCTTCTCTGTCTCTATCCCTCTGTCATTCTCTGTTTATCTGTATCACTTTCCTCTTTCTCTCTCTTCTCTGTGTCTCTCACTGTCTCAGTCACTGTCTCTCTTTGTCTCTGTTTGTCTCTCTCTACCTCTGGCCCTTCCTCCTTCTCTTTCTCTCCAATTCTGTGACTTTTATCAGTGTTTAGATCTTCAGGTAAGAATTTTCTTCTAACAATGTAGATTGGCAAGTTCTCTGAAATTTGTACTCTTAGAGACTTCCTTAGAATACTGTAAGGTCAAGTGATTTTCTCAGGCTACATTCCAGTATATGAGGAAGATAGGATCTTAACTGGAGACATTTTGAGTCAGAAGCCAGATCTTTAGCCAATATGCCATTCTGCCTCTCAAAAAATCTATCTCCTTAATAACTATTGCAGAAGTAATGAGCATCACCTATCTCAGCAATGATAACAGTTACAAATTATATGATTCAATAATCTTAGAAAATATAAAATTTTTAAAAAATGGGGAATGGAAAGACTCTGCTGGGTTTAAGCAGCCAGCAGCATGTTACCATTTAGGAGAAATGAGTCGGAGTTGCTCAGAGGCAAATTGAAGTTCTATGTCAGAAATAGGTTCCTAACAAATTAGAGCTGTCCAAAAGAGGGATGGGCTGCCTCATGAAGCAGTGGATTGCCCTTAAGTTAAGGGCTTCCAAGTTGGATGGCTACTTGTAAAGCAAGTTGCAAAAAGAACTCTTGTCTGCATGTGAGTTGGTGTTTATGTCTACTCAAATTTCTTCTTTCCATGTTTCCATAATAATAACTTTCACATATAAAGATTAAAAAAAAAAAAGCCCTCCATTCCTTGTAGAACTAAAGGCCTACTGGTGTGGCATACCACATACACTGTCAGATGAGGTTGATATATTGTTTGGTTTTGCTGAATTGCTTTAAAAAAAAAACTTAGTTGCAAAGTATGGCTTTCTGGATAGAGGAGAGAAGATGGATGTAGAAACAAAAGTAACATAAAGAAATAAATTTTGGGGAGAGAAAGGAGTGATGCAAAAAACATTGTTGATGAACAAGAGATGAAAACTTCAAATAATACATTGGTATTCCAAATTTATCCTTCCTTTCCCAGCAAACAATTCCTTATAAAACTGAATTTTAAAAAAAAATATGATTGGTGAAACCAATCTACATGTTAACCATGTCTGACAAGATATACTATATTCCTCATTCCACTCCATGCTGCACTCGAGACTTTCTCTACCACACTGAAGCCTTAATATGCCCTGGAATTTACACAATGAAAACACTCTGTCCCTGAAGCCACTTCCTCTGATTGGATAATTCCTCTCAGAACCTCCATTTATGAAGGACATCCAACACAGGCATGACTCATTCACCTCCAGGTTGCACCTTGATGATACCTTGTGCCTAATACTTATGTCCTCCTCCCTTTTCCTGCATCCCCTGCCCAATTTAGCCTCCTATTCTATATTATGCTCCTCCATTAGAGTATAAACTGCTTTAAGGATGAGATTGTTTTTCTGTCTACTTGTATTTGTATTTTTAGCATTTAGTACAGTGCTTGGCACATATTGAGTTTTTAATAAATGTTAGTTGACTAATTGATTATTCAAAACACCCATAGTTTCTCATCTCAGCAGAGAGGATATAGAGGTTGATTTTCACAAATCGTATCTGGAGCCGAGTTTGTTCATTATAATTGCACAGTAGACCCAGAATACATTGAAGACCTTCTAAATAAGTATAAAATCAAGTAAGTAACATGCAGGTAGTATGATCATGCTTTCGTGAGAAACTCAGAAAATTTCAAACCTAACAACACATTTTTTAATAAAAAGAAACCCAAAATGAAAAATCAGACATTCATAGTGAAAGTTGTCAGTCTAGAACTCATCTCAGCTACTGGACCTGAAAGTCACAGCTAAGAATCAGCATATTAAACTGTGAAATAATATCTTTTCCAAGCAGAAACCACTGGGCCAGGCAGAGGAAAAAGTAAATTGAGTTTGAGTACAGTCAGCAGAATGAGGGAACCAAGATTGAAAAAAAAAGAGGAGATGCAGTGTGTGTGGAGAAGCTTTTAAGTCAGGAAAGCCAAGAGAAAATGACAGCAAAATAGTTATTAATAGTGACAAATTGACATCATTGATTATGGAATTAATGGAACTAGGAAAGGCCTGTCTCTAAGCTTTTATCCCAAGATTTCAAATGTTTTAAAGGAGTCCCATGGTCAACTCTTTCAAAAGCTACTGATGAATGGAATATATATAAAAAGCACAGATCAAGCCCCTGTCAGCCAACATTCTGAGATCATTAGTAGCTCTGAAGAATAGTCCCTGTCCTGTGATAGAGGCTGAAAACCTGACACTCACAAAATGTGATGTTGCCTCTAATGGTCCTAAAGATGATACAACTCAGGTTCCAGCAAATCTTCCCAGTGACTTCCTGTACAAAAGGAAACTTAGCTCAGTAATAAATATCCCCTTTGCCCATACTCAGGGTGGATGATTTGACAACCAGATGAATAGAAGTTATTTTAAAAAGAGAGGAGAAATTGCCTGTCACTGAGAAAAGACTGATAAATGAGATACTTATATTTGTCTCAGTTTAACCATTTAAAAAACAGAAGCAGCACGGCTGGACTAGTTGGTGGTTTGACATAATCTCCATACCATCTGTAGTGTCAGTTTATGAAAAATCAATGAGACAGAGCAAAGTGAAAGGTAAGGAAGGATGTGAGTCTTATAACAGAAAGGCTGTTAACATTAACTCAGTCCAGTGGGATGGTGGGATCAGTCTCCATTTAGGAATTTAGAAAAAGAAAAAGGTGAAAGTTATGACTAAAGATATCTTTTGCACATTGAAATTCCAGTTAACTAATAATACTCACTCACATTTATATAAGGCTTTAAAGTTAATGAAATGCCTTCTTTATAGCCCTAGGAGGTGGGTAGTATAAATAAGTATTATGAATATATTGTTATCCCCATTTGACCAATCACAGATTAAAGCTGGAAGGAACTACTCAGGCTTAGCTCTTTGATTTATTTATTCTTTCAACAAGCATTTAGCAAGCACCTCGTATGTACCAAACCCATTATTTTGCAGACAAGGAAACTGAGGTTCTGATGCACTTACTTGACATGCACATGATCACACAGGAGTAAGAGTCCAAGGTAGATTTCAAATGAGATTGCCAGACTCCATTTCCAATATACTATCCAATGTAGCATGCTGCCTCTAAACTATTCCTGAAAAAAGATGACACTTTAAGCATCATATAATCTTTGTTGTTTTCCATTGGAGTAGGTTTGGGGAAGCCAACTACTGTCAGCGGTTCAGGTGAAGGAAACAAAGCAGCTATGGATCCAGGTTGTTATTGGGAACACAAAGATCTCAGTTAGGGAGGAAGCCTAGATCAGGGGAAGTAAGTCTTGATAATGTGTGGAAATGATTTTTTAAAATGGGTGAAAAAGAATTTGTCATGCACTGTGGTAACTGTTAGGGATACAAATAGAAAAAGCAAGTCGGTCCCTGAGGCAGCTGGGCCTGGAATTAGGAAGACCTAAGTGCCAATCCAGCCTTACTAGCTGTATGACTCTAGGTAAGTAACTGAACCTTTGTTTGCCTTAGTTTCCTCAACTGTAAAATGGAGATGATAATAGCACCTACCTCCCAGGGTTTCTGTGAGACTCATTGTAAAGCACTTAGCACATTGCCTGGCACATGGTATGTGCTTAATAAATGCTTATTTCCTTCCTTCTTATTCACAGGGAGCTCACACTCTAGTTGGGGGAGCTAAAGCATGAAAGTTCAGTTGCAAGGTAGATGGAAAGGCTGGATATTTGTACGGCTGCAACTCAAAAAAAAAAAAGAAGAAGCTATATCCAACTAAGGCTCTGGGCATGGCAATAGGGGCCAGCAGCTCAGTGTAGAATCTATATCAGGGATGGTGACCAAATGAGAGCATCAGCAGGTCTATAGAGATACCTACCTGAAGTAGCCCAGAAAGAAGAAGTAGAGAACATTCAATAGAGATACATAGTAGAGATTTACATAATAACATTATCAGAGAAAGGCTCTGCAGCATCTGAGGCCTTAGTAGCCCTAGCTATACCTTTTTCTGGTCATGCATTTTCCATGTCTATCTTATCATACATATCCCCTATTTTACCCTTTCCCACTGGTAATGTACAGGTATACATCCCCACATACATGGGAGAACTCTTTCTTGTCATGGGTTTTGCTATGCTGTTGGATTAAATGTCTTTTGCTTGGAACTAATGTGTCCTCTGATTTGTCTAGTATAAGAAAATACACTGGTAGGAGCTCATTGGCTGTGGTGTTGAGCAAAATCTGGCCCATAAAGTATCTCAGACTTGAAGTACCTTTTAGGGCCCCATACACAGAGGGGATCCAGAAAGTTACATTAATCAATTATAGAGACATGCTTTCCAGGACATTAGAAAGTAGGATTGTAGGATTGTAGCAGAAAATATAAAATGTGCATCTAAATGTGTTAGTGTCAAAAGGAGCATAGAGTATAGCATTAACATTAAGGGTCTGTCCTAAGGCAAAGTAAACTCCAAGTCCTGGAAAAGACTGATAACAATGGGGTATATTGCTCTTTTCTTTGAAGTGATTGAGGAGCATGATACACATAGAGATAATTTGGAGGATATTATCAGATTCTTCATTGAATTTCTCTGCTTCATCCTTATAACAGAGGTTTGCGCGTGCGCGCGCACACACACACACACACACACTACAATTATCTTCATCATGATATGTTTCTTCATGATCATTTTAAGCAATGCAAGGCAAGATAACTAAATGCCCTGTACGATGTTTGGTGCCTTAGGGTGTGATGAAAACCAATTCATTTACTTTTAGTGGGGATCTAAAAATGTCCTTCTTTGGTGCTGTAATTTCACCTTAAGCAAATCTCCAGAAGATTCTTCCCTTCTCCCTTTTAGAAATCTTTTTTGAAAAACAGCCCAGACTAATGCACATATCATGGGCTCCACCTTCCTGAGGCAGAAAGACCAGGGAAAGAGAACAAGATTTTGATCTAAGATTCAGTCTGGAAGGCTCAAGGGAGTAGGAGGCACATGGTAAATGCTGAGGAAAGGGAGCAGATAAAGTGGCTTTGTCTTGAGAATATTAACTTAGAATGAAAAAGGAAAACACTTTTGAGTTATCTGTGAAGGAATGTCTCAGCTCTTTGTATAGACATTTAAATATCCCAGAGCTATTGAAAAGCCAAGATTCATTGTCAATCAAGATTCCTAGGTAACCCTTCAAAGGACCCACTGTTTAAGTGGTAGTTTCTAGAGGTTGCTAAGACCAATTGCTCACATAATAAGGGTCTGCTGTATGAATAAGTTGCCTCAAATAAGGTCTGCACATGGAAGACAATAGGGAGCAGATGCCATAACCCAATACATTCATTTCCATGAGCTGCAGAAAATCTCAGAAGTCCTAAGAGTTCATTAGTGGTTTAGATTGCAATGGGCAAAGGTCTTTATAATGTAAGTCTATATCTATATTCCCATAAAATTGCTCTATCTTTTCCCCAAGTAACACTATTTAATTAATCCCTTCCCTACATATTTCTTCTACCTGTCACAACTAGTCACAATACAGAACGAGGTTCTTGGAGGTCAGGGACTTTCTCATTTTTTCCATTTGTATTCATAGCCCTTAGCACTGTGTTTGTAACATAGTAAGCATTAAATGAAAACCTTTTCATTAATTTATTCATTTAGTCACTCACAATAAGTCCAAAAGTGGAAAGAATGCAGTTTTTTTATCATTGGGTCATTGATTTAGAATTCAAAAAGGTGTCAGAGGTCAGTTAGCCCAAGGTATTCATTTAAAAAACTAGGATTATGAAACTTGGAAAGCTTAAGTGACTTGCCCAAGGTCTCACAGGTAATGAATTCAAGGAGAGATATATATGGATGTTGTAAGAAATGGACCAGATCAAAGGGATCAAACTCAGACAAAACTCCAATTGTCTGATGCAGATTAAAGCTGGGTGATATTTAGCAAAATAAAAGAATACAATATAACATCATCTTAATTTGTGGTTCTCCTTGTTAATGATACTGAAATTTTTAACAATGTCAGCTAGATGGAACAGTAGATGGAGTGTTAGACATGGAATCATGAAGATCTGAGCTGAAATCCTGCCTTAGACCTTTATTGGCAATGTGATCCTAGGCAAGTCTCTTAAACTCTATCTGCCTCAATTTCCTCTCTCTAAAATGGTGGATAATAACAGGACCTAATTCCCAGGGTTGTTGAAAGGAGAAAATAAGCTAATATTTGTGAAATGCTTTGTAGACCTTAAGGCACTATAAAAATGCTACCTCTTGTTATGTCTGGAGTATGGGTCTCTGCTCCCTACCAGATGCAATGTTTTTTACTTGTCTAGTAGCCCCTCTTCAAAACTATCTCGCCAGTGTGGGAAGGGAGGGAAGATAGAAATTCCTTATTTTCTCCCTGCTGCGGTCGCTTCCACAGGGGACTTCTGGTCCCTTTCCCACTGAAACTTGAACTCTGAAATTCATCCTGGGCTTAGGTATTTAAATCCCCCAGGGTTGTGGCTAATTTGTTTTCTTCCCCCAATCACATTTTCCTTTCTTTACTCAGTCAGAGGGGTCTTCTTACATCATAAAGGAATCAGAGTATACACATAAAGAGATCAGGGTATAGCCATATCTTTTATGTTTAGTTCAACATCTCATTAATATTTTGGAATTTACCTCTGTCCCTTCTGAAATTACATTAATTAAGATGGTTGAGACTCCCTGTCATACTCACTTATGGTAAAACTAAAGCTAGTGTACTTTGACATTTATCTACATATTTATTTCTCCTTGATATCATCTTCCAATGACTACACACACACATACACACACACACACACACACACACATAATTTTACAGATTTTCTGACAAGTCAGTATGGAATACTGAACCTAGAGTGAAGAACACCTCAGTTCAATCCTACTGCAGACACTTACTAGCCATGTAACTCTGGGCAAATCACTTCTTTCATTCTCTTGATTGATCTTCATCTATAAGAAAGGGATAATAATATCTCTAGAACTTACTTCAAAGCATTGTTATGAAGCTCCAATTAAATAATGTACATAAAGCACAGTACAGTTAGCAATTATTATTTTCCACTGACACTTAAAATGAGTAGACATTGTTTGCTTAACTCATTGTTATGTATACTAACTTAAGTGCAGCTTGAAATGTCATGCATGAAGCCAATATCTTCAGAAATGGGCAAGCCTTCCTACAAAGCTCCTCTTATGTACATCCCACCCTCAACAACCTGTCATTTATAGTTATTGCTATTCAGCTGTTTTCAGTCATTTTCAATTCTTCATGACCCCATTTAGGATTTTCTTGGCAAAGATACTGGAGTGGTTTTTCCATTTCATCCTCCAGCTCATTCTACAAATGAGGAGTTAATGTAAACAGGGAAGAGTGACTTGGCTAGGGTCACACAACTAGTGTCTGAGGCCAGATTTGGACTCTGGAAGATGAGTCTTCCTGACTCCAGGCCTGGGTCTCTATCTACTGTGCCACTTAGTTACCCCATCTTTATAATTAGAGAGAGTGGTATTAATAATAATGGAAGACATTCATCTCTCATAATATGTGTCTCTTGGGGGAATAACAGATCTCCCAAAAATGTAGACTAAATATTTTCTTTCCGATGTTCATTCAATGATCTTTTCTTTCACTCATTATGTCAGCTTAAGAAATGCTCCCTGCCCTCATGGAGCTGATAGTTAGGAAGAGCTAAGATCATCCCCAAGGTAGTTAGAGATAGATAAAGAGAGGACAGTCTGTCTAAGTTTTTCCCAGGTTTAAATGAATAATTTCCTCTGCAAGTTTCTTCCTTAACCTAAAGGCCCCAGCTGCCATGGCATCCTCCTGCACTGATGTGATCTTATTGCATCTGCAGCTTGCTGAGTACTTGGACTCTTTGGAGTTGAAAAGTATTTTATCAATGCAAGATATTCTTGTTACTGTTAGACAGCAGAAAGTGCTTTGAGGAGCCTCTTTGCACATTAGGAAGTGGCAGGTGTTTGGCTCTCCATCTATCATTTACAGTTCCCTGCTGTGATTCTATGACATTGGAATACACATTAATCATGGGATTTAATATGAAGAAGTGTTGGAAAGTTCCTTGGTCTCCAGGCACAGTCAATATATTTCCTCAAATTATGTATAGAGATCATTAAAAAATTAATTTAATAATAAAGACAAGAAAGAATAAAGGTCATATTTTACTGGAAAAATTCTAAGTCAACTATGGAAAGGTGGAATTATCAGTAAATGGTTAAACTTTCTATGTCTATGAAAAGTATCACCAGAGGATTCTAGAATCTTTCCCAAGCATTGACAGTGATCTAGTGAAATCAGTATTGTTCTGATGATATGAATGAAAAAGTTAGTGAAAACCCAATTATGTTATCTTTTTCCAGATAGCATAGTAAATCTCCATCAAAACTGATAATAGCAAGAAACAAGTAATAAAAATCCATATCAAAGCCAGTAATAGAAATCATCTTCTCTGTCCATAAAACCTTTAAGCTTCATAATGAAATGGATATTTCAATGTGTCAATGTTAAAATTAGAACTCCCCCAAATCAAACCTATTTTTTGCACATATTTTTATTCTCCCTCAAAAACTCTTGTTTTTGACAGTCAAATGGGAAAAAAGGAAAGAAGTAGAAAGGTTGAAGGTGGAAGGAAAAAAGGCAGATGAAGAGATAGGAAGAGAAGGAAGGGAAGAAGATGACCAGAAAAAAAGATGGATAATTTTCACCCTGAGGATTTTTTGGTCATTGCCAAGATAACAATCTCTAAGAATTCACACATTCAATAGGTCCAGGGAAAATCTACTCATAACTTGACATCTTGGCTTACTAGCTTTTTGGCCCCTGGAATCTTCCAATTCTGTGCTGTAGTGAAAAAAAAAATCACTGGATTTTGAGTCAGAAAACAGGGGCTCATTACACATCCCTGACACTTACTAGCCATGTGACACCAAGCAAGTAATAATTTCTATGAGTCTCAGTTTCCATATTAGCTAAATTGGCCTTCTAACTATTTGAATTCCCTATTTAAAGGGTTGTTGGGAGCATCAAATTAAATAATAAATAAAAAACTACTTTGTAAATAACAAAGCTCAATTTAGAAGTCAAGTTGAATAAAATAATCAAATAATCAAAACATATTTATCAAGCAGCTGCTATGTACCAGGGAATGTGCTAAGCACTGGGACTGGAAAATGGGGGCAAAAGGTATGCAGATCCAAGATAACGGAGAAAAGGCAACAACCTGTCTGAGCTCGCCCCAAAAACCCTCTAAACACCTTTAGATAATTCCATAAAACAGTTCCTGGAGCAGTAGAATCCGCAAAAGGATGGGTTGGAATAATTTTCTAGCCAAAGGCAACTTAGAAGGTCAGCAAGAAAGGTCTGTCATACCTGGGTGAGACTGGAGCACACTCTCCAGAGCAGGTCATGCCAGCACAGACCCAGCTGCAGCAAAAGGACCAGGTCTTGGGAGCCACAGAATCATGAGCAAGAGTTGCTTCTAGAGCTCTCAGCCCACAGACTGCAAGGGGGTCAAACAACTGGTCAAAAAAAGATTAAAGATGTCACTTTGCTAGCACTGAGGCAGGACTCTGTTGCTTAGTCCATACTCAAATCCAAGTTCCAGTCCTGGGTGGCAGTCCCAGGGTGAGGAGGAGCCCTAGCACACCAGAGCTTCCAGCTGCCGTGGAGCAGTGACTCTCATCACAGTGTCAGTGCAGACCAAAGCACAGGCCAGTAGAGTAGCAAACACACCTTTCCTTAAATCATGCCACCTTGGAAGAACTGAAAACTTACCAGTCCCTAGAAATATCTCTGAAAACAATTGCACAAAACTTCTGAAGCTTGGGACAGTGCACCCTCCATCCTTGGAAACCCTACTATAACACAGACTTAAAAATAAAATAAGCTGGGGAAATGAGCAAACAACAGAAAAAAAGTTCTGACTATATAAAGTTATCATGGTGACAAGGCAGTTCAAAAGACACACTCAGAAGACAACAAAATCAGAACTCCTACATCCAAAGTTTCCAAGGAAAATATAAATTGTTCTCAGAGCATTAAAGAACTCAAAAAGGATTTTAAAAATCAAATAAGAAAAGTAGAGGAAAAACTGGGAAGAGAGATGAGAGTGATGTAAGAAAATCATTAAAAATAAGTCAATAGCTTGGTAAAGGAGACAGAAGAAATACTGAAGAAGACCTTAAAAAGTAGACTAGGCCAAATGGTAAAAGAGGTACAAAAAGCCAATGAAGAGAAGAATGATTTAAAAAGCAGGTTGATTAAATGGAAAAAGAGACACAAAAGTTCTCTGAAGAAAAAACTCCTCAAAAAGTAGAATTGACCAAATGGAAAAGGAGGTACAAAAGCTCAGTGAAGCAAATAATTCCTTAAAAATTAAAATGCAGCTAATGGAAGCTAACGACTTTATGAGAAATCAAGAAACAATAAAACAAAACGAAAAGGATAAAAAAAAATAGAAGGCGATATGAAATATCTCATTGGAAAAACAATTGACCTGGAAAATACATCCTCATCCTGGAGAGATAATTTAAAAATTATTGGCATACCTGAAAGTCATGAACAAAAAAAAAAAAAAAAAAGAAAGAAAGCCTAGATATCACCTTTCAAGAAATTCTTGGGAAAATACACCATTCACTTCCTGAAAGAAATCCAAAAATGAAATCTCCTTGGAATATATAGCCAAATTCCAGGGTTCCCAGGCCAAGTAGAAAATGTTGCAAGCAGTCAAAAGAAACAATTCAATATCATAGAGCCACAATCGGGATAATACAAGATTTAGTAGCTTCTACATTAAAGGATCAGAGGACTTGGAATGATATTCAGGAGGGCAAAAGAGTTGGGATTACAATCAAGAATCACCTACCCAGCAAAACTGAGTATCATCCTTTAGGGGAAAAAAAAGATATTTAATGAAATAGAGGACTTTCAAGCAATCATTCCTGATGAAAAGACCAGAGCTGAAGAGAAAATTTGACTTTCAAATACAAGACTCAAGGGAAACATACAAAAGTAAACAGGAAAGGGAAATCATGAGGGTACTTAATAAGGTTAAATTGTTTACATTTCTACATGGGAAGATGCTACTTGTAACTCATAAGAACTTTATCATTATTAGAGTAGTAGAGAGAGAGAGAAAGAAAGGGCATAAGTATAAATTGAATTGAAGAGATGATATCTTAAAAAAATTAATGGGTGGGATAAGAATGTGCTGGGAGAAAGGGAAAGGAAGAGGTAAAACAAGGTAAATTATATCACATTAAAGAGGCAAGAAAAATCTTTTATAGTGGAAGGGAAGAGGAGAGAGGTAAGGGGAGGGGGGTGAATGAACCTCACTCTCATCAGAATTGGCTCAAAAGAGGAAATAACATACATATTTAGTTGGGTATAGAAATATATCTTACCCCAGGAAAGTAAGAGGGAACAGGAATAAGAGAAGGAGTGAAGTGATAGAAGGGAGGGCGGATTGGGGGAAGTAGCAGTCAGAAGCAAAACACTTTAAAGAGGGACAGGGTGAAAAGAGTAGGGGAGAGAGAGAGAGAGAGAGAGAGAGAGAGAGAGAGAGAGAGAGAGAAGAGAACAAACCAGTTTGGAGAATTGGACGTAGGGAAATACAGTTAGCAATAGCAACTGTGAAAAAAAAAAAACTAAAACAAGCATCTCTGATAAAGGCTTCATTTCTTTCTTTTTTTTTTTAAGGCTTCATTTCTTAAACATATAAAGAACTGAGTCAAATTCATAAAAATAAGAGCCATTCTCCAATTGATAAATATAATCAAAAGCTGTGAACAGTTTTCAGATGAATTAATCAAAGCTATCTATAGTCATATGAAAAAATGATCTAACTCATTGTTGATTGGAGAAATATAAATTAAAACAAGTCTGAGGTGTTACTGTCCTAATAGGACAGAAAAGGTAAATGACAGCTGTTGGAGGGGATGTGGGGAAAATAATTCATTAACGGATTGTTGATGGAGTTGTGAACTGATTCAACCATTATGTAGAACAATTTGGAACTATGCCCAAAGGACTATAAAACAATGCATACCCTTTGACTTAGCAATACCACTGCTAGGCCTGTAACCCAAAAGAGATTAAAAAAAAAAAGGAAAAGGACCTATATATACAAAAAATATTTATAGTGGCTCTTTTCTGATGGCAAAAAATTGGAAATTGAGGGGATGTCCCTCAACTGGGGAACAGCTGAAGAAATTATGGTATGTGGTTATGATGAAATACCAATGTACTATAAGAAACAATGAGCAGGATGCTCTCAGAAAAACCTAGAAAGGCTTGCATGGGCTGATGCAAAGTGAAACGTACTGTGTGCAAAGTAATAGCAGTATTATAAGACGGTCAACTGTAAATGACCTAGCTATTCTCAGCAATACAATGATCTAAAACAAGGCTGAAGGATTTATGATTACAAATGCTATCCAATGATGTTGTCTGAATACACATTGAAGCATACTTTTAATTTTCTTTATTTTTTGAGTATTTTTAATCTATGTTTTCTTTCATAACATGACTACAGTGGAAATGTTTTACATGACTACACATGTATGACCTATATTGAATTGCTTGCCTTCTCAATGAGGTGGATTAGGGAGGGAAGGAAAGAGAATTTTGAACTCAAAGTTTTCGAAGTGAACACTAAAAATTTTTTTGTACATGTTACTGGCAGAAAATAAAATACTAAATAAATTCAAAAAAGGGGGGATAGGGCAAAAAATAGTCTTCCTCTCAAAAACCTCATAATCTAATGGGAGAGACAGTATGCAAACAAATAAATATAAACAAGCTATAGGATAAATAGGAATAAATAACAGAAGGAACTAGAATGAAAAGGGTATGGGGATATTGGTGGGAGGTCTCTAATGGATTACCTTAGGTTAGCAGTCTTTCGTCTTTTTTTTTTAGAAGGAAAGTATAAATGATAGGCTTATCAGATTTGCTTATCAGGAAGATGAGATGGATAGCTACCACACTGGATGGTAAGGTCAGGATGTACAAGAATGGGTAGGTTGGATATGGAATAAGGATTGGACCTGTAATTTTATTAGTATAAGGAGCTTCCAAGTGAAAAATCTTCTCTACCAATAAAAGTCAGAACCTTCTCTTCAATTTATAGTCTTAGAGAATGGTAGAGATGTAAGAGATATTAGAGATATAAGAGGTTAAATTAATTGCCCAGAGCCACATAGCTAGAATGTGTCAGAGACGTGATGTGAAATCAGTTCATTTGAACTTCAGGGCCACCTCTTTATCCATTATACCACACTGCCTTTAGCTGGATAGTAGGATGAATTTAATAAAGTGAAATTTAGTTGAGGAAAATGTAACATTCTACTGTTATTGTTGTTCAGTTATTTTTCACTCATGTATGATTTTTCATGACCCCATTTGGGGTTTTCTTGGCAAAGATACTGTAGTGGTTTGCCATTTCCTTCTCCATCTCATTTTTGCAGATGAGGATACAGGGTTAAGTGACTTATCGAAGGTCACACAGCTGGTATGTGTCTAAGGCCAGATTTGAACTCAGGTCTTCCTGACTCTAGGTCTGGCACTCTATCCACTATGTCACCTAGATGCCCTCAAGATATATATGAGTCAGCATCAGGGAAGAGAGTTTTGGTTTGTTGTTGCTGTTCAGCCATTTCAGTTAGCCCTTCTCAGGCCTATTATCTCCTTCCAAACATTTGTCGGTCAAGGATATGTCCACTCAGACACTGATTAGGTGAGTAAGGAGTCACAAACTATAATCCTTCCAGTAAAATTGTGGGCTTCTGGACTACTTATTATCTACCCCCCCCATTACTCTAAGAAGTCCACTATTCTTTACCATCTACCTTGCTACTATGATTTCTGGGCATTGCCACTGGATCTATCTTGCACCATTACGATTCCTAAGCTTTGTCCCCTAAGAGACACAGGATTTTCCTATCTTCTCTGTAGCTAATATGAGTTGTCTCTTCCTATATAAGTTGTCTCCTCTAATTAGAATTTGAGCTTCTGGGCAATAAGAACAGTCTCACATTTCTATTTGTGTTCCCAGCACTTAGCAGGATGGTTGTCACATGGTAAGGGATTAATGAATGCTTTTGCATCTCTTTTTAATTTAATCTCGTTAGATTCAGACTAATGTTCTAGCCTATTAAAATCTTCTCGAATCTATTCTGTCATAAAGTGTATCAGCTAGAACTATCCACTTCGTGTTATATGTAAATGTGATAAGCACTTCAACTATCTTTACCCAAGTCATTGATAAATCTGTTAAATAGCACAAGGCTGAGCATAGATCCTCAGAGTGCTCCAGTGGACACCTTGTTATTAGGTGACATTAAACTATCAACAACTAGTCTTGGGAACTCTTTATTGAACAACTTCTGAATCCACCTAAGTGCACAATTTATTGTCTGGCCCACACCTCATCTACACATTTCCTGTCATTTGTACAAGAACAGCAGAAGGCATTTTTTTTTCAAATGTTTTGTTGAAATTCAGGTCAACCATATCTTCAGCATTACCATAAACTACCATGTTAGTAACCCTATCAAAAAATTAAATAAGATTAGTGTGAAATGATTTGAATCCAAAAGTCTGTCATAAAATATTTTTAAGCATGTACTTATGTACCAGGCACTGTCCTAAGCCCTGAGGACAGAGAGAAAGGTAAAAACAGTCCCCACCCTGAAGGCCTCCAATTTCTTTTGGTGTAGGTAACATGAAGACATGTCTTATACATCTTAAATTTCTCATATAAGACATAGAGAAAGTAGATGAGAGATAATTATTCCTATCCATTCTTAATGAAGATAGGAAGGCTCTTTATAAGCACTGTTTCCTTATCTAAATGCTCATTAATTCTACAATACATAACATATTCTAGATTTTTGCCTGGAATAAAAATCATTCACTAATGTCAGTAATTTCCAGATTCTATCCTCTTTGCTTTTTTGCAAATAAAGATATTTATCCTTCTCTAATCCTATAATATCTCTCCTGTTCTCTATGATTTTTAAAAGATCAAAAGCAACAGCTCAGCAACTATATTCGCCAATTATTTCAGTACTCTAATGTGTAGTTTATTTTAACCTAGTGATTTGGACTTGTCAAGGGCAACTAGATACCCTGTTAATCTTTTCCTAGTTATCTTTAATATCTTTTTCCCTCTTGGCATTTTTGCTTTGCCCTTTCTAGTGCAAGAATTAGTCTTCTTTACAGAGAAAACAGAAGCAAAATGAACTGAGCAGCTCTTCATTTTCTCCATTGTCAGTTATCATCATCTCACCCAACCTGATTAGGATCTTATCCTTTGTTTAATTCTCTTCTTCTTCTTCCTAATATAATTAAAATAACAGCAACAATAAAAGCCCACCCTTTTTGATGTTCTTAACCTCCCATGACAGCCTCAGACCACTGTAATCTTTGCCATTTCTGATGCCATTCATACATGCAGTTATCCTCTCTTATCTGCTTTTGCTTCCATCATCTGTCTTTTTGCCTTTAAAAAAAAAGTATTCAATGAATTCTTTCTGCATACAAATAAATTATTCTTAAGACAACCCCACCATTTATTTTCCATTGGAATAACTTCTCTATGTCTTCAAAAGTCCATTCTTGAGAGTCTCTCACACCTCTTCAGAATTGTGTTTCTTTTTTCTGTGGTTATTCTGAACCCTTAAAAAGCTTCCTTCCCAAGATACAGGGTTCAAGTCTGACTCTACTGGTCTATCCTCTCCATTTCTCTCATAAATTCTAAAATGGAGCTGATGAGATCTAGGGGTTAAGAGATGCTGGGACCTCAAAATCACAACATGCGGGTCCTGCCCAAAATAATTTGACCCAAGCCTTCTTTCAGTCAAAGACCAGGTTTATTAGAACATCTGTCATATTGGGCAGACTCTTAAGGAGTCTGAACATTAGTGAGCTAGTGGCTAGATTATAAGAATCTGAGCAATGGCTAGATTATAAGAATTTAAACATCTTAATGGCAACAAGATGGACCTTATATACGGAAACACTATGGGAGGGATCTAGGAGTAGCCAAGTACTCTATGAGGTAATAGAACTCCAGGGACCTGAACCACTTGGCCAAGGGAGAATGGAGCCTAGATAGGATTAAGGGTGGGAAGTGGCCTGGGGCCATAGCTAGGTAAAACAAGGGAGGCCTAGGTTAGGTCAAGGGTAACAGAATTGAGAGACTGAATGTAGCCACAATGAAAGGCTAGTTGATGGGATTGTAGCCTCAGGTGAATACAGATTTGGCCAAGTGGGAAAGTCCAGGGTTTTTTTTGGGGGGGTCTAGATCCCATCCTCATCAGAGCAACCACACATCCATTACTCTTCTTACTCCAGTAAGGTTTTCATCTTCAATACTCCTAAAAAGTTCTTTCCTCTTCATCTGTATCAGATCCTGATAAAAACTTCAAATTGTCATCCATGTCTACTATATATTATGATATCTCCTTGCCAGAATTGTGATTCTTTTCCCTTCAACTACTCATCTATTTTATATTTCTGTTCAGCAGTTTTATAAGATATTCCTATGACAATACTGGTGTTTCTTACCACTGTCCTAATCTCTAGTCTCACATCTCCAGGTGCCTATTATACCTCTCGTAATGAATGTCCTAAAGACATCTTAAACTCCTCATGTATAAGACTGAGCTCTTTTTCACTCTCCTCGGACCTTTTCTAATTTCCTTATTATTGTCTAGGATTCTGTGTGGGACAGCGACCCCAACCCAAATTAAACTTGGAGACTTCTCAAGGTGGAAAGCAAAGGTTACCTTTATTACAATCTGGCGAGATATGGCTGTCTGCTCCTCCGATACACGTGGAGAGAGAGAGACTGACCTCCAAACAGGGGCCGCCTTAAAAAAGCAAATCTCTGCCCACCATGAAAACAAGTCTCCACCCACCACTATCCCTTACCCCCTTAACTGGGGGTGGGCTTACAATCTAACTGGGAGGTGGGGCTTACGTTCTAAGCTTGAAAGTTTCTTCCTATCCCCTTACCGGGAGGTGGGGCTTACATTCCAGGCGCTAAATTCAAAGCCAAGGACAATCGGCTCAGGTTGGGGGTGGGGCAGGGCTTATTCTTTCTGGTAAGTACTTAAAAACGGTCTGAGTGGGGGAGTATTTTGAAAGTAGTAATCAAGAATTATTTGACCCTTTGAGGAGCCTTCACTTCTGAGAGTTCATTTCTCACATTACCTTCTGAACTCATTACCTTAATTACACTGAGAAATCTTCACTGGGACATCCCATTCAATTCCATTCTCCTCCCAGTCACCCAGGTTTACTATTTAGCTGTCACATGGACTCTTCACTGTCTGTCACCACACATGTTTAATCTGTTAGCAAGTCCTCTCTATTTTACCATCATAACATCTCTCTCATATAGTCCTTTCTCTCCTCTGGCACTGTTGCCACTCTGGAGCAGGCCTTCCTCATCTTATACTTGGACTATTTCAATAACCTGCTGGTTGGTCTCACTGGCTCAAGCCTTTCCCCACTCCAGTCTATTCTCTACTCAGCTGTCAAATGGATCTTCCTCAGGCATAAGCCTACCCATTTTCCATCTTCCTGACCATTCAGTCAACTCCATTGCCTCTAGGATCAAATATTCAATCTTCCATTTGTCTTTTAAAGCCCTTTAAAGCCTGACTCCTTCTTACCTTTCCAGTCTTCTAACTTAAAGACCTTCCTCTCCCCTAGTCTGTGATTCAGTGATAGTGGCCTTTCTGTTCCATTAGAAACTCCCTCTCCTAACTCAGGGCATTTTCACTGGCTACCCTCCATGCCTAAAGTAGCCTTTCCACTCATCTCTACCTCCTTACTTCCTTCAAGGCTCAGCCAAGGTCTGACTTTCTAGGAAAAGCCTTTAATGAAGGACCTGTCCTCTGTTGATTGTCCTCAATTTATCCTGTATATACTTTGATTATGCATAGTTATTTGTCTGTTGTCTTCCCTATTAGACCCTAAACTCCTTGAGAACAGGTACTATGTTATAGGTTTAGAGAAACCAAGTGCTTAATCCATAGTAGATTCTTAATAAATGCTTCTTGTCTTAATTTGATTTTACTCTCTTGATTTTCACCTGCTGGTCTCCATCATGTTTCTTTTCTCTCATACCAAATTTCCACACGAATACATCCTTTTAATATACAACCCTTATACACACACACACACACACACACACACACACACACACACACACATCTATTTATGCTATTTATTTTAAACTTTTAAAAAGGTATAGTCTAGTTATGGAGCTCATCCCAACAAGTTTCACTGAATTTTGGGTTCAGTTTTACAAATGTAGTTGTGGGAAACTACAGCTAGACATTATGAAATAAATCTGGGGGCCTTAGTGGACTATAATATCAATTGGAGTCAATAGTGAAATATGGCTGCTTTTAAAATGCTAATGTGATCCCTAGGATTCACTGAGATGCCTGGCACCTGGAATAAGGGTTTCAGCTCCTGATGTCCCTCACTCTAGTCTTCAAACATTCTGAAGAGCTTTCATGTGGAAGAAAGACTAAACTTGCTGTGCTTTTTGCTAAAGTTATGGCTTAGGACAAAGAGAAACTAGTACACTTTATGATATAAGCATCTGGTAAAGCTTTATTCACCACTTGGCCCACCAATGGAGTGAGCCAGTGCATACTCCAAGTCCAACTCAACTGTTCATGCTTGTATAACATCAGCTTTGCCAGGCTTTTCTTTTCCTTCTGCCTTTGATTAATAACTCCTGGAGCCTCCAGGCTCTGCTTGCAACACTCTGGATTTCCCCAAAATCTCCTCTTCCTCTGAGGCCTCTTTCTCCTCTTTTGTTTGTGTTTTGTCTTCTCATATTAGAATGTAATCTCCTTGAGGGCATAGACTATATTTTTTTTTTGCTTAGGTTTGTATTAGCACAATGCCTGACAAATAGGAGGGTTTTTTTAAATGCTTGTAGCATGATCTTATCATACCCTAGATATAGAACCCTAGGTAACTATTGCAAAATTTTCTGAGTCCTACTATAAAACAAATATCTTGTGACTAGGAGCACTCACTCCTCATCCCACTTTACACTTGTGAGGACCCATATAACTTTAACAAGAACATTCTCCCAGGACCAATACCTTAATCAGCACAGGGTCCTGTTTTTGGCTTCTAAGCATCTGGAAAAAAGCCTTTCACTTCTGTATCTACTTGCCTTTGAGTTTAAAATTTCTCTGGTAAAGAATCCTAAAATGTCTTTCCCCTTCTGTACCTTTGAAGTAGTCCATTCCCTGTGTCTCCTAGGTCCTGCTGAAAAGTTGGGTCAGACCCAGTTTCTTATCAATTCCTAAGAGCCAGCTCCTGTATAAGAGGTTTAGAGTTGATCAGTGATAATTGCCATGATAATAATAATAATAATCAGCATTTATATAATGCCTACTTTGTGCCAACCACTGTGCTAAATGCTTTACAAATATTATTTTATTTGATCCTCACAACTCTGAGAGTTGTTTATTACCTCAATTTTACAGTTGAGGAAATTGAGGCAAACTGACACATTAAGTGACTTGCCCAGAGTCACACAACATGTCTTCCTGACTTCAGGTCCAGCTCTTTGGTTCTATTCATTGAACCACCTAGCTGCCTCTACTGGATCTTTAAAATTAAGGTTTTGTAAAGAAGCAGAAGTCAGGCATTCTGCATACACTTTTTGCTTATCTCTTGCTTTTGTTCAAGATCCTTCACAAAGAAGAGCCTTTTCTTTCAATTTTCTAGATTTAAGGTCATAAGTCTCTCTTAATACTACAATGATAAAGCTAAGAGGTCATAGCCCTATTTTAACAAAAGGACATGTCGGTTCCCCTCTACTAGATCTTGGTGAGCTCATATCTACATTCAGTTTGGGAAATACATTTTTGGAAGTGCATCCAGATTTGCTCTAGGGAGAATCCAGAGGAAGGCAACTGGGATACTCAATATTATGCCTGCTTCACAATTTACCTATAACACATCTATCTTCTCCTTCTCCCTATGGTATTTTTATTATCTCCATTTTTACCTTGTGTCTTTTCCCCTATCCTCATTCTTCAATGTTTTTCTGTTCTTCCTCTTTCTAGCTATGTTCCTCTTGTGCTCTATCCTCATTTTTTCCTCTTTCATCTTATACCCTTTGTCAGACCTTCTTTACCAGGACTCTTGTGTCTAACCATTATAAATTAAATTTTCTAGGCAAATTCTATACATTCCTTATGATAATTTTTTCCTCCATTTTTATATTTGTGCTGATTGCAAAAACATTGCCGTTGGAATCATGGACACTTAGAGCTGGAGGAGACCCTAGTGATCATCTGGTGTAACCTCCCACCAAACTGACTTGTTATTCATGTAGTTGTTGACATTACCCAGACTCCTTTGACATTATGTGGACATTTGGTTTCTTATTATGATATGTTTACACACAGAGACACAGATAGGAACACATTTATGTGGGAGATGTTAATTTACAAAGATGTGTAATGGGATCAAGCCACAAAGAACTGCTTTTCTCCTATGATTCAGGACTCTATCACTTTAATCGGACAATCATGGTTTCATAAGCCTTTTACTTGGGACATTTTCTTGTCTAATTATTCTGTCAGTTACAATTAGAAATATTAAAGTAGAGGTTAAAGTTTACAAATTGTTCACAGCTTTTGCTCTCTGCTTGTCTCATTTGACCAACAAATAATGGCTAGAAATACACAGATACACTGCTACTGTAAACTTGAACTCTACTAAGAAATAATCAATTTCATGTAGTGGCAAGGGAGTGTATCAAACAAAGCCATGTCTTCATTAAAGAGATCAGTAGGGCATGGAGTTAAAAGATAATGCATCTCGATAAAATGTTTCAGGTGAACTGGTCACTTAATCTGGATGGACTGGTTTCTTGATTTAATTACTTATCTTTTCTAATATGTTTGCATTGTTCCCTAGTACAAAAGATTAGTGATTTTATCCCTGAGAGTTTTCCTGATACCAGTAAGGAGTACAACACCCTAGATGCCTTGAGGGATAATATTCATGAATTGAGTGAACCAAAAAAAAGAAAAACATCATCAAATCAGAGCCATTCTTAGGATCTCTGAATTTACTTCCTCTGCATATGATTGTTGCATATTCATAGAAGATATATCAGATTCAGAGAGGACAATTTGTTCAATCTCTACTTAAATACCTGGCATTTTTGCCACCTACTCTCCAACAAATGTTCACCTGGCCTTCACTAGGCAACCTTCATTTATAAAGAAGTCTCTCCCTCTAGAGGTAGACCATGACATTTTGCAATAGCTCAAATTATTTATCTCCTATTGAGTTAAACTTTTTCTCATAACTCCCATTCTATGATCCATGTTTTCCCTCCTCAAATACATGAAAAACCAAATGCCTCTTTCACATGATAACATTTCAAATACTTGAAAATGGTTGTAATGTTCTCACTAAGTTCTTAATGTAGAAACATAGAATCACAGATCTAGAGTTGGAAGGAATCTTAGAAGCCTTCCAATTCAACCCACTTACTTTACAGAAGAAACTCAGGCAAAAAGGTAAATGACTTGCCCAGGGTCACATAGCTACTAGGTGTCTTAGGAAAAGTTCTGAATCCTGGTTTTCCTGATTCCAAATCTTGTGCCATATTTACTATACTATTATTATATTTGATTTTTTTTTCAGTTGACTATAATATCTTATGGTTTCAGGTCCCTTCAACATCTTTGATGTGGTCCAGCTCACAAATGTCTTTTCTAAAATAGGGTGCTCAGGATTAAACAAGACAGTCCAGGAATGATCTAATATAAAATTATAATAAGATGGTTATTTCCTTTGATGTATACAAGGTCTCAACACACTATGGCCAGCAGACCAAATCTGGTCCTATGCCTGTTTTTCATGTACTGTGAGCTGAGAATTTTTTTTCTTTTTGCATTTTAAAAGTTTATTACATTTTAAAACGTAAAAAAAATCATCCTTCATTTGTGGGCAGTACAAAAGCAGGTGCCGTGGGTCCATGGGCCATAGTTCAACATATTTTATAGTTCTTGACTACATTCTTCTAAATTCAGCCTAAGATTACATTTGTGTCTTTTGCCACCATATCACATTGTTTACTCATATTGAGAGTTCAGATCTTTAAAATCCATAGTTTTATTTTTCCCCAATGAACTATATTACCTACTCAAATTTACCATGTACTACATCTGTGTAGTAGAATTCCTCAAATCCAACTGTTGGACTTTATGTTTATCCTAAATTTTGTTTTATGAGATTTGGCTTATTGTTTTAGCTTATTTAAAGCACTAGAAAACTGTGCCAGCTATCAAAGTCAAGGACACTGGCTTAGAGTTTGAAGGATCTACTGTAGTTCCTTTAAAAAAAATACTAAAAAACCATGCTTTCATTTGCCCATATCAAGTCCCTGAAACATTCTGCCTGATTTTTCAAAGATCAGTAGAAATATGGCAATACCACTTGCAAATTGTTTAAGCTCTCTGAAATACAGATTGCCTTGGCTTGGTTATAAATTATTTTAGGCAGCCAAATATTCCTTTATCATTTCCCCACTTATTTTAGAGTTCTTTCGTTTAATGAAACTATTGAAGATCATTCTATTCATGCTCTTTTCCAGTATGAAGATGATCTCCTTGGTAGAAAAAAGGAAAAGGAATATAGGTATTTTTAGCAATTGGCCGCTATACAGCACATTAGATTCAGCTCTGGAATGAGAATCAGGAAGGGCCGAGTTCATATCTGACCACAGATACTAGCTATGTGACTCTGGGCAAGTCTTTTAAGCTCTCTTTGCCTCAGTTTCCTCATCTGCAAAATGGGGATGATAATAGTACCTACCTCCCAGGGTTGTTGTAAGAATTGAATGAGAGTAAGTATAAAGTACTTTGGCATGTTAGCTGTTATTAATTCTACCTTCTTTGTGTCATGTTATCATGATCCCATCCACCCCAAGCGAGGGGTCTATGTCTTTTTTTGATATTTTATGTTGTTCTTGCTTCCATAGTATCTTTAAAAGCCACTTTTGTTGCAAGCCTTAGATCATTTCAGGCTTTAGCGCTCCTAATATTCTGAAATATGATGCTCTCATTGGAATGTAAACTCCTTCAGGACAGGATCCATTAAAAAATAGTTCTTGCATAGTGTCTGGCACATAATAAGCTCTCAATAAATGCTTAATGACTGATTTACGCCTTTGATAACTCAATTCAATTCCAACTTGTTTATTTAGTACTTCTGTATAGAGAGCACAACTCTAGATGGGGGAGGGAGGGCGTAATAAAGTTTGTGTAGAAACTTGCTTTTATTCTTTTACTCTCATCATCTATAGCCTTTCCCCCTGAATCATTTTTGGGGACAAGTTTCAGCCCATTTTCTTACTCTATCTTTTCCTTTCCTCTTTGCTAATGTAAAAGGTTTCATTCTACTTCTTGCCTGTCTGTGGTTATAGGGCTGGTGGGGTCGCTGATCAAAAGTCAAGGTGGGTCAAGTGAGCTGGATAGAGGATACCAAGAAGAGCGAAAAAGATTGAACTAGTGAGTGATATTAAGGTAAATGCCCCTTTCGGGGGCAAGATGTAGGAAAGTTGGTCACGTAGTGGAACACAGGCCAAATATTTGTGCCAAATGCACAACATGTTTGAAAGGTAACCAGTGACCTTCTGTCCATGCTATTTAACAGCTTCCCCTCCCTCCAACCCCAATGTCCTGTCTACTTGGAGATAGGTACCTTGGCACTGGCAGACAGGAAATCAAAGAGAAGTCAATAGTGTTAGAGATATATTGCCTAAAAGACATGAAGCTAAGAATACTTTGCAGAGGGTTCAGTAGAATGACTCTGCAGAGGACAGCAGTGTATTCATATAGTAAGTAGTAAAGTTATGGAGAATTTGTTAAATGAAGTTCATATATACTAATAATGATAATGGTGAAATATAAATATATAATGGTATAATAAGAAGATATTGTATTATTATTATTAATCGCTAATATGTACATATATGTATGTGTGTGGCCTATTATGTATCAGGAATTGTACTAACCACTTTACCAGTATTATCTCATTTCATCCTCATGACAACATTGGGAATTAGATGCTATTAGCATTTTACATCATTTTATAGATGAGGAAACTGAGACAAACAGAGGTTAAGTGACTTGCCCAACTTATACATTTTTTCAGTCATTCCAGTCATGTCTGACTCTTCATGACTCTATTTGAGGTTTTCTTGGCAAAGCTACTAGAGTGGTTTACCATTTCCTTCTCCAACTTCTTTCACAGATGAGGAAACTGAGGTAACAGGGTTAAGTGATTTTCCCAGTCATATAGCTAGTAAATGTCTAAGGCCAGATTAGAACTCAAGAAGATAAAAAGGTCAGACTTTTACTCATGTTTTCCTGACTCAAGGCCCAGAGCTCTTTCCATTATGCCACCTAGCTGCTCCTATTAGAAATAGATCATAGGATCATCTATTAGTCAATCAACAAACATTTATTAGATGCCTACTATGTGCCAGGCATTGCACTAAGTGCTAGGCATACCAAGACAAAGATAAAACAGCCTCCATTCTCTGTGATTAAATATACAAGGTGTTCCAAAAGTCTTAATGCAGTTTTGAGCTATAGTAGCTCAAAACTGTATTAAGATTTTTGTGAAACTGTGTTTAATAGTTAGCAGGGAAGGTATAATCTAGTGTTGGCTTCTAAAGACAGATGACACTTTAGTTTATGTGCTTTAGGAAAAAAAAACAAGCAGAGAGGGAGATGCTGAAGATTAAAGGGAGAATGGGGGAGACAGTGGATAACAATGTGCTGGGAAAGAGAGGAGGGGGTAGGATTAAGGGTAACTGTGGAGGAACTGGGCTGAAGAAGGTAGTCATCAACCTTTTCATTGGAGAATGGAGTGAACAATGAGGTAGTGGAAAATGATGTTCAGGCGCTGCAGATTGTACAGGTAAGAACAGCTAGCTCTTAGCTAGTGGCCTCAGTTTATTTGATGAAGGATGAGACAAGGTCCTTAGCTGAAGACAAGTTCCTTAGCTAGAGACAAGGTCCTTAGCTTCCCTTGAGGGAAGCCGTGGAATGCTTGAGGAGAGAAAAAGTATGGTGAGTGGGATAGAAAATTAATTAGGGAGGAGATGGATGACTTTGCTGCAATGGAGGCAAAATTGAGATGAGGCAATACAATTTTGTTAAAGACTCAGTCTGTGTATTTTCATAACCTCTTCCAGCTCCTTTCAGTAACATGTGAGTAGGAGCAAAGGAAGTGGATGGATCCAACTCTAGGACCTGAAAGAATCTTACATGTTTTCAATCCAACCCTCTCATTTTACAGATGTGGAAAATGAGTACCAGAGAGATTGGTTTCTACAAAGATAGGCATGTAATAGGTTCAGAGGCAGAAACTGAACTCAGGTCCCATGACTCCATGTTTGTTGCATGCAGTCAGAGATCTAACAATCTATTCAGTAAATGACTAAAGGGAATCTGGTTAAACAGATGTCTTGAATGTCCTTTTCCCTCCTGGAATATTCATATTATTAGCATACGTAAACATGAAATGAAATAACACACTGAAGATAGCTCTCATAACTCCATAGAGTAAGGAACTCTGAGAGGTTATATCAGTAATTACTCTGCTTTACACCAAGATTTCCACCTTGTCAAGAAGAGCATCGTCTACACAAGATTGTCTAATAAGCCTCAGTCAGCAAGTGCTAAGTCTAAAGTAAATACCTTCTACTATAACATTACTCCAATGTCCTATTCAGTGGGAAAATACCTATGACATAAACACCACTATGCACTCCCTCTCTTTTCCATGAGTGAAGAATTCTGTGTCTCTGTGAGATATGCTTTTTGTAAGTATTTAGAGAGAAGATTGGAAAGTAACTTGAAATTATGTTTCAAAAGTGAGCAAAATATTCATAATCTTTGGCCCAAAGTTTCCACCATTTAGCATAGAGGGTCAAAGAGAGAAAAGTCCCATTTCCACCAAAATACTCATAGCGGCATTTTTGTGGAAGAAAAGAACTGGACACTTAATAAATATTCAGTAATTGGAGAATAGCTAAATAAATTGTGGGATATAAATATTAAGGAATATTACTGCACTGTAAGAATGATAAATATGAAGCACTCAGAGAAGCATGGGGAGAGATATATGAATTGATAAAGAGTAAAAAAGAATCATAAAAACAGTATATACAATTACTATGACAATGTAAACCAAAAGAACAAAAAAATGAAACTGAATCCTGAGTAATTACAATGACCAAACTTGAGTCCAAAGAAGATTTTGGAAAATACACCTCCCTCATTTGTTACTATGTATTCTATCCTAGGCAGCTGGTGGTACAGTGAATAAAATGCTAGGCCTGAAATCAAGAAGACATGAATTCAAATCCAGCCTCATGTACTTGCTATGAAAAAGTCAATTAACTTTTGAAGGCTCAGCAAAATGGGAATAATAATAGCAACTATCTTTAAATGTTGTGAGGTTCAAATGAGATAGTATTTGCTAAGGCAAATCAAAGTACTACATAAATGCTAGTGATAATGATAATGACATACTGTCAGAAAGGGTTAATGTGTTTAGTTGGATTGCCTTTTAATCTTTCTTTTTAAAAGTTTGTTATAAGGGATGTTAGGTTCAATAAGGGAATGATATATTAAGAAATGAAAAAATAAAAACAACCTTTGGTTGAGTATCCCAGTCAACTGACCTTGGACACATGATTTTTATCAATGAATACACTGAAGCCATAGATGATACATTTATCAGATTTCCAGATAAAGAAAAGCTGAGCTGGATAGTTAACACGTTGGATGCCATAAATTTAAAAAAAAAAAACCCAAACATTAAATAATGAACCAGATCTAATCTCATAGGGTGTTCATAACTGATTGGTAGAACATTGTGTCTCTGAGGGAGATTTAATCCATCTAATTTACTATCAGCCACTTGTTAAAAAAAAAAGTTGAAATTCAATAGGAAAAAAAATGTAAAATCCTATACTTGAATTCAAAAAGTCAACCAAACAAGTACAGGTAAGGGAAAACATGTTAGACAACATTTAGTGCAAAAAACAAATGCGGCTTAGTGGACTCTAAGTTCGATATGTATTAACAGTTAAAATGTGACTAGGCAGACCACAAAGTTACATCTCAGGCTGCTCAAGGAGAGTTACACTGTCCAGAACTAGGAGAGATGAGAGTCAACATCTACAGCACTGTATTTGGTTCTGGGTGCCACATTTTAAGAAAGTCCATTGACAAATGGAGCATGCATAGAGGAGGCTGAGCGGATCCCAGAAGAGTAGAGACCGTGCCAGAAAAGGATACTTTGAAGGAACAGAAATTGTTTGCACCAGGGAAGGAGAAGAATTGAGGGCAAATCCTAGTTCAATTTAATTCAAAAAGCATTCATTAAGTCCTTACTACTTGAAAGACACTCAGCTAGGTTCTAGAGATACAAAGGCTGACATCCAGAAGTCTATGTTTTCCTGGACAGAAACAAGTTATACAGAGATGAGGAAATACAAAATATATTAACATAAAGACAAAGAAATTTTGAGGGTAAGTACTAACACCTAGGGAAAACAAGAGCTGTCCCCTGAAAAAAAGCTAGTGCTTCTGACAGAGAGATGAGAAGGTAGAGCATTCCCAGGTAAAAGGGTACCTTTGCAAAGTCATGAGGACATGAGATGGAATGTTGTGTACAGGGCATAGCAAATAGGTTACTTTTGTTAGAATATAGAATCTATGTGGTGAAGCACTCTGTAGTCAGCCTGGAAAGCTTTTCTGGATCTAAATTGTGACGGACTTTAAAGGAAGAGATTCCTTTCAAGTATGTAAAGAGCCCAAGGAATACATTTGTGTTTCATAGTATAAACAATAGGGAGGGAGGCGGAGCCAAGATTGCAGAGTACAGGCAGGGACTCACCTGAGCTCTCCCTCAAACCACTCCAAATTCTTAACAAAAAAATGACTCTAAACAAATTCTAGAGCAGCAGACCCTCACCAAAAGATGGAGTGAAACAAATTTCCAGCCCAAGACAACTTGGAAGGTCATTAGGAAAGATCTATTGCACCAGGCTGAGAGAGGAGCTCAGTCCAACTCAAGCAGTGTGAGTGCAGACCCGGCCCCAGCAAAGCCAGAGCAGGACTTGGGGAAACTGAAACTCACAGCAGTAGCAGTTTACAGACCTCTTAGCCCACAAATTCGAAAGAAAACTTAGAAGGTCAGCAGGAAAGATCTATAGCACCTGAGTGAGAGTGGAGTGCAGTCCAGTGCAGGCCATGCCAGCACAGCCCCAGCCATAGCAAATCAGGAGTAGGCCTTGGGAGTGACTGAATCAGCAGTGGCAGTGGCCGCAGCACTGTCAGTGATAGTGGCTGCTTCCAGAACTCTTAGCCCACAGATGGTAAAGGGGTCAAACAAATGGTCAAAAGATTACAGGGCTCTTTTTGCTAACACTGAAGCAGGACTCTGTGGCTTTGCCCATACTTAAAATCCAAGCCCAGTCCTGGGTGGCAGTCCCAGGGTGGGGAGGAGAACTAGCACACCAGAGTTTGCAGCCACAGTGGAAGAGGGAACTTCCTCACAGTTCCAGGGCAGAAAAGAACGCTTGTGGTCATTCACAGACCAGATCACAGGCCAGTAGTAATCACCTCTCCTTAGATCATGCCACCTTAGAAGAACTGAAGCCTTACAGGTACCTAGGAGAATTTCTGAAAACAGCTGCACAAAACCCCTGAAACTTGGGACAGGGTGCCCTCACCCCGGAAGCAGAACCCTACTTTAACAAAGACTTAAAAGTCAACTAATGATCTGGGAAATTGAGCAAGTAATGGAAAAAAGATGAATTCTGACTATAGAAAGTTATTATGGTGACAAGGAAGATTAAAACACACAAACTCAGAAGAAGACAACCAAGTCAAAGCTCCTACATCCAAAGCCTCCAAGGAAAATATGAGCTGGTCTCAGGCCAAGGAAGAGCTCAAAAAGGATTTTGAAAATCAAGTCAGAGAGGTAAAGGGAAAATTGCAAAGAGAAATGAGAGTGATACAAGAATATCATGAAAAATGAGTCAATAGCTTGGTAAAGGAGACACACACACACAAAAAAATACTGAAGAAAATAATGCCTCAAAAAACAGATGAGACCAAATAGTAAAAGAGGTCCAAAAAGTCAGTGAGGAGAAGAATGCATTAAAAAGTAACTCTTAGATTGGCTAATAGTACAGAAAAGGTAAATGACAAATGTTGAATGGAACATGTGAAAAATGAGACTTCAATGCACTATTGGTGCAGTTTTGAACTGATTCAACCTTCTGTAGTGCAATTGGGAACTCTGCCCATAGGGCTATAAAACCATGCTCACTCTTTGACCTAGCAACTAGACACTACTACTCCAAAAGAGATTTTTTTAAAAAATGAAAAGGGACCATATGTACAAAAATAATTATAGAAGCTCTTTTTTAGGGCTAAGAATTGGAAGTTGAGGGGATGCCCATTAATTGGGGAATGGCTGAACAAGTTGTGGTATGTGATTTTGATGGAATACTATTATACTATAAGAAATGATGAGCAGGATGCTCTTGGAAAAACCTGGAAAGACTTATGTGTGCTGATGCAAAGTGATGTGTACTATATACAAAGTAATAGCAATATTGTAAGATGATCAGCTGTGAATGATTTAGCTATTCTTAGCAATACAATGATCCAAGACAACAGTTAAGGACTTATGATGAAAACTGCTATCGATCACCAGGGAAAGAACTGATTGTATCTGAATACAGATTGAAGCATATCTTTTTTTTTAAACTTTATTTTTCTTTAGTTTTTTTCTTGTCTTTTCTTTTATAACATGACTACTATGAATACGTTTTGCATGACTACACATCTATAACCAATATCAAATTGCTTACCTTCTCAATGTGGGGATGGGGAAGGAGGAAGGGAGAAGATTTAGAACTCAAAGTTTAATAAATGAATTTTTTAAATTGTTTTTATATGTAACTGAGGAAAAATAAAATACTAAATAAAAGCTTAAGAAATGCAGGCATGAGAAAATCAATACTTGTGGACCAAAATCGCCCTGGAAAAAATCAGACCTCTGAAATGACAACCAAAGGCACATCGTCCTAATATACATATAAAGCCATTGAAGCTTTGTGAATAGGAGTGTTAGACCTGCATCTTAGAAATATCAACTTGGCAGCTATGTAGATCAGAGGGATCAAATGCTTAACCCATTCAACACTCTCAAGTGGGTCAAAACTGGATTGAAATGTATTTGGGTGATGGAATTGTGAACTGATCCAACCATCCTCAAAAACAATTTGGAATCATTCCCAAAGGGCTGTAAAACTGTATACTCCTTGACCCAGCAATACCACTATTAGGTCTGTTTCCCAAGTTGATCAGGGCAAAAAAGAAAAAAAGAACCTATATGTTCTAAAATATTTATAACTGCTCTCTTTGTGGTGGCAAAGAACTGGAAATTGAAGGGATGGCCATCAATTGGGGAACAGCTAAATAAGTTGTGGTATATGATTAGGATGAAATACTACTATGCTATAAGAAATGACAAACAGGTAGATTTTAGAAAAAAAAACATGGAAAGATTTGTCTGTGAAATAATGAAAAATGAAATGACCAAAACAAGACAATACTGTTCTATACAGTAACAACAATGTTGTTCAAAGATTAACTATGAATGACAAAGCTATTCTGAGTAACAGTAACATTTAAATCAACTACAAAGGACTTATGAAGGAGAATGTTATCCACCTTCAGAGAAAGAACTGATATATGGAAGTATGTTTTTAATGATTCCACAAATACATCTATATCAAATGTTGGAGTCCTCTAATGCATGGTTGGGAAGAAAGGAAAGGAATAATGCAGAACTCAAAATGTAACAAAGAAAAAATGGATTTGAGAAAAATTTAACAAAAAAGCACAAATACAACAAAACATATACAACATCACATTTTTAAATTAAATCAAAATGTGGCATCTAGGAATTGTTATGTACAGATTTGTAGCCTCTTGTTCTATTTCAGTGTAATACCACTGGTGTGAAGGATGGATCATAATGGAGGAGATAGGCATCTGAGGGACCAATTAGTGAACTATACTAACAGACAGGGTAGGAACTTGCATAGTGGTTATGCCACCATGCAGAAAAAAAGGAGCTGGATGTTAGAGATCTTGTGAAGGTAGAATCAGCAAGATTTCTCAACTAATTAAATGGAGAGAGGAAGTGAAATGAGAGGAAAACTGTGGAACTAGCAAAAGAAGCAGAGAAGAAAACAAATCTGAAAAAAATTACACAAGCTAGTAGAAGAATTTTCAAGAAGGAATCTTTGGTCCATAGTGTCAAAAGGTATAAATATGTCAAAGAGGATGAGGAAAGAAAAAAATAATAATAAAGGCATTTGGGTTTAGTGATTGTTCCTGTTCATTTATTTAGTTATATCCACATCTTCATGACCCTCTGAACCATAATGTCCATGGAGTTTTCTTGGCAAAGATATTGGAGGGGTTTGCCATTTCCTTCTCCAGTGGATTAAGGCAAGCAGAGGTTATGTGACTTGTCCAGGATCACCCAGCTAGTGAGTGAGATCAGATTTGAACTGAGGTCTTCCTGACTCCTGGGCAGCTAGGTGGCCCAGTAGAAAGAGTGCTAGGCCTGGAGTCAGGAAGACCTGGAGTTCAAAAACAGTCTCAGATACTTCCTAGCTGTGTGACCCTGGACAAGTCACTTAATCCTCTTTGTCTCAGTTTCTTCATATGTAAAATGAGCTGAAGATGGAAAGGGCAAATCACTCCAGTGTATCTTCCAAGAAAACCACAAATGCGGTTATGAAGTATTGGACACAATTGAAATAGCTGAACAACAGCAACAAAAACAACTTCCTGACTCCAGGTCTAGTGCTATATCCAATGAGCCACCTAGCTGGCATGGAGGCAAATAGAAATTAAGTGACTTTTCCAAGGTCACATGGCTAGCAAATGTCTGATACCAGATTTGAGATTAAATCGTCCTAAAGCCCATCTTAGTGCTCTGAGCCACCTAGCTGCCTCTTGGGTTTAGTGATAAGAAGGCCATTAGCAGCCAAGGGACAGCTATGACAGTAAAATGATAAAACTAGAAGACAGGTTACAAAAGATGAAAGAATGAAGGGGTTTATAAAAAAAATGGAGGCTTTTAGTATAAACTATGCTTTTTAGAAGAATGAATATAAAAGGAAGCAAAACAGATGTGTTAAAAGCCTCAGGGATAGCAAAATCAAGGAAAATTTTTATTTGTCTATTTGTTGCTGTTGTTTTATCAAATTTATAGTGGGAGGGGGAGAAGGAAATAGAGGTGAAGGGATTAAAGATGCTAGTAAAATAGGTGATAATTGATGGGAAAAGGCCAAGAAATTAATGGGATTGGGTGCACATATTGAGGAGAGAACTATACAAAGGAAGAAAATTTTATCTTCTTCATGGACTAAGTAGAAGGAGGAGGGGAAGTAGATTAGAGGAGTGGAGTTGAGTGAATTTTATTTTGAAGGCTTCTCTCTTCTCAGTAAAGTAGGAGATCAGATCATTTGCTGAAATCTATGGGGAAGGGTTTAGAATTAGTGTTTAAAGAGAAAGATAATATCCATCATGGGAGATATAATTGTGAACAATAATGATAAAAACAATAATGATTATTATAGTTTTAGTGTTTTAATGGTTACAGTCACACACACACACACATATTTTAATCTCAATCTTATTTGAATTACTAAAATATGACCCAAAGGAGTACAATTTAATAATGAAGGTACAAAGGTAGAGCCAAAATGGCATAGCACCGGCCAGGATCTAGCTGAACTCTTCCAATCTTGCCCCCCAAATGAGTTTAAAATAATGACCTAACTCAAATTTTGAGGTGGCAGGGCCAACAGAAGGTGAGAGGAAGACATTTTTCCAGCCTAAGACTACTTAATGGGTCTACAGAAAAGGTGTGTAATAGCAGGGTACAGCAGAAGCACAGTTGGAAGGCCTTGGATGGAGTCACAAGAGCAACGGCAGCAGCTTCAGGAGCTCCCAGCCCAGAGATGGTAAGGGAGTCAGATAACTGGTCAGAAAGAGATTACAATGCCCTTTGGGGGCACTGGGTGCAGGTGGTGCCCATTAGTGACTCTACCCATAGATAGTTCTGGGTCACAATTCTAGGACAGAAAGGAGCACTCGTAATTCATCACAGAAGAGCAAGGACCCTCATCACAGTTCCAAGGACAAGAAGAATGATAGCACTTCATACTTCAGGAGATCAGGGAACCTCATCACAGTATAAGAGCCAAAAGGAGCACTAATAGTTATGGCTGCAAGAGAGCAGAGACCCTTCCTCGGTAAATACCAGAGTACAGACCAAAAGAGGAGTGACCACACCTCTTCCAGGACAAAACTATCTTGCAAGCACTGAAAACTTGTAGATCCCTAGAAATACCTCTTAAAAATAGCAGCACAAAAAAAGCCTGAAGCTTAGCATAGTACCTCCCCACCCAGAGCAGAGCCCAATGTTACCATAAAGTTAAAATTTAAAAATTAAGCTGGAAAAACTAGCACATAACAAAAAAAGAACATGGCCATAAAAAGCTACTATGATTGAAGGGAAGACCAAGACATAAACTTAGAAGAGAACAATGTGAAAATGATTATAAGTAAAGCCTCAAAGAAAAGTGCTATTTGCTAAGGCCAGCAAGAATTCCTGGAAGAGTTAAAGAAAGAAATAAAAGTGGTAGAGGAAAAATTAGTAAAAGAAAAGATACTGATATAAGAAAATTATGAAAAGAAAAACAATAGCTTGGTAAAAGAGGCTCAAAAATCCACTGGAGAGACAAACTCCTTAAAACACAAAATGGCCAAATGGAAAAAAAAGTAAAAAAGCTCACAAAAAAAATTATTTCTTAAAAATTAGAATTGGGAAAGTGGAAGCTAATGGTTCCCTGAGAGTTCAAGATACAATAAAATGAAGTCAAAGGAATGGGGAAAAAAATAGAAGAAAATGTGAACTATCTCATCAGAAAAACAATTAACCTGGAAAAGAGATCAAGGAGATAATTTAAGAGCCTGGAAATCATATTTCAAGGGGAAAAATGGATATTTAATAAAATAGAGGACTTTCAAGCATTTCTGACAAAAAGACCGAAGCAGAATAGAAAATTTGACATTAAAACAAAAGAATCAAGAGAAACATGAACTTAAACAAAAGGCAAATGTGAAAAGAATAATCATAAGGGATTAGGTGGAGTTAAACTGTTTATATTCTTGTATGGGGAAATGGCACATATCCTCATAACTGGATCATTATTACTGCAGTTAGAAGGAGTCTGAATAGACAAAAGGCATGGGTGTGAATTGATTATGTTGAGATGGTATCCAAAAAAATAAAAAAAAGAACACAGTGTTGAGAAAGATGGACTCAATGGGAGAAGGAGGAAGGGAGAAGCAGATTTTCTTACACAAAGGTGGTGCACAACGGAAAGCTTTCACAGTGGAGGGGGAGTAGCAGACAATGCTTAAACTTCACTCTTATCAGAATTGGTTCAAAGAAGGAAGAGTATATGTACACATTCAGTTGCATATAGAAATGTATCTCACCCAATAGGGAGATTGGATGGAATGGCCAATTGAGGAAGACAGTGGTTGGAAGCCTCATAGATTTTTGAAGAGGGACAGGATGAAAAAAAAAAGAGAGAGGAATAAACAGAGGAAAATGGGATGGGGAACTGCACAGCAAGTAATCATAACTGTAAATGTGAATGAGATAAGTTAACCCATTAGAAAGGAAGCAGATATCAGAATCTATTGGAAACCCAAATCCAACAATATATTCCATACAAGAGACAGACTTGGCACATAAAGAAAGGCTAGAGTGGAAAAGAAGGGCTAGAGCAGAATCTATTATACTTCAACTGAAGTGAAGAGGACATATATGGCAATCATGATCTCAGACAAAGCAAAAGTGAAAATAGACCTATCTGAAAGAAATAATCAGGAAGCAACATTTTGCTAAAAGGTACCATAAACAATGAAGTAATATCAAATATTTTACAGGCTCTGATAAAGGCCTCATTTCTCAAATATATAGGGAATTAGTCAAATTTATAAAAAAAAAAAGAGCTATTCCCCAATTGGTAATGGTCAAAGGATATGAAGAGACAGTTTTTAGAAGAAGAAATCAAAGCTATCTATAGTCATGTAAAAATGTTTTAATTGCTATTGATTAGAGAAAAGTAAATTGAAACAACTCTGAGATACCACCACACAACTATAAGAAATGAAAAATGCTGGAAGGGAAGAAGGACAATAAGTACATTAATGAATTGTTGGTGAAGTAGTGCACTGGTCCAATCATTCTGGAGAACAATCTGAACTTGTTCCTAAAGGGCTATAAAACTGTACCTGCCTTTTCATCTAGCAATACCACTACCAGTTCTGTACCCCAAAGAGATCACAGAAAAAAGAAAAAGACCTATATGTACAGAAATATTTATAGCAGCTCTTTTTGTGGTGGCAAAGAATTGGAAATTGTTGGAATGCTGATCAGTTGGGGAATGGCTGAACAAGTTGTGGCATTTGACTTTGATGGATAACTATTGTGCTATAAGAAATGATAAGGGGGAGGGGGGTGATTTCAGAAAACAAATTACAAAACCTATATGAACTGATATAAAGTGAGATGAGAAGAACCTGGAGATCCTTATGCACAAGAAAAATAATCAACTATGAAAGATTTTGCTACTCTGAGAAATACCATGATCTCAGACAATTCCAAAGGATTCATGATAGAAAAATGCTACCCACTCCCAGGAAAACAACTGATGATCTATGGGTCCAAATTAAAGTACAATTTTCTTGCTTTTTTGTGATATGGCTAATATGTAAATATGTTTTGCATAATTTCACATGAAAACTGAGGTATTGCTTGCCATCTCAGTGGATGGGAAAAGAGTTGAAGGAAGAGAGAGAATCTGGAACTCAAAATTTTTTTAAAAAGAAAGTTTAAAACAAATAACAAATCTTTTTAAAAATAAAAAATGAAGATATAGCTGAGGCTAGATGGCAAAAAACTGTAGTTGATTTAGTCAGAAAAAAACTGTGAATTTCTCTAATAGTATTTGGTAAAGTTAACTTTGAGAGCAGAGGAGACAAATGGTAGGAGTTATCTTGGATTAAAGATTAGATGGGTGAAAATTATGAAAAGTCAAGGAGGTAAGGGATTAAAAAGTGGAGAATGGGTGTTAAAGAAGTGACTAACCATAGACTCAATCTCATGTAGGGAAGAAAGTGATACAAGAATATGGTGGAGAAAAATAGTTGAGTGAAAACAGGGACTCTGAGTTTTCCCAAATTCCCCTCCAAACAACTTCAAAATAACACTTCAAAATGAATTCTGGAGGAGCAGAACCAATCAAAGGATAGGATGAAACAATTTTCCAGCCCAAGACAACTTAGAAGATCATCAGGAAAAGTCTGTCTCACTGGGGTGAAAGTAGAGCACATCCAGTGCAGGCATACCCCAACAAGCCAGCAGCAGGTCTTGGGCATGACTGAATAGGCTGTGGAAATTTCCAGAACTCTCAGCCCACAGATGGTAAGAGGGTCAGTCAACTGGTCAGAAGATTACAGGGGACCCTTTGTTGGCATTGGGTATAGAAAGGACTCTATAGAATTGCCCATACACAGTTCCTAGTTGTAGTTCCACAGTGTACAGGAGTACTAGCCTACCAGAGAGTGTGGCCACAGGGGGAATAGGACTCCTGGCCATGGATCCCAGGTAGAAAAAAAAAATGCTTGTGCTCACTCACAGATGAGAACACAGGCCAGGAGAGAAGTAACCATGTCTCTCCTTAGATAATATCACCTTAGACCCACAAGTATGAAAATGTTTACAACCCCTCTTTTCATTGTGGCAAAGAATTGGAAATTGAAAAGATGCCCATCAATTGGGGAATGGCTGAATAAGTTGTGGCATATGAATGTAATGGAATACTATTGTGCTATAAGAAATGATGAGCAGGCACACTTCAGAAAAACCTGGAAAGACTTGTATCATCTGATGCTGAGTGAAGTGAATAGAACCAGGAGAATGTTGTACACAGTAACAGCCATGTTGTGCAATGACTCATATTGATAGACTTAACCTTTATTAGCAATACAGAGATCTAAGATATCTCCAAAGGCCTCATGATGGAAAATGCTATCCACAAAGAAGAAAAAACTATGGAGTTTGAATGCAGATCAAAGCATACTACTATTTGCTATTTTTTTTCTTCCTTTGTATTTTGTTTCCTCTTTCTGGTGGTTCCTCCTATGGGTTCTAATTCCTACTTACAACATCACTAATTTGAAAATATGATTAATGGGAATGTATATGTATAGCCTAGATCAGATTGCGAGTCATCTTGGGGAAGGAAGTGGGAAGGGAGGGGGAGAAAAATTTAAAACTTACAAGATTATGGAACTGATTGTTGAGAAATCAAAATAAATTAATTTAAAAAAAGAATGATAAAAAAAGGTAATATCACATTAGAAGAACTGAAAACTTAAAAATCCCAAGAATTTGCTCTGGAAATAGCAGCAGCAAAAACCCTGAAGCTTGGGACAATTCCCTCTTGACCCCAGAAACACAGTTAAACTTTAACATAGAGTTAAAAGTCAAGAAATTGCCTGGAAAAATAACAAACAGGAGAAAAAAAAAGGAAAAAAAAGAGCCTGATCATAGAAAGATTCTCAACAATACAATGATCCTAGACAATTCTGAAGGACTTATGATAAAAAATGTTATCCACCTCCAGAGAAAGAACTGATGAAGTCTGAGTGCAGACTGTAGCATACTTTTTAAAACTTTCTTTACTTTTCTATTTTTTGTCTGTTTTCTTTCACAACTGAACTAATATGGAAATAATGTTTTGCATGACAGCATATGTATAGCCTATATCATATTATTTGCATTCTCAATGAGGAGGGTAAGGAGGGAAGTAGAGAATTTCGAATGCAAAGTTTTAAAAAAAGAATGTCAAAAACTGTTTTTACAAATAATTAGAAAAATAAAGTGTGTATTTTTTTAAAAGAATAGGATGGACAGACTGTAAGAATAATGAGAAATCAGGGCAGTTAGGTGGCCAGTGGTTAGAGAGTTGGCCCTGAAGTCAGGAGGACCTGACCTCAAATCTGGCCTCAGGCCAAACATTGACACTTACTCGCTGTGTGACCCTGGGCAAGTCACTTAATCCCAATTGACTAAAATAAATAAGTAAACAAATAAACAAATAAAATAAGTAAATAAATATTTAAAAAAATAATGAGAAATCAAGAGGCCAAAAGTAACACATGGAAAGATTAAGGAGATAGAGAAAAGATTGTAGATGGGGGAACTTGTGAGCTCAGGAATTTCTTAGCAGAGCATTTTAAGGAATCTCTAGTTTAGAGATGGGGGTCATAGAAGCTGAAGAATTCGAGAAACTGTCAGAATGTTCATTAACATGGATATTAAAGCCTTGGAGGATAATAGAATGGGAAAAAAATTATGAAGACTATTAAATAAGTTCCAAAATCATTCAGAAAGTCTAGTCCTATTAGTATAGACTTCATAATACCATCATAGATCAGTGGAGAATGTCTTGGTGGGAAGCATGTGTGTAGCCAAAGGGGGAAAAGTCATTTACGCGGAAAATTTTTTTGAAGAATGAAATGGAAGATAAACCAGCAAAAAAGTTCTGAGAATGCTACCTTGACAAAAAATAATGCTTCCAAGTTTGGTGCATTTATTTTATTCAAAAAAAAAAGCTGTTAACTTTAAATTAATGTCTCTGACCAAACATAAACACACAGGTATCAATGTTTGGAATAGAAGGAATATATACATGCATGCGTATATGTTTTATGTATTCTTGAATTTATACATGGATGGAGAGACAGACTGATGATAGGTAGATAAATATGAGGTAATATCACATAACTAATAGAGATCCAGCCCCACTATCAGGAAGATCTGTGTTCAGGTTCCACCTCTGACATATACTGACTGTGTGATCTTGGGGAAGTCATTTAACTATCAGTATTCTAGGCAATGCTAAAGCCTAAGAGATTCCCATTTGGATTGGTAGACAGAGTTTTCTCACTGAAGTTTCCCAAATCAATGAAATTATGGGTCTAGATAAAGATATTAGATATAGTTAGCAAGCTAGGGCAACAGATGATTATTTAATTGCTTACATAGAAGAGATTCTAATTTACATCTTCTCAATTTTTTTCTCATATTGAAGTCAGAAAAGTGTTTTCTGTGGCCCACTACCATGTTATTTTGTTTTAAAGGAAGTTTCATGTCCTAGTGGATAGAATTGATTTTGAATCCAAGAGAGCTGGGATTAAGTCCAAGGCATATCTTGGGCTTTCCTAGTTGTGTGACCCTGAACAAGTCATCTCACCTCTTTGAATCTTGGTTTCATCATTTTATAAAAGGGGGTATTAAATACAAAATATAAGCATTTTTTTTTCAAATTTTCAAATGTTATACAAAATTATACAAGTGTCAGTTCTTATTGTTAAAGCATTTGAATCTTGGTGGACTTTATTTAAATCTAGTATAGCTGAATCCTGATTTCAATTACTAAATGAAAGACTTGATTTAACCATGACTTTCCAATAAAGGTAAATTCATTTTGTTTGCTGTAATTAAAAGATCTTGATTTCATTTCTACAAAGAATATACTATGTATTAATGCGGCAGCTTTAAACACTCTCCCTAACCCTAATCAGTTTAACTATTATGTCAGAAAACTAGATAATGTTTTAATCATTTTATTTATAACAAAAAAAAAATTGACCATGTACTTAGGCCACACATGGGGCACCAAAATTACAGCAAGCAGTTTTCAAGTCACAAAAATTATTAAAAATTCCCTGGTAAAGTGTATCATTTTGACTTTGGTATCTTCATATAGTATTTTAAATTTGAGATCAAAACTTTTACCTATTGTAAGATAATAGAGGTTGCCCCTATTCTCCTACTTTCTTTCTTGAAACTTGTAGAACAATCTTGAGATAATCTGATGTATGAGAAAGAACACTAAATCTGGAGTTGAGTACCTGAGTTCAAGTCTCAGTTCTGCTACTTGCTACTGACAGAGCCTTCCCAGTGAGAAAGTAAAAAAATGACCCTATGATGTGCTGGTTGTCTCTTGTCTATGTAAAAGCTTAGTAAATATGAGGCTAATCCTCAGGTTGGCTGAAGGGGGATGGATTTTTTAGCTCCAGCAACTTCATGAGATTATCTATTAAGTTTAAAAGCGAATTGTGATTTGTACTGGTGGCTAGATTATCTGCAGGAATGAAATTTCATATCCCTAAAGTATTTTACTGATGACTTTAAATTATGTATCTCTGATACTCTTAATGAGTTTTCCCAGAGAGAATAAGAACAGAATAGTAAAGGGCAAAATGATTTATTTATCTCACTAAATAACCTGTAAAAAGGCATTTGGCTTCAATGGAATTCATGACCAGTTGTAATCTGCTCATAAAATCTGTCTAGAAAAGTAACAGCTGTATATTTTCCAAAGTATATGATGCAATCATTTTCAACTTATCCTCATTGCAGCTAGGTGGCATAGTTTATAGAGTGATGGATTTGGAGTCAGAAAGATTTGAATACGAATTCTGCTTAAGATATTAGCTGTGTGACTGGAGCAAATAACCTCTTAAATTCAGCTTCCTTATCTATAAGATGGAAATAATAATATGTCCCTCCCTGGGTTGTTGTGAGGATCAAATGAGATAACATGGACAAAATACTTTGCAAACCTTAAAAGGGCTATACGAATGCTAGTTATTATTATTCCTCAATCTGTTCTTTTCCCCAAAGTAAATATTGAGCAAAATGATTCAAAATGGAAAACAAGCAAATTGAAGTATATATTTTTTTCTGAAATATATGGATAATTAAGGTAAAAAAGCTTGGAAGGCCTGCAATATGGAATTTAATTTCAGTTTTTCCACATTTTCAAGTCCTAGAGAATTTAAGTGATTTATCTAAAAACACAAGACTGATCACCATGACTTAAAAGAAACCTTTACTTTTACATTTTATCTATTGAAATGGTATTATTTAAGACATTTGAGCTCAAGAATATAGGAGCCTTGATTTGGAAATGGAAGAGCTTCCTCTAGTCCAAAGTCCTCATTTCACAGATAAGGAAACCGAAGGCTAAACAGTTACTTGCCCAAGGTACCTTGAGCAATAAATGGCTGAACTGGTATTCAAAAATAATGCCTCAAACTCCAAATCTAGAGATTTCTTCATTGTGTGTGTTAGGGGGTCAGACAATTCTATGATACAAAATTGTTACATCTGGAGGTATAGACTTTTTTTTCTGAAAATGTAAGTATAAATAAATTATTTAATTAAACCGTATTTTAACTGTGTTTCAGAATGTTGCCACTCTAGGAAAAACCAGCAGTCTCTTTTTATAAAGGAAGCATCACGTCTATTTTCTCCCAATTTCACCTTACTTTGATTTTTCTTTTAAGCAAATATAGATTTTTCATGTTAGTTTTGCCTAAAGTGAGCTGCACCTATATTCAGTGATGACAGATATCAATTTGGGAGTCATCTAAATTTGAATTTCTAGTCTAATCACAAAGTATGAAATAAATCTCAGTGGATTTCCTTAAGCACATTATTTGCAAAAGCAATTCTGGAAGGTTAGTTTTATCCCTAAATAAGTATCTAGAGGAAAATAAGGGCAAATCAGCATTAGTTTAGAAATAATCTCCATTGTTTTAGAAATCCTACCGCTCTGACATGTTTGCAGTTAGCTGTCAATGCAAAGGAAAAGAGATACACCACCTTCATTATGCCTTTCAATCATGTTCAACATTTTTTTGATTAGTATAAGAGATTTTGATACCATTACTTAGCTGTAACAAGAGATTCTTTCTCTGGAATGTTGTGGAGGAACACCTTAGAAAGTGCTAAAAATGTTTCAATTCTGTTCTCAAACAATTCTTTCATCCTTTGCCATCTGAAGCCTTACATCTTCAACTTTAGTTGGATTTCTTGGCTTTATCTTTGACCTCATTTGTCATCTAGGGCAAGACTTTTCTCTTCCGATGAATATGTACCATATCTACCTCTTCAATTATAAGCCCCATGGGGGTAGAGATAAAGTTGAATCTAAAGTTTATGTCCCCTCAAAAGTCAGTGGGCAACCAGTGGATAGTTCAAAAAAAAAAAGAGAGAGAAAGAAAGAAAAAACCACTTGCAGAACTGAATTGAATTAATACTCCCTTAGAAATCAGTGAGGATTGATGGTCGTTAAGCATGGGACCTTGTACTAAACCAAGAATTGTGTCTCGTTCATAAGAATTTCTTTTTTTTTCATCTGAAAGGTAATTTTTTTTAACTTCTCCAAGAGACATAATGGAATATTATTGTTAGGCTCTCTAGGAATTACTTTTGCTATATGAGGGCACTAAGAAAGAAAGGGCAAATATATTTGGGAAGACAGAGGACAGTGTGGGGACCTGACTGTCATGAAGGAATTTAGGAAAAATATTTCCAAAGATAAAATATTTTATTAAAAGTTTAGATTGAATGCTACTTGATTGTATAGATCAAGTCGTATTTATTCTGCTTCCTATTTGGCCCACTTGCACAGTGAGGGGCACAATAAATACTTCCTGATTGAATAAATGATTGGCAGAAGCATTGTTTAAAAAAAAGGATTAATTTATTTTTTAAAAAATATTTTATTCTATCCTGTAATTTTTAGAATTATTTTGATGGAAGCTAGTAAGTTATTGCTGGGGGCAGTTAGGTGGCGCAGTGGATAGAGCACCGGCCCATTCAGGAGGACCCAAGTTCAAATCCAGCCTCAGACATATAATACTTCCTAGCTGTGTGACTCTGGGCAAGTCACTTAACCCCAATTGCCTCACTAAGAAAAAAAAAAAGAATAAGTTATTGCTATTATTTTTTTTCAACATGACTAAAAGACCATGTAAATAGTTTTTCTTTGAATAATAGTAACAATAGCTAATATTCAGAGTGTTATATGCCAGGTACGTGTTAAGTGTGATATAATTATTATATTGTTAATGTTATTATTTCCTCAACATAATTAAAATATCATGCAAATATTTATATATAATAATAATGATGATGAAAGAATAGCTAACATTTATATAGTGCTTACTTTGCACCAGATAATATGCTGCTTTACAATTATTTCATTTGATCCTCACAACAACCCCAGAAAGTCAGTGCTGCTATTATCTCCATTTTACAGATCAGAAAAATGAGGAAAACAGAGGTCAAGTGACTTATCTATGGTCACATAGCTAGTGTTTGAGGTCAGATTTGAACTCATGTCTTGCTGACACTGGGCCCCAAACACTATCCATAGTTCCACCTAGTTGCCCTCCCAAAAAGCTACCTTTCAAGCATTTATAAAATGAAAGGACATTTGATCTTATCATCATCAGATACATAAAATCACACATACTCTACAGATGGGTAAATTTCAAATACATTTGAGGCTTTGTGGAAAATAATGAAGGCTATTAAATGGGTTTTAAAATCAGTAATTGTGGAAGGTTAGCATAATGATGACCAGCACTCATCATGGAGGGAGTCCATAAAGATGCTTAATAAATGTTTGAAGGTAGTAAGCTGTTCTGGGAATTGTTTGCCATCCGAAGCTTTTCCAATTCCAGTTTGAGAAATTTTATTCTGCTACTGCCATGCCTCTAGGGATGTTTATTATATTCTTTTTCTTTAGTTATCAGCTATCAAACAGCTTTGCCAGCCTTTTGTGGTTCCTACGAAGCAATGGTTCTCAAACTTTTTGGTTTCAGGACCCCTTTGTACTCTTAAAAATTATTGACAGCTCCAAAGAGTTTTTGTTTTCATGGGGTGTAATTATAAAGACTTACTGTATTAGACATTAAAATGTAATTTTAAAAAATATTTATTTTTAATTCATTTTAAATTGATGTTAATAAACCCATTACATGTCAATATAACTTTTACAATGAAAATAACTATATATTTCCCAACAAAATAGTGTAGGATAGCATTGTTTTATAGATTTTTGTAAATCTCTTTAATTTCCAGCTTCATACAAGGCAATGGGATTTCTCATATCTATCTCTGACTTCAGTCTGTTATGATTTGTTATTTTGATAGAAATATATCAAGGCAATCCTACTTAACACAGACAAATAGAAAAAAATAATTCAATAGGCAAATAACATTTTAATATTATTTTTAAAAGAATCTTGACCTTGAACACCTCCTGACACGATCTCTGGGATGCTCAGAGATCTGCATGCCAAACTTTAAGAACTGCTACTCTGAAGGAAATGATGCTCCTTTGCCTATATTGCTTTGGAACCAGATGTTTGGAAAATACTTAGTGACTGTCATGTACAATTCATTCTATATACATTAGTACAGTAATATGAGGATCATAGATATTTTAAGTACCTTGTAGGCAAGTACTATGAAATTAAAATAACTAGTTTTAAATATAAATTTTATTTCCTCCTAAATATGTGATTTATAGTCATAAAACAGTTTGTAATAATTTCAGATCCTCTTTGTTTCTTCTCTTCCCTCAGGTATTTTTGTGTAACTTGTGTAGGGGAGAAAAAAGAAATATCACTTGTCACCCTCTTGTCAACTTTTATGGACTTTTTAGAGTCTCATCTTGTTATGAGGGTAGTAATTTGAATATGTCAGCTTGCTACCCCCACCTCAATTGTGGGGAAGAGGAGGGTGGAGTGAGCAGAATTATAGAAGAAAGAAAAAGCACAAAAGGAATTGCATAAAAATTGAATGGTATTGTTCATATTTATTTTCTTTTTGAGGTTGTGGTTTGAAGCATCATTGTTCCAGGAACATGATCAAATAGCTACTCATCAAGAAACTCATTGCTTTAGTGCCTGTTGGCACAATCAGAGGTGCACTGGACTCAAACACATACACAATGGAATCCTACTCATCTTGTCCTCTGGTCAGACTACACAGGGACAGCATAGTTGTCTACAATTTCAGTTCTGCAATAGTGGAGGATGAAGGGAATAAGTGGGAGTTTAGTGAATGAGAAGAAGAAACTTGGACATACAGGACTGAGTGCTAACTTACTCTTCTTTCTCCTACCCTAAATAAAAAGTAACAGTTCTATAACTGTTTCTATAAATGACTGCCTCAGTTTCCTCACCTGTAAAATTTCACAATGTCTTGCAAGAATCAAATAAGATGCCATCTGTAATGCATTTAGCACAGTGCCTGGTACTCAGTAGGCACTTAATAAATGCTTGTTCCCTCCTCTACTAAAATATGTTCCATAACAGGTAACTTAATTTTACTGAAAATAATTCACTTTAAACATCATTTTAAAGTTATTTTCTTATCTAGATTATTTTGCTTCTATAGACTCTAACATCTTTGCTAATGTTTTCTCCATCCTCATTTAGAACTTGACTTTTCTCTTATGACTATATTAATTCGAATTCTTAAAGTTGTCTTTAAGTGTTGTCATATTTATCTTAGCATACATGTTCTTGAGACTGTGAACTCATCAAAAGTAGGTGCTTTTACTCCATTTCTGTACATTTTTCTACTTTTTTTTCATTTTTTCTAATAATGTTAATTGGCTAGATTAGAAAAGAAACTACTAAACACTGAGCAAAGCCAAACAAAAGCGATTTCTCATGGATCCCTAGTTGAAAAAATTCTGTCCCAGAACCCACATGGGCCAAGCAGTCTAAAAACTAATTGAATCCTTCATACCAGATCACTCCAGCCCTTCCTTTCCTCATTCCCTGAAGCTATATGGATGCAAGTGTATCTGTATAAACCATACCAACACCATCATTTATAACTGGTGGTAAAACTTTATTATTCAAGTTTAGATGTAACAGACATCTTTGCTGCCTGAAGATTGTTTGCATAAGAAATACACCAAGAACATGTTGTGAGTAGAAATGAACATGCACTATGAAAACCAAAATAAAATAAAATAAAAATAAAAATAAAATAAAATAAAATAAAAAATTCCATGTGTTGTAAGGACAGAACAATAATAGCCAACATTCTAAAGTTCAAATCAGGACTACAAATTGAATTTTTTTTCTTAGCAACATGAAATCATTCCATATGAAAGACATTTCTGCTGGTGAATATTGCTGCAAGGTAAATTTACATTGGCATTTTGAGATGTTTCCCACCCCATCCCACCCCACCCCCACCCAATCATCTATGTTGTTGTCAAAACAGTCCATGTTAAGCAATTTGGCATAGTATTACTATCAGTGTTAGTTGCCTTGTTGGTAGCCATTAAAACCATGATTTTTATCAGCCTTGTAATAGTTTTGCCTTTCCACAGTCTTCACTATAGACTGTATAATGAGAATATTTACAGCTCATCTACAAAAGAAAAAAAAAAAAAGCAAAGACAAAAAATAAAACAACAATCCTAACCTTTTCTGGTCCTTGGGAGCTAAGGATTTAAAGAAGCTCCTTAGCTACATAATACTACTTGGCACTTGTACTGTGTCTTGCAGCCAAGGACCTCAAAGTGCTTTCCAAATAAGTACTACATTATTACTATTATTAATAATGTATTTTATTTATTTATCTTTCCCATTGTACAGTGAAAGAACCTGAGGCACAAAGAGGTTGCAAGTGACTTACATGACTTAGGTCATGTAATGGAGGTGGAGTGAAAGAGACGGGGAAAAGAAGGAAAGCCAGAATCTGGATTTTTGAATGACAAAAGCTTATATTCTCCAAAGAATGTCAAAAAAAAGAATCCCACAATAAAATGATTTTTTTTTCTTTTCTCTGGGAGTAGAACACAATATGAAATAGGCAATTCTACCTTTCTTTTCTAGAGTGGAACCCATGAGCATATGTAATCCAGTTGTCATATGTGGGCTGATGTTGAATTTCCCGTTTCCTTTATCATCAACTGGAAGGAATTCTGGCCTAGAAGTTGCCAGAACTCTTTACTACTATGAATATTCATGCAACTTTCCCTGGATGATTTCTCATTGCTATGATTGGTATCAGGATCACATGTATCAAACATCCATGAAATAGCAATAGAAAAGCAAAAAGTAAGTCCCTTTTGGAGGCAGGAATCATACCTTCTGGTCAAAGTATTCATTGGGAAAAATAACACTGGACTTCCAGAGGACTCATACTTTGTTTTTCAACCTTTCCTCATGTACAGTTGCATAATTGTACCTACCTTTTATTAACATATTGGCATAATGTTCAGGTTGAGGTTTAGGTACTGTTCTCATCTGATCCATGGCAGTCAGCAAGTTTTTACCCATCTTGCTGACCAAAGGCATCTTTAGTTTTCAATGGGGACTTCACTCAATGATAGGTAGAAATTGCAATATCAAATCTTTAGGTCAGAGGCTGGGTTATAAGATACAAATGACCAGCAGCCCTGCTTTGGTATTCCAACTTTCATAGTCCCCAAAGGTGGCAAACATCTCACCTCCTAGAAGTAATTTAATGTTCACTGACTTAGCAAGCAAGCAGTTCAGAGGTGTCAAGACAGGTTACCTTGTGATACTTTGCAGCCACACAGCAAGAGGCTAATAATTCCTTTATTTTATAGCAGTATTGATAATCTTCAATTAACTAAGAAAAATGTATTTTCCTCAGGCATTTAAAATATATACATATTTAATATTTTTGGAGCTGTAATTGCATTGGATCATAATAGATTATGTGCAGATGTGCAATCATTAACATAATGTGCTACCACAGGCTTCAACAAAGAGCTGTTAAGAGTAATATTTTTTTTTCCTTTTCATTAATATAACCTTAGAAAAGAATCCCCATGCTTGTTTTCTAAAATCTACCTTCACTAAAAGAGAACAGTTGAGAACGAAACATCACTATCTTAAGAGTAGACTTTTTAGAACATCTCAATATGTCATGTAGAGAAGACTGGGCACACTATATTTCCCTCATTTGTATAACATAGTGATCATGTCAACATGTAGAGTACTATCCTTTTCTTGGACACTTACAGGTGCGTATCTCTTAAAACTCAATCTTCAGAAGTGTGCTGGCTGTAAACTATTTTTCCATCCCAAACAACAGTCAAAGTGTGGGTTTATGTATGAGACAGAAGGATAAAAAAGAGGACAAAAGGAGAGAAACGGTCAGAACTGGTCCACATCAGGTTTGATAAGAATCATTATTCAGGATATGCAGTTATTGAATATTCAGGACATACTAACAAAAGGTACTCTGCATAGGAATGTCCTTTGCCAATGGGGGCAAAAATCACTAAAAGAGCACCTTGGGATACTGAGAAGAAAGCCCTGTTTCAAAACTGACCATGAGGACCTTAAACCAGGGTGAGTTTATTCTAAAAGCTAAGAACAAACAAACAAATAAAAACCTCACCACTGTTAATCTTACTGTTTCCTAAGAGACGGGACGAAGAGGCAGTCTAGATTTTGACAAATAAAGGGGGAAAAGGGGTCACTTTTAGTGTCACCTTATATGAAGAATTTAAAAAAATGAAAAAAAATCCTTTTCGATATCCCACCCACCATCCATAAGCAACAAGAAAAATAAGAATGAATGAGGTGTGTGGAAGAAGATTCATCAAAGCAATGCTAACTAAGAAGTATGCAGAAAAAAGACTGAAGATAAATATGCCCAAGTATAGTTGTTGTTTTTTGTTTTTTTTGTTTTTTTAAACATCTTCCATGTGTTGGTCTTAGCTGCTGTATCTGTTGTGAGGGAGGAAAAAGGGATGGCAAGGAAGGCATGCACACCTATATTGAGCAGCCTACTTGTGTCTAACACACTAAAGAAATTATTTCAGGAATAATTCCTTCCAAGTGAAAATGTTATACTTATAATACTGCCCCAGTGAGTGAAAACTTCTGGCATTGAGCTGGGTATGAGCTGTCCACACACTGTTGCTTGTAGGCTGTTAAAATTATGCATGGCTTTTTATTATTTTCCTTAGAAAACTTTGAACAAATTTTTGTTTGTTGGTTAGGACAGACACCTCTCCTCTGATATCCCTCAATTTTGTTGGTCTAGTTTTGAGACATGGGTATCAACATTCTATCAGAAAGAAAATGATATGCTATCGTTTGAGTACAAGTGCTAATTATGCCACTTTTTCCTTTCACTTATGAGAATATTAGAGCTACGCGAGATGTAAGTGAGATCAGAATAGGACCCTTCACAATGAAACTCAAGCAGAGGACTTAGTCCTGATTTTTTTTTTAAACATTAAAAAAATGCAAAGATGGAAATGACAACATAATATTGGATAGACATTTTAAATCCATTTACTGCAACATTCACGAACCAGTTGAGCAATCTTGGCCATCCAACTTGAAGAGATTAAGACCCTGCACTGTGGAAAAAGAAAGGAACCCAAACAAGAAGAAAAAAGCAACTGCATAATATTGTAAAAATGGAACGCGATGCTACTACAGAATGCAATAAAAACATGGGTGCCGAGTAGTCCAATGGCACTTATCAAAATAATTTCTGAAATGTTTCATTTGAAACAGACAAAGCAATAAAAAGAGAATATATGTTTATCATTTTAAGCATAACAATGTGAGTTAAGAGCTTAAGAATTTAAAAAAAATGTACTTGGAATGAATAGTGCTACCCTTTTTTTTCCTAAGTAGGCATAAAAATATTTTCATTTCCTTCTTATTTTCCATACCATTATGTCAAGAAATTTCATTCATTTCATGTTACCGTTTACAACTTTAATGCACACACACACACAAAAAGAAGATATCTACTGCAATAGAAAGAGTTGCTTCATTACCTTGTTTGCTACATTTGCAAATGTAAACAGCGAGGCAGAGCCAGAACTGACTCTAATGCATGATGGAATATCTTTGTTGCATACGTACACTGTAGAAAATAATTATTCAATATGTCAGGCACCATTATTTGAAATGTAATACATTAATATTTACTAGAAAAATAAGTTTTTTTTCTATTTGTTCTCCCAACTTCTTTAATGAAATAAGTTAATCTGACAGTGCATCCAGTAGCTTGTAATATCTTCTACATCTCCGTGGCAAAATAATAATAATAACAATAATAATAAACTACTGGTTGGGACAATATAATGCAAATTATTAAAGTCAGTCCTTGTACATCCTTGTAGCAAGCATTGAGGAATCGTCTAACAGCACCTTTAACCAATTATTTAATGTTCAGTTATTGAGCCCTATTTCCCTGAGCAGTTATGCTGAGGAGCTTTCCCTTCATGGATAGTTTTACAAAGCTTTAAGTATTAAAAGTACTATGAGGACACACTTCTAAGAATTCTATTTAATGCTATTTAGCTAAACCTGGAAGAAGTCTACTGAAGGGATTGACCAGTACATATACCAACTGTCAGTCTGTGGTAAAAGTAACCTTAGACTCTGCCTGACCACAAAGTTTTGAAAGTATATTTAACCAGAAAAAAAAATAAATAAATACAGCAGGTTACCCTGTGGAGATAATGTTCTCTATAAACCAGGCCCACAATCTGATCTTATTATTCAACTAGCTGTTTGAACTGAAGGGATTCCTTTCATTATATTGTGCCAGCTGGGGTTAGTGACCAAGTAGTGTCTGAGAAAAAAAAACTGGTTCTTCACCCAAGAAAAGAAAGGCCAAGGTGAAATCACTATGTAAGCTTTAAGGACAGTGTTTATAACAATGCATACACCTGAGCCCAACTTAGCCCAAATTACAAACTAAATGACTGGTGAGCATTGGGACATAGCTGAAGACGTTTTGCTACCATCTTTATTTTTCCTTGCTCCTTTCTCCTCACAAAATCTTAACCCCAACTTGCATTTCTGTGTTCATATAAGCAATTTTGCCAAAGAGGGTAATTAGGGTACTTGTCCACTATTCAACTTTTGCCATTCTTTTAGCTGCCCTGAAGAAAAGAAGAGCTCTGAGAATCTTTTTCATCTCTTTTTTTATGCGCAGGATTTCATGTTATAGTAAAAAAAAAAATTAGGCCACTACTTCTGAGTTTCTCAACAAGTAATCAGGTCAGTCCCTTATATCACCATTTTATATATACATATGTATGTATATAGTCACATACATTGCATACATGCATATAGATATATTTTGTTCATTCTGAACAACCAAAATAACTGAGGTCTAAAGGTATTTCTTAGGGATATATGCCATGGTACACTTTATTCAAGATAGTTTTGATTTATCAGGTTCCAAATGTTAATTGCTACCATCTTCCTTTCCCATTGACCACTATTCATTTCACTTTTGACTCTTGGTAACCCACACATCAAAAGAAAAGAAGGAAAAAAAAAAGGTAAATAATGAGAGATTTTATACTGGATAAGGTAGGATCTATGAAGTGTTTTTATAGGTCTTCATAAGACATTACAAGCTATTGAATTCCCATCAAGAAAACCTATTTCTATTTAATTGTGCTAAGTGCTAAGGTTTTACTCTTTAGGTTTTCCATTTTTTTCGGCTTGTGCATTGTTCCTATGTAGGCCCCTCTGGATGTGAGTGGTGAAGTCATACTTGTCCGTGCAAAGATGCTGGCATATGCTGCACTGGAAAGGTCCACTGTCACCATGGCAACTCATATGCAAAGCATACATCACTTCATCCAGAAAGACAATGCCACAGTGCACACATTTTGTTGAAAGTTCATCTTGAGTACTTCTATCAACTTTCTCTGTTTTTACTACATTCAAGGGACCTTCATTTTTAACATTTGATGGAGCCTTAGTTTTTTCCTTAGAGGCACCATTTGCAGTTGGCCCAGGTCTGGAATGCTTGATCGCCAAATCTAGAGGAATGTCATTGTCTGATCCAACAGCTGAAAAATGAGGAGGCAGATTAAAGGTGGGATAAGGCACATAGTTTTGGCAAGGGTTTGGTAGGCCAGGCACATGACTCAAGTAGTGCGGATTCCCAGGAACTGACAGCTTATATTTACTCCAGAATCGCAGCCAATCTGCTTCACTCTGGAAGTCATTGTGTACAAATGGAAGTCCAAAAAGTGGGTACTGATACTTTTCAATAGGGCTTCCTGGTGGTGAATAATTTGGGTGTTTTGCAGGTCTCATGTATTTTTCTATTGGACTGCCTCTCTCAGAACTTCCTTTCCCTTCTGATACTGATGAACTATTTCCTGGGTCTCCAGTACTTTCCTGAGGACTTTTTATCTGAATGTGCAAAGGTTGCATCCTTTTGTGAATATCCAGAGTTTGGCTGACCAATATTGGCTGCTGAGCAGAATGGCTTTTAGTCAATGAACCCTGGGCCTCATATTTACTCAGGCTGGGGAGCTGAATTTCTCTCTGGTGACCTTCAGTTAAATGATCCTCTGACCTCCTCTCTAACGGGCTTCCATTGACTTGCTCCTCACCGCTACCCCTCTGCTGTTTGTTTAGCTGATCAACCTGAAGTGCCTCTGGGTTAAGGCGCTTTCTCGTCCGTCTCCTAATGATCTGCTCACCATTGTTCTGTTTGATGATGTTTAAAGGCCTGGGAGTCTGCATAGAAGACATGAGTAATACACAAAAGAAAAAAAATATATTAAAATACAGTGGCAATTTTTGTACAAATATAAACTACACATGGGTAAAGAGCAACATTTATCATGGTAAAAAAGATTTACAAACTTGTCTTCCTTTGACTAAAAGTAGGGTCAGCTAAAAAAAAAACCTGAGATAAACTCTTAATCTAATTAAAACTTCAAACACTGCTGAATCAATGAGTAAATTGTAAGTTTATTTTAAAATGATATTTATGAACTCAATAGTTTTTTTTTTCCAGATTAAGTCATTTAGTAATAAAAAAAGAAGCTGGGTAGAAAATTACTTGTAAATGATGATTTGGTGACATATTTCTCACCTTCAGTTTTAGGCTGAGACATGGGAAGCTAGGTGATTACTTTTGAAACATTTTTGGTACCTACAAATTCACATAATTTTAAAATTTAAACATGAAAATGTTTAATAACAATAGACACAACAAAACCCAAAGTCAGCAGAGTTAGAAAATAAAACACTTATATAGGAGATCAAAACACATTCAGTGTTTCTGTTTTAGACCACCAAAACGTCTATCATCTCTCTTTTTTTCTTCTCATGTTATTTTAATGTTTTAAAATCATTTAAGTGATGTTATATTTTGACATGTGAATGTTTATTTTGTATTATAGTTCCAAATCAAGAATAAAGGATACTGAAATCAATTCAGTATAAAGTAAAAGATGGCATAACTATATCAGAATGTGCAATATTAAGTAAGCTATGAAGCAGAGACAATATCATGAATTATTGATAAGAAAATTATTATAGATGTTATGCTTTCAAGCACAAAGATATCAAACCGTTATTTTGAATTCATCATTACCATTACCCAACTGGTATTATTCTTTAAAAAATCAGTTCAATAAACATTTAGTAAGCACCTATTATGTGGAACAACACAAATAACTTTAATTTTTATGATTTCATTTTATTATCACAACCTCCTCAAAAGCTAAATAAGGCTAGATAGTATTCCCATTTTTACAGGTGGCAAGATGAAGGCACAGAGAAGTTAACTTAAGGTAATGTGAGTACTAGAATAAATTGAACCATTCCCTGGATTCTCAGTCTATGCTCTTCAAAGTAGATTTTGGTAGCATGGGCATTCTACATGTTATAAAATTGTCAAAATAGATTGTCAAGAAATAAGCAAATGAATAAATACTAGACTTAATTCATTTTAGATTTGCTCAAAATATCTGTTCTTCCTCTCTATTCTATAATTCTATCACTTAGCACATATATTGAATGCTTGGTATCCATGTACACTTTCAGTAGGTATTCAGAGTATGTGAACAAAGTCCATGGATGGCAATATAATCGATTTTCTAAATATTTTAGAGGCCCAATCTTTGTCTGAGGTTATGAAGTTGGTATAACTTATTTTTCTTACATTAAGAATGTGTTAACTATGCCTAATAGCTTAGGTTGAAAATTCATAAATGCAATTTAATTTAAAAAAAAGAACTCTTCAGTTCAGGCTAATCCAGGGAAACAATTTCAAATGAAGAGTTTTTGATTTCCATTTAGAAAGCTTTTCAGATCATCAACAAATCATTGACTAACCCTAAAAATGCTTTAGCTTATATTTAAGGTTTCCTTTAAATAAATTTTTTAAAAAAGAAAGCACTTTTGAAGTGTTTTCACTGATGTCATAAAAGTGTCTTGTAGGAAAAGAGAACTTTGTAACCGTACTCTTCTGGTTTTCATAGAAGAAGAAAACTTTGAGAACATTTAGTCCAACATTCTCATTTTACAAATGAGAAAACATATCCAGGGAGGTTAGCGAACGTTTCCAAAAGCAGAGTGACTGGCATATAGTAGGCATTTAATAAATGTGTATTAACTGTCCAACTGACATTTATTTAAAACAACATGAAGATATTTAAGACAATAAAGTTATAAAATGAAAAGCCTCCTCCTGTTGGTTAAGTAGTGTACATTAACAGTGTAATGGAAATTCTGTACCATTGTTATCAAGCTACTCTTCATCCTTAATCTTTTCCTTACATTTCTTCTAGCTTCTAATATTACCTGAAAACCACATCTCTGTACATTCTACAACACTGTTAGTGCATTCACTGGTGATCATTCTTTTTAAATATTTCTCCCCACTGCCAGGTATGGACAATTGTTCTCTCAATAACCAATCCTATGACTAAACCTCTTTCTCCTGGATTCTTTCTGTTGTCTTCTACAACCTCTTGGCTACTCTCCAACATTTTCCCATGATTGTGGTACCTTGTTTAGGCTTTCTCTACACTGTGTCTTCTGCCATCATCCTTGATGGGCTTGGATATCTGCCCTGATGATCCATTTAAAATCCTGCCCTCATGAATCTTTGAACTTTTTAACCCTATGACTTCCATTTCCATTTTACATATGCAACCCACCAGAGCAGGTTAAAAGGACAATCATCAAAAGCCTAAAATTCTTAACTCTAAAATTCTGCATTTTGATTCCTGGCTTCTATTCTTTCCTACCTTGCATGCTTATTTATTCTTCCATTATCTTTTCTCACAATCACAATGACCTTTTATAGCTTTATATTTTCCGTATCAACATGATTCTGTCCTCCTGTCCCGTCTATTTTGCTTTTGCAATACTCCATGCCTAAAAAAGATTCTTCCCACTTCATCTCTATAAATTCCATCTCTTTTTCCATTCCAAATCATGAGCCAACCCTTCTATAAAGACTTCTGAGATGCCCTATCCCATATGAAAATGGCTTTCCCAATAAAATTTCTTCTGGCATTTGGTCTGAATTATAGCATAGTGCTTGGCACATAAGGGATACTTAATAATTACCTGTAGGTCGGTTGCTTTATCATCCTCTCTTTTGTATCATTATTATTTTTCTACTTGTCCTTTTCACTATTATACTCTTTTAAGAAAAACATGGCTCATTTCTTACCTAGTACTTAGTATCCCTGTACATAGTATAATGCTTAGAACATAGTATGCATTTAATAGGAATGTTTAACTGAATTGTATTTGAATAGTTAACAACATGTGGGGCATGTATGTTATTTAATCTTTATCAAGGAATATGTATTTTTTCTTTTTTTCCAAATTTGCTATAAATTGAGAGAACAGCATTTCAATATTTTGTCTCATTATGTGCATGAGGCCATGAGAGAGGGTGTGTGTGTGTGTGTGTGTGTGTGTGTGTGTGTGTAGAGAGAGAGTTGAAGCCTTCATTATATCAGATCGTTTAAATTATCATGACCTGATAGAGCAGAAGCTTAATTAAATTCCTGGCCTATGATTGGCCAAAGTTCAGTTAAAATCATTAATGTCAGTGATCATTAAGTTGAAGCTTATTACTATGCTTGAATGGTGCAATTAAAAAAAAACACAGTTGGAAAGTGGTGTAGGAAAGGAGAGAAAACAATCTTTTTACAAGCTAAACAGTTATGAGAAAAATGTTTACAAGTTGTTGGCACTGGAAATTTATATAGGTGAAAAATGCTTCCCATGGTCTATTTATGAAAATGGTTTGTTTGAAATCATCTTCTCTATAGATGTGAAAAATTAACTGAGCAGGACTGAGAGCAAAGATAGTGCTCCAAAAGTTATCAGAGCAAATGATGGAGGTAAGGGAAAGAATACTAGCACGGGAAGAAAAGATTCAAAGACTCAAGCGATTGTTGAGTACTCTCTCAAGTATTAAGAGAACTGTCATGTGGGAGAAGGGTTAGGGTTCTTCTATAATGTTCTAGGAAACACAACTAGAACCGGTAGGTAGAAGCTGACCATGTTTTCTTTTAATATAAGAAAGAATTTCTCTAATTATTGGAACTCTCCAGAAAAGAAATAGAGCATTTCATTAACCATTTTCTGTATCTGTAATTGTATTTTTTTTTTGTATTTGTATTCCCATGACCTGCACAGTTCCTGGCACATAGTTTCTCACACACACACACACACACACACACACACACACACACACACACACACACACAAATATACATATGTGAGCGTGTATTGATGTAGTGACTTTTTCATTTGATGGGGCTGTTAAAAAAAAATAGTTATCCTCTCTGCCAGGTATTTATACTTCAAGTAGGAGTCAGACTCTCTGACCTTTGAGGTTTCTATGATTCTACTAAATGAATATTTTTTCCTGATATTCCAAAGACAAGATTTCATTATCAGAGGAATTGTCCAAAATAAAAATGTGCTTGAATAAGTAATTTGAATATTTAGAATGGAAGAATTTGGTTTTCTTTTTGTAATTAGTCAAATTATTATTACTGCAAGTTAGAAAATCTTATTACATGGCATGGTGCATGGAAAATTGGCTGACTTGAAATCAATTTAACCCAGGTTCAAGTCTTTACTACTCGTTAGCTGTGCGAATCACTTTACTTGTTTGGGTCTCAACAATGTGTTTATCTGTAAAAAGGGTCAGTGATATGCACATTATCAATCGCATAGTAATTTTGATGATCAAGAGATGATAAGCTTTTTTGTAACAGTAAAGTGCTATGAAAATGTTAAATATCACCATCATCCAATACCAGTCCTTTTATTCGTAGATTTATAGAGAATATGGAAAGGAACATAGAGGCCATCTAGGCCAACTGCCTAGGAAATGAATCCAGGTCTTATCGATGCAAACCCAGTGGTGCTCTTTACTCTCCATGAAATGTCAGTAAATGAAATATTACCCTTGTTGATTCCATCACAGTTAACATCACAGAACTCAACACACTTTTCTTTAACCTAATCTTCTGTGTATCAGTTGGTGATACATGATCTAGCCCCCCAAAATAAAATTTAGGAGTCAAAGGCATCATTTTACAAGAAGAAATGCTCCTGGAAATGTTCTTCTCACGAAATGCTTTCCCCTTAAATAACCCTTTGGCATTTCTGAAGACAAAAGGAAGACCAAAAAACTTGAGTACTGTATCTATTCTCCCACTGAACCCACAAGATATACACAGTGGGTAAAATCCTCAGCTTTGAATTTTTCATACAAAATGTTTTTTTAATATCCTTTTACAGAGTCCTTCTTCTAACACGAATAAATTTCAATGAATCCTGAGAGCGTTTGGTAAGCCATACGCCAAGTGGAATTCTCTGAAATAGTTTTTCTTGTTTTATATTAAAATAATTAAACAAAGCACTTATGATTTTCCTTTAGCATCTTAGCCTGCTTCCTAATGAATTATATGTGATCTCAAAGTGACCATATTGAAAAATCCTGCTAGGAAATTAACTGAAGGCCAGTATTAATCACACAAGCAAGCTCATACCATAGCTACCCAGCTTCAGTCTTGCTATATAAATCTTTTCTTGAAACAAACTAGTAAGTTCTTCCTACCGAGTGGAGCTTCTGGTAGAGGCCACACGCGTTGCATACGTAGCCGCCATTGGCATTCTTTCTCCAGAGAGAGGTCTTTGTGGTCAGGCAATTGGCACAGAAAACGCCCGAGCCTCTACGTCTCTGAAATGAAAAAAAAAAAACATGCACAGGTCAGAGGTGAATCACATGTTCAGGGGAGAAAGAACAAATCAGCCAGAGAGTTTTGTCTCTGGACTAGCAACAATGACAGTATAAAACCACACTGCCATAATGAGGTCAGGTTCAATTGTGTCTAATAGGCTCCACTGATTTTCAATATAATTAACCCTACAGTGATGGATGAGGTGTGTGTAACACCAAAGGCTTTTCACAGACACAGCTCTAACTTTTTGAACTTTGGGGTTTGTGCCTTTAATGATGACTGCTAAATGCTGTGCTCTGAAATATACCTTTGAAAAGCGTCAAAGCAAAACCTGACAGACATAACATTGCAAATATGTGTGATGTAATTTGGAAAAGGCAGCAGGACTGCCATGTTGGTTCTACAATGTGGTCAGTTGGGAGCAAATGTAGAAAATGAACCATTTAAAATTAATTCTAGTCCCTTTCTTTGCAGCTTTCTTGTAACACAGGTTATTAACAGAAGTCAGGACAATCAATTCCAGTCTTTCTTTTACAACTGTAAAATCTTCAAGAGAATACTGTGTATTTCCCACAACTCTTAGGGAAGGAGTATTGACCTCTGCCAAACCAATGAGAAGTACAGTATTACTGATGAGACCTCTTATGAACTTAATCCTAAAGCCAGGCAACATTGTCCCCAGAAGTGTTATTTATTTATTTTTCTGCACTCAGCAAGGAAATCATGGTTTTTAAATTCAAATTTATTTTAGTCAACTGGTAATGCCTTCATCAGCTTCAATAACAATCTCAGGATATTTAGTGGGAGATGCATTTATAAGTATTGCTTATGACATTCTTCCTAACAAATAATAATTTCATTAACCTCATTTAAACAAAAGCCAGGCTATGTTTGTAGGCACAAATACTAACAGACAGGAAAATAGCATTTTCTTGCTTAAAAAAAAAAAAAGCCTGAATTGCAACTCAGCTCTACTTTCTCTTAGTAAATATCTTAATGAAAAAACCCACATCTTAGATAAGGGGTGGGGGGAGTCTCTATGGAAGCCAATTTTAGTAGAAATTAAGAATGACTAACATGATAAGTCCAAATTTCAGAGTTTCATAAAATTTGAGAAATTTATTTAACTTTAGTCCATACTGTAGAAGACTGGTATCACTGCCAAAAAAATACAATGGTTATAATTGTACTCTGATACATTTCAAATGGAAAGCTTACTGCAGACATAATTTTGGCTTCGAGACTGGAACACTTTCTTGGCATTGAAAGGGCATTTGATTCATCGGGTGTTTCACAATGTATCACTAAAAAGACCTGGTGAGCAGCCAGTTCCCTATAGGGTAATTTTTCCATCCAGATGCAAGTGCTATCAGAGGCCCTCGTCAGCTAAACTAATTATGATCTTGCATTTGCTGATGCCTGCTCACTCTAACATTCGACATCCTCCATTAATCATCAATACAAGGAAAATGAATGAAACGTAAAGAAATCAGGGTCGGTAAGCTGCATGGCCATAAAAATCTGAAATGAGTGCAATAATTTAACAAGATTGGGGAAATGTTTTTAGTGAGCACAAAGTCAGGCGAACAATTGCCCTTTTAAACCAAGAACACGATTTCATTAGTACAGCAGGTTATGCTACTTTGGGTGATATAATAAAACTTAGATAGTCATCAGTATAATCTCTTGCTTCTTTCCTCTTTCTCCCCACCCTGGAGTCAGAAGGAAGAATGCCTTGCATTTCTCTAAATCTTGATAGCCAGACCACATCGTGTATGTCAGCCTGCAGCAAGTTCTGAACTTGATGCCTTTTTTGAATGGAAACTACCACAAAATATGAAAAGCTCTCTCCCTGATATCTATTGGTTCCTAGGACTTGTGTTTATCAAAACTACTTGGCTTCCCCCATTACACAAAGAAATACTAGGGAGTGTCTGGCTAGGTTATCATCATGAAACTCCCCTAGGTTGTAGAAGTTTTTTTTTTTTTCTTTCCTAGAGCTTAATAACTGCATTGGCAAATAAACACCATTTTGATCCACATAAAGGCAATGGAAACGTCTATTTGGAAACTAATACATATATGGCTGAGGCTCAAATTTGATTGTGGAACCATTTATTCCTACTTCCCTGATGCCCTGGGTGCCTGCCACAACATGCCAAAGTGGGTGTAATCCTAATTTGAATGAATGTTCCGACTCTCACAAACCGTATACTTGATTTTTTTGCAAAGGAGCTAATCTTTTTATGGTTAAAATAAATACTCTGAAAATTGCAGTGTATATGCATATGTATATGTACATATATACATATGTGTATATATATATACACATATGTATATATGTACATATACATACAAACTTCACTATTTGTATTTCTGAGCAATTTTGTGTGAATAGAATGTTTGTACATCAAATTCCATTTTTATTTCCCTAAGGAAGATAGCTTGACATTGAAGGAAATCCTATCATGAATGCTTTCATAAAGTGAAGAAAAATTTTATAAGAGAACTTAGTCTCCCCTCCCTTCCCTCATATATCTTTTTGGTTGATCTTCATATATCAGATTTGCTTAAAGTGGGACACAGCTATTGCTGTTACTACCACAGAGTACTTTTTTTCTTTCACTCCTACTGCCTTATTAAGTGTGAGAATAGAGAGTGGAAGATAATAGAATAGACTGGTCACACACACATTGCAATAGGACTATGTTTATTTTTGGTACAGGGGCATAGAGTAGGAAAAAGTACAAATATTTTTCTTCTAAAAATCATCTCCCATGTGACCACATCTGGAAACTACTATAAGTAGTAAAAGAACTATTCTTCTCCTTTTGGAAGATTCAAGAGTGCTGAACTGGAGGATAGATAGAAGAGGCCAAAATACTGTATAATAGTAACATACACATATAATCTAGATGGTTTCCAAGATGTTTTAAATAATAATTATTATGATGATGATTATTATCATCCCATTTTACAGATGAAGAAATGGAGGCTTATAGAAATTAAGTGGTTTGAACTTGGCAAACAAACAGTAAGTGTCAGAAGTGGAATTTGAATCCAGGTCTTTATGATTCCAAGTTCAGAACTCTAGTCACTCCACCTTGTTGCAGTATTGTCACAAGAGATATACTTGGTTGTTCTAGGAAGCACACCAATTCACTATCCCGCAATTGAGGACCATGGAATATGAAGGAACCTCTCTAGACAAAAGTAAAGATTTTCTAAAAGTAAAATGGATAAAAGTCTCAAATGGATAAGAATGAGAATAATGTCCCTTTTCATAATATTGATCATGTGCCATTTGAAATATTATGACTTTTCAAAGAATGCTGTGACAGCTCAAAAGATTTCCTTCAAGATTTAGCCAAAGTCCCATCTTTAGCAAGAAGTCTGTCCCAGTTCCCCTTCACCTTAGTGTCTTACACCTGAAACTAACCCCCTTCCAATTAATCCTGTATATGTACATATATATGTATATCATATACATATGTGAATATATAGGTATGTAATTATATATGTAGATATGTAATTACATATTTCTATATATAATTGTGTATTATTGTTTGCATGCTCCCTTGTTAGACTGAGAGCTTTTGTTTGTTTTTCGTTTTGCCTTTCTTTGCATCCCTAGTGCTTACTGTGATGTCCTGGCACATAGCAAATGTTTAAAAAATGCTAGCTGACTGACAGATTTGGAGGGTCATTCCAAGATTCATAAGGCTGCCTGTGCTCTGGGCACAGTGCTTGGGACATAATAGGTATTTAATAAATGCTTCCTGATTGATATTCCTTTTCTAGAAACTTTTGAATTCCATGCTTGTTTTTCCATTTTTTTTCCTCCCTGATAAATCTTTAGCATCCCACTACCTGTGATGTCAGAAGTTAGAAGCCAATAGAGTTTACTGATTCAACAAGGACCTACCTTAGTCCTATAAAAAAAAACTTCCCTAGTTGCCTAGATGTGAGAGAAATGAATGATCCAGATGACCCATACATCAATTAAGAAAGGAAAAGTGATTGTCTGAGAGAATATCCTCCTGATCAACACCCGAGGACCCCAATTCTTTTTCTTGCTAGAACGTTACAGCTACTTCAGTAGAGGTTACTGACCACCACTTGCAAATAAGAATCAAATTAATATTTTTCCCTGAATCCTTCTTCCCTTGCCCTATTCTCCATGTCCTTGTTCCTGGGTTTTTTCATTATAGGTCCTGTGCCTCCTTTTTCTTTCCTTCACCCATTGCATGTGTTAAAATGTGCCCCAATAAAGGCTTATTGATTTGTGCCTTATTGGCATATATGACCTCTTGGTGAAAAACTATTGATCTGGTCTGGGACAAGGTTCCTAGTATATGAAGCTGTGATATTGAAGATAAAAGAGGCCAAAAGAGTGTGTTCTTATGTTCTTGGAACTTATCATTATTATTGTATTCTTTGCTTTTCATTGTTAATGACAGTGATTATCATTACTGCTGTGACTGTAACAACAACAACTACTATATTAAAATAACAACAATTACTACTACTACTACTTTTTAAACATATTGCTTCTTTCTTTAGGTAATAAGACCATTTAGGGAAGAAATTTTATAGCTACTACATTTCACTATGTTTCAAGCAGAAAATGCACAGCTGTGTCCTTGGTGGATTCTTAATAAGCACATTAATATTGGTTCCACATAAAACCAACTTTTGTGTTATTCTTAGTCACCTTATGTATCATTATTATTATTAAATTAAGAGGGCTTTTTGTATCTCTTCTGGTCACATGGATTTTGCATTAATTTTACTTGAACTGGGCAGAGCTGACTTGATCATTTTCCTGTAAATGAAATACAGAACACTAATTTTGTAGCCATAAGTGTTTTTACATAAATTTTCATTGCACTGTAGCCAGTATTGTTCAATTATTGTTATTTTTAAACAAATATTATTCTCTCTGTATTCATAAAAACATTCATCCCTTTCCGTGCCTCTCTCCCTCTCCCTGCACCCCCCCACGCTCTCTCACTCTCTCTCTCTCTCTCTCTCTCTCTCTCTCTCTCTCTCTCTCTCTCTCTCTCTCTCTCTCTCTGTCTCTCTGTCTCTCTGTCTCTCTGTCTCTCTCTCTCTCTCTCTCTCTCCCTTCCTCCCTCCCTCTTTCCCTCCCCCACCCTGTAGATTTGCAAATCCCTGCCCGTCTGCTCAAAAAAATCTTTCCACAGCAACACCTTAACTGCCTCCATGTTGGCTCAAAACCCCCTAAGGAGAATTCCAAGAGAACAGACAACTAAGAAAGATAAAAAATGTCCTTGAAGCAATTCTGTGAGATCCATTCACAAGTATCCACATTCTTCTTTCGAGCTGACAGAGACCTAACCATATTTTGTACCAATTCATGATTGAAGGAAGATATTTATTTCTCCATTCATACCCTATAAAAAGAAGAATGAAGTTCCACAGAAAGCCTATTTTTTATCACAGTTATTTTAATGGGAAAATTCTAAAAGAAAACTCCAATAAAGAAAGTTAAACTCTTCATCTTTTCAGGGTTGGACTTGTAATTTTTTAGGTTTCATATGGGATGCTTCTATTCTATTTCTGCTGCTCAATAATTTTGTGTAAGGAAGTCAGATTGACAATAGCAAAACTTAATTGGGCAGAATTTTGAGAAGAGTGATTCAACTTAAAATTATTTTTTGTGATAACTATTGAGAATTCTTCTGAACACTTTTCTTCTCTTCGTGTGTTGAGTGTGTCATTACTTGCTATGAATACTCAAAATACTAGTACTGTTAATGAATTATAGCAATCACCTATACCAGACTTTGGGCTACAGAAAATAATATCTACCAATGCTCCAAAATTAAAATAGTTTAACGTAATTTTAACTTCCTATGAAGCAGGCACAGAATTACCCTTCTGGCTTACCAAATATGACTTACCACTTGGGTACATATAGAATGACAGGGTCTTGGCTAAGTGACTTTCTGCTTTGGTAAGATGCAACAAACTCTGAGTGGACCCTTGGAACACCCCCAACACCCAACCCCTTGTCTTTGACAGGTACAGGAGAGTAGGGTACTAGATCAGTTAAAAAAGAAGAGAGTTTCTGGTTTATTGTCTTCCTTTGATTTTCCAAGTCAAGTGGTAAGTAATGCTTTTTGTTACTAAACATTTCATGAGGAGGCAAGGGGTTTAGTAGTATTCCTCCCCACCCCTCTCAGCTGCTTTTATATGTACCATAGATTCAATTAGGTGAACTTCCACCATGGTCCCAGTAATACCATTTCTACTTTGTCTTCCCTTTCCTGATTAAGCAACCAAACATAAATCTTGTGATGTACATATCTTGCTTTGGAGGTGAACTTTTGAATTTAAGAGGTTCTGGATCCATAGAGTGGAGTTGACTGGTAGCAAGGAGAGTTTCTTCATTGGGAGAAAATGGCTACCCTAAGAAGATATGTGCCAGGAGTTGTTTGGACAGTGCAGAATCACTCAAGGTGAAATGTGAGAATCCTAGTCAGTAGGCTCACAAACTCCTTTATGTTCTAATGAAATTTAAATATCAATCCCCTTACTTACACGTTAAGTTATAACATACACACCACACACACACACACACACACACACATATGTGAAAATAAGTTTGTTTTGTCAATGCTCTTTGTCAGTCTTTGTCTCTGTAGCATTTATTTTTTTTGTGTAGAAAATAAATATCTGTCCTATATCTGATTTATATTTTATATCAAGTATCTTTTCCAATCCCCACTTTGGGGAGACATACACAGAATTTAAAATCTAAGCCTTTATAAAGAGCCTTTTCTTAAGGGTTTCAGTACAACATAAAAAGCTAAAGAGTATGAGAGAATAAACCTTAAAACCCTCTCATTAGAGGCTAGGTTCTCTAGCACTGAAGCTCACATGGACCACATGCATAAAAACAGATGGGACTCTCAGTGGAAAGTGTGATAGCAGAGGATCTCCTAGTCTAGAACTGGTTCTTTTTGTTAGATGGAATAACAAAAGCAATTTTTTTTCCAGTTTTGAAAGGACCCCAAGTAGTTAAAAAAAAGTAAATAAGCATCTAATAAAACTATCTCTACTTATTTGCAATCATTAAAGAACATTACTTCTAGGGCATCACATCCAACATTATAGTTAAGAATCTTTTAATATTTCTAGGCCTAATTCTACCTTTTGGTCTTTGCTTCTTGGCTCTTTTAAAACACACAGGGCTGAAACTTGGCACATGGATTTGTAAACCTAGATGCAACTTTAAGTAAATAAGTAAGCAAGCAAACCAACAAAACCTTATTTAAATTGGTTCAATTGTTTACTATTTGGATATTGCCCAAAATGTAAAAATTCCCAGGTCTATGAATATGTCATGATGATCCCAAACCCCAAATTATTTGATTAAGAAAAACTGAATTTGGTTGATTTGGTCAGTCATTCAAATGGCTTAATATTTGAAGAACTAGACATTTACAATGTGGTATCTAACAGAGACATTTAAATTTTCCATTAGCAAATGAGCGTATGTAGAAATCTATCCTTTATAAGAGTTTTCAATGAATAAGAACCATACTGAAACCATGTAATTACATAACAAGCCCTGATATGTAGAGTATTTACTCACATTTTTTATGGTTTTATGTCTTGGCCATTTCAAATAGCGTCACTCTGAAATTTTATATACATGTTGTTAGCTTAGATGCCCAAATCTTTTTTTTAACTCTTTAAGCTATTTCTAGATTTATTCGAATGAATCAAATACTGTTTACAAACATGTTTGTATTGAACTACTCATACTATTGCAATGCTTTATGCATTTATCTACCCCCCAAACTGATGAACATTATACACTGGTCAGATGACCAAAGAACAGGGATGATTATTTAGGAAAATCATGTTCATTTGCAGTTGGGAATTCACATCAAATATTTTGACACCACAGTCTGTTCTAATCAATGATAATCAATGTAATTTGCAAGGGGGAGGGATAAGAAGTGGAAATAGAAGGGAAAATGAGGCCCATTTAGCCCAGGCCTTCAGTTTAAAGGGATCTCACTTTTAATAGATAAAGAACTTGGGCAAGATCTGATAGAGTAGAAAGAAGGCTGAATTTGGTATCAGAATATGTAGAATCAAATCCAGGTCTGCTCCTTCTAACCCTTGTGATCTTGTTCAGGTCACAGAAGCTATCTTGTTTTATTTCACCATTTGGAAAGGAAAAAAAAAAGGGTGTTAACGCTAGATACCTCTAAGGTATCTTCCATTTCTAAATCTATGATTATATGAACTATGAAAAAAAATTGAATGGTCTTGCAATGCATAATGTTAACTGTGACGATACATGAAAGATAGAGCCTTCCTCAATTGTTAATTTATTTGCACCAAAAGAAGCAAAAAGAACACTTGTTAAAAACTTCATATTATCTTATTATTAGTACCTTTAAAATTTTGTATTACCTCATTTCATTGTTATCTTTTGTGTTTTCTCATATCTTCATTTCCCACCTCCACCTCCATAAAATTGCCATGACTAAGAATCTTGAAAGCTAGGAGTGATTTCAGCTAGCCTGATTTTGTGAGAGTTAAAGTTCAAATTGATGATCGACAGGACTGCTCATCAACCATGGTCTCTGGTCATTGAACAGGAGAGCCAGGAACAAGTGGTCAGCATAAGCTCACATCCTGAACTTGTCTTTTGCTATTCTGGTTAATGGACACAGGAAGCTGCATTTCTCATGCTCACCCATGCCCACATCCTTAACCCTGAAAACAAGCTCCTAGGGAGTTGGTACTCTTTCTACCTAAGGTTACTCACATCCAACATTGTTGATTTACCGAAAAACCTAGGACATAGGAGGCTACACTTGAAAGAATATATCATTATTCTACAAAAAAATGTAAATATTTATTTTGGAATAATTTTCTAAAAGGCTGGATCCAATCTTACTCACTTTTCTGCTTGAAGCCATATAGCTGTTAAAAATAACAAAAAAACAACAACTCTGGAGAGTGATGTTTCTTATCCTGACCGCAGTAGGTGAATAGCACATATCCTAGATGTCATTTTATTATTAAAAAAAAAGTATGATATGAAGAAAAACGTTTACAGAATAAAACAGAGGAAACAAGACCTTCTGGCAATGTTGCATTTTCCCTCTAAAAAGCAGTGAAAAAGATACAAAATTTGATTGCCCTTGAGAACCAAGCAATAAATGCACTGTTTATATAATACCTTTTTTGAAGAATTGTAAGTACTTTCCATGAATATACCTCATTGTTTTTCTCCTGGAAATTATCTCATTCCTTGATATTTTATTTCTGTGACAACACTTTGGGTGTTACCCACTTGAGAAAAGAAGCAAACAAAATTCTGAAAATACATTTGATGAATCTATCACTAACATTGTCTCCTTAAGGAATTCACAGGAATAGCTAATGTCATCGAAGGGTGTTGTTCACACCATCTTATCCCCCTTCAGTCTTCTCTCATTAAAAGAAACCTACCAATATAATGTCTAATTTTTTTCTCCTGAAGTACAGTAATTATTAGGGTATTAAATAAATACTAGTAGCGTCCTTGTGAATGCAGTGAATACACCAGCATAAACCTCTCAGTAAAGCCAGTACTTGGCAAGAAACTGTTTTTTAACTAACCCTTCATAGTTTAACCATAAGTATAGGCCAATGAAAATTTTAGTAAGAATAGGAAAGAAAAATCTGCTAGGGGAGAGATGTTGCTGCTAAAACACAAGCTGGCTTTTGCCTGCAAATAAAATTGTGAAAAATCAGTTGAAACGGTACATGTGACAAGCCCTTGCCTGTTTTTAAAAAGCCCTCTCTGCCCTCAGATTTGCTGCCAGAATAGTGAAGAGACACTGCAAGGCTTAGCCAAGCCTCCATCTTACAATCACCTATCTCAGCCCTTGGACTCAGATCATGTTTACTCTACTTATTATATTCACTTCCTCAACACATCAACAATGCTAATGGAGGCTAGCATCAACTTCACTGACATCCCTGGCTACAAGCACTGGAACAAGCTGGGCTCCAGAACATGAGGCAATCCACACTATAGTAATCATAAGGAGTACCACAGGTATGAATGTGCCTGAGACTTGTCCCACAGGCATGTCATCACCTAGGCAACTGCCAAATCCCTCAGGTACATACTGCCAGTCCACACACATCAGGTGAATGCATCTAAAATGAGTTTTGGATGGCTCCTAGGGATATGACCCTAGGCAATCAAGATGCTACTCTCTAATCTGCTTAATTCTGAAAAAAAAAAGAAATAATTCCAGGAATCTCATCAAGACTTAAACGCAATGCATGTTTCTCATAATCCACGAAAGGAGATGTGGTCTAAGAAGGGTGGGGGGAGGGCAGAGAAAATGACAGAGGCAGAGATATAAGGAGAGACCAAGAAACAGAGAAAAAGAGACAATATGGGGGCAGAGAAAGAGAGAGACAGACAGACAGACAGAGGCAGAGAGAAAGAGAGAGAGAGAGAGAGAGAGAGAGAGAGAGAGAGAGCAGGAGAGAGAGAAGAGAGTGCTGGTTTTGGAGCTAGGGAGACCTGGTTTCAAATTGTACCTCTGACATAATGGCTGGGTGATCCTGGGTGAGTCATTTGCTATCTCATAGCTCTAAGCAACTCTCTAAGACTATAAGTTGAAGAGAAGGTTCCAGCTTGCATTGGCATGGGGAATTTTCCTAATTGGTAATTCCCTATACCAATGAAATCATAGGTGCAGTCGCTACCCCACTAGTTAGCACAGATTCTTGCAAAGTGTTATATGAATCAACTGGACTGAATTCCTTTCATTTATATATAACTTAATTGAGATGAAATGATCAGCTTAAGGTCACACAGTGAGTTAGTGACAGAATTTGGACCAAATCTGTTTCATGAGTATAAAGCCAGGGTTCTTTTCAATACTACAAATTATTTCTACAAAGCCGAGGTCACATTCTGGAATTCAGCCTCCACTTGGAAGATTAAAAATATGGTTTTATTTTCATTGTCTTCATTTCATATGTAAATCATTATTGATAACAGACTAGACAAGTTCTCTACCATTATTCTCTGTGCTGCTAGGTCTAGTCTATTCCCTATCCCAAGCAGCTTCCAACACTCTCCCCTCCCCATTCCTTCTGTTATAACCCTGGACTCAATCCTAGGAATTTATTGTTAGAAGGGATGTTAGAGGCCATTTAATACAACAGCTCATTTTACAGATATTCTGAGGTCTCGAGAGGAGAAGTGACTTGTTCCATGTCATATAGGTACTATAAGGGGTGGGATTTAACCCAGGTCCTCTGACTCATCTTGTACTCTTTCCACTGTATCACAATGCCTTCTAAAATTAATTTGAGACTCTGCAACATACCTAATTTAATACGAGTCTCATCATTTCCTTCTCCAGCTAGGAAGTTGAGGCAAATAAGAGTAAGTGGTTTAGCCATGGTCACACAACTAGTAAGTTTCTGAGGCAAGATTTGAACTCGGGAAGATGACCCTATCCACTGCACTACCTAGCTGCCCCAAAACAAGGTACAGACATCTCTAGATATGCAAAATGATTCATTACTGAAGAGGCACCTACCTGAAAAGGAAAAGTCAATATTGCAAAAAGTTTACTCATATGACAATGAGAGGCTTGGGCTTTGTGATCTCTAAGGTCATTTCCCACACTAAAATTCTGTGATTCTGTGAATGCTATTTTCCCACTTAGTTCCATTTTAAGAAATAGAAATGCATTGCTTTGGAAAATGATGAGGCTCCAAGGTATAATAAGATTATACTCATTTTCCATTATATGTATAAAGGGAAAAATGCTGCTAGCATTCATTATAGCACTAAAAAAATTGCAAAATAAAGACACTGGAGTTTAAAAAATATTACAAGCCATGGTGAATGCAATATGAAGTGATGGTACAGAATATTGTGACAGAAACAGGGAGGCATAGGAGGATTAACTACCTCATAATATGAATCATCGCCTTGTTCTGTTATCAAAGAGCACCAAAAATAATATTTCAAAAAAAAAATGAAAGACATCAAAATATTAGACCTAGAAAATTCCTATAAAAGTGAAATTCAATCATTTTGCAATGAGGAAAGTGGGTCTCAGAAAAACGACAGTGATTTGCCTAAGATGACACAATAAATTAGCAGCTGCGCTAGAAGTAGATCCTAGAGCTCATGAGGATCAAACTCTTGTGAGGAAGGGCAAAAGAATGTGTGTTACTCTCTTTCTTAATAACAGTTAGCATTCAGGATGTTTTTTGGTCTTATTCCACATTTCTTGATATGATTCCCTATCCCAAGACTACATGTTAATATTATATCAATTTAAATTTTTTTCTCATGCTTCTTGAAAAAACTTTGAAGAATTCTTCCTTTCAACCACAACCATATTAAATAAAGTAATATTCATATCCTGTTAGGTGATGACCTGGTCAGTCAAACATATAGTAACAGTAGTAATGGTAGGAGGCGATTGAGGCACAATGGTGGTAGGTGGTAATAATTGGGAATGAAGAGTATAAGGAAGGGTGACAGTAAGCAATAAAAAAACACTGGTCCTACCATCTTCTAATGTCTTCAAAAGATTTATTTTATACTTCTTATGGTAGAGTTTATTGGCATTAGAAACCCTTATTTACCACTGAACAATTCTCATGAAATCTCTTGAGGCTCGCTATGAACTTCAGTGAATGTTTGTTTCTCCTTTGGAGACCCCAAACTAAATACAGATAGTGGGTCACATGGTATTGGGTTATTGACTAATGCTACAAACTCATATGTTCCAAAAACATCTATAGACAATGTTTCATAAGTCTATAAAATTCATAAAAATGAGATATGCATTCTGAGATGTCATATCAAAGTTTAACTGCATTACTACAATCACCATTTCTGATGGATTGAAGGTAATTATTACAAGTGAGTATATTTGGTCAAAGCCCTAAATTGTTAGAATTCTGGTAACATCTATAATACCACAATATGCACGTTAAAATCTCTGACATTAAATGTTATTTATTTTTCCATGGAGTTTTTCTTTACTCTTCCACAAGTTATCAAGTTTTTGTTTCATTACAAAATGACACACAAATTCAAACCTCAAACACTTTTCAGGTATCTTCAAATAGCTAGAGTCAATGCAGATTATACATTGACAGATAGACAAGCACAGAGAGGGTGACTGTGCCTAAATTCTATTCAAACCATGAAATAAACCATGGAAATACAAGAGTTAAGAGAAATAGTGATTGGTATGGGAGGAATGCTAAAAACTTGCAAGAGTGTTAACAGAGGAGGTGATAACCATACACCTAATTTGTACCAAATATTTGATGGAAGAGATGAGATGAGGACTACTTCTGCCTAAAATTATGTTCTATTCTTTAAAATACATTCCTCATTGCTTTTAAATGTTTTAAAAAGGCACTCCTGTGGCCGGGGTGGGGGGGGATTAAACTGAATTGAACTAGAATATCTTGTAATTTTTGATCTATTATAAATGTCAAATTCCAAAAAGTCTCTCATTTTAATAGTTATATTTTAACTTAGGCCACACCAAATACTTTTAAGAATTTAAAAGTATCTTTCATATGCTTAAACCAGGGGATTAATGGCTTACATTCTTGTTCAGAATGTTAAAAATCAAAGATGGGCCTTTAAATAAAGACAACTGAAAGAACAGTCCCTAAAAGGATAATTTCATTACAGAGACAGTACACAGGCAGAGAAAGCTAAGCTGACTTTTAAAAGGTTTAATAACATTATTTTAAAAAGACAACTTGGAATTACGAATTTCCTTAACAATAATGATGTAATTTTATAATAACTGAAATCTATTCATGAAAATCTGCTTCTCCAATAAGTCACTAAGTCAATTACACAGGAAAGTACTGTAATAGGCTGCACCCCGCCCCCCACCTCCCAAGCCTAAATAGCTCACGTACACGACTTCCTTTTCAATTACCAACTTGTCTGCATTGCCATCTGTAAAAACGAACACATACCTTGTGCGGCCAGTTTCTGCTTTAGCAATGGAACTAGCTGCAGCTGCTCCAGAAGAAAGCAATGACTGTCTTTGTTTTCCCAAAGTGTCCTTTTATTTTTCTCCCCAGCACAACCCTATCAGCCAAGGTAATATGTTGTCTCTTATATGGCACTATGCTAAGGAGACTAACTGGAGTTCTGATTTAATTTTGCTCTGGATTTTGTTTACCACACAATATCACTTGCCATAGGTAGTCTGTCATTCTTGAAATCACGTTCTATCCAATTAACACAAGAATAAAAAATTAATTTTGTGTCTTAAAATTTATACATACAGAAGCATTACTTGATAGAATGGACTTTCTAATGGGTCCTTACTGAATGGGAAGAGCTTATGAAACAAACAAGTAACTAAACAAAACAAAACCTGTGAGCTTTCAAAAGTCTTATTCTCCAATTTTCATTTCTGGCATTACACTTTATCATTATATGTATTATAAACAATGAACAGATAAACTACTATAAAAAATCTGTGCAGAAAATTCAAAGAAATGGCAATTTAGAAATTACTTTAAAATGATCATTTTAAAGAAAATTCTCGTGGGAGTCTCACCTAAAAGAAATAATTGTCTCCCTCTATTAAGTCACTGATACTGGATATACAAAAAACATGGTTATTCACAAAAACATAGGAGTGAATGCAAAGAACGTTGGAAAAAATCCAACAAATAAAGGAAAATTTATAACTAAAAGGTATTGAAACACAAGAATAGTAATTTATTCAGACTCATCTATGCTGTTATGAAATTAAGAAATTATTCTGTTTTCTAAACACTTTTCAATAAGAGATAACTTTACATATAATTTGTGCAGTCATAAATCTAGGGTTGAAAGAGATCTTGAGATCATATATTTCAACCTAATCATTTTATAGGTGAGCAAACAGGCCCTGAGAAGTTAAATGACTTGCCCAGGGTCCCGAAGGTCACATCATAGACAGGATTTGAATCCAGCTTCTCTGACTACAGAAACCCTAATCCTTTTTTTTTTTTATAATATTACTTGAGTATCCATTTTTGGTTCTGCCTCCAATCTACTACCTGCATAGACCCACATGGAATTGTGCAAACCTATTTCTATATCACAACTATTTCTATATAAATTGGCAATATTCCTTCTGTTTTCAAAATTTTAATGCACTAGAGGAAAAGCAACTGGGCAATTACCTTAACCCTTTAAGAGTGCATATGCAGTTCTCGAAGACTATAAAGTGTACAATAATTTCTTGTCTGCCTTGGTAGAAGGGATTTCCTCACTAGGGTGTTTCTTACACCTATGAAATTTCAGGACAGGGAAAAAAAATTTTTAAAAAAGCACTATAAGGAAAAAAATTTTAAATACAAATATAAATCTCTGCATCTCCTTTATACCAGAGGCAGTTGGGCTTTAGAGGACATAATTTCAGGGATGCAGCAAAAATACACAAATCATTACCTAAACCTCATTGGGCAAGGTGCAAAAGATGTTACTTACCATCATTATCAATAAGGATTTAATAAACAGCTAAGGTAGAGTGATAAACTAGGTAGTAGATAAAGCAATAGTCAGCTAATAGTGACTTGTCATCTGAGGAAAACCTGTGTGTGTGTGTGTGTGTGTGTGTGTGTGTGTGTGTGTGTGTGTACTGATCTAACTCTGTTTCTTCCATATACACAGGCACACATATACATACACACACACACACACACACACACACACAGAGCAAACACATATCTGGCAAAAAAAAAATTATAGACTGAAGGAATCCTATAGGTCATCTAATCAAGCTCCATCAATTTCCAATTCAAAACATTGGCTTCCCATATCTTATCTTCCTCTCACCACTTTGCTACCAATACACAGGTATTAGATTGCCTCCATTATACATCCGGATCTATATCTATTTCTATATTTGACTATGTATCTATCCATTTATCTATCTCCATATCTATCTATGTATGGGTATCTTAGACTTTCTAACTAGTAAACCACATAAAGAGTTGGGATACTATTGGCATTTAAATCTCAGAATCTACAGAGGTTATCCATTGTTAACTTCACAAATGGACCCCTCAGTCACAACTGATGAGACCTTCTTCTTTCTTCAAGTCTCTATTGTAGAATAGGTTAATCTATCAATCAATAAACATTTACATAGTATGCACCATGTGCCAGGCACTGTGTTAAACACTGGGGATACAAAGAAAGGCAAAACAATAACAACAACAATAATCACAAAGTAGTCCATGCTCTCAAGGAGCTGACAGTCTAATGAATCTTATAAATAGATATAAAATTTCAATATGCATCTCCTTGATTTATAAACATACATTTGAAGTTCATTTAATTTTAATTTGCATGGGTTCAGAAGCAATTATTCTAAAATGCTCACAATAATTTCTGTTGCTGGCTACAATTTCATTTTTATTGGTGAAGAAAAAGTTCCTAAATCATAGTTTTAATTTTGTTAATATGAAGCCCCACATCTCACAGATACATACGTATTACATGAATACATACATACATATATATATATATATATATATATATATATATATATATATGAATTCTAGTGGCATGAAAGTTACTTTTTTTTTAAAAAAAAGCACCTATTTTAAAATGGTTCCTTTTTTAGATAAAGAGTCACATCAGTCTCCAAATTAAATAATCATATCCAATTAAGTGAATGATGAACTTTATGAAGAATATGATTTAGCTCGATGAGTTACCAAGGATGGAAAGAAAGTAGGTTAAGTCAAAGACTGGGATTTAGGAAATCAGTAAATTGCCTGGCATGAAAAAAAATAATTATTGCTTTAATAATGATTACAAAACACTTGTGAATGTTAGATATTCCCAAAGGGTAGGAGTGAAACAGAGTGAATAAACAGTTAAATGACTAAATATTATCTTAAGCTACTTTTTCTATACTCATTGTCTATATCACTCAATCTCATTAAAAAAAAAAAACAAAACTTCGCGTGTGTGTGTCTGAGTATTTGCATCTATGTGTTCCTTTGGCAATGAAGTAGTGCTAGTCATCTTTCTTTAAATTCCTCTCAAATGAAAGTAGTAAATCTTCTAAAATAATTACAAGAGATTGATTGGTACCAGATCACTGCGGAAAGAATTCTGACTCAAAGCATTTCATATATAAAAACAAAACAACACTCCTCATATCTCCTATACCCCATTAGCAAACCCAACCAAGTTAAAGGAGTATTCATAGTTTACAGAAAAAAAAAATTAAAGTGCTGCCAACATAAAATGTTAGCTAATTAGTCTATCTAACTCTATATTTGCCTGTGTGGATTTACAAATTTGGGAAAAAAAAGCCCAAATTATTTCACTTGTATCATTAACTTGACCCTCTCCAGGATCTGGCCCTTTTAATAGATCCATTTAATAATATATGACATATTATTCAGCTGTGCAGCTATTTCATGAACTCGACTTTTTTTTTCTTAAAATGAGAAGACATTGACTATTTTAAGCTCTATGTGTGTGCTTGTATGTGTGTGTATGTGTATGTGTGTGTTAGAAAGTAGGGGTGATGTTTTACTTTAAGGTAGAAATGTAAATAAAAACAAATGCATTTTCTGTATTTGACCTGACTTTTGATACAAGTTTAGACAAAGACATAGAAAAGGAGTCTAATTATATATCTCAGAGATAATATTGTCACATTTAGTAAGACAGATGATTTATAAAAATTGTACAATACCTTCTCCCAGATGTGAAGATTTTCCTATCACAAAGTTCTAAAAGAAGGATGCCCCAGTTTCTTTACTATGATCTAATGTGTCTGATCTAGCAATATACTCTCAAAACTTTTTCCAAGATTTAGTAAGTAATCAAAGCATTGAAAATCCCTGAAAATAAATCCTCCAGGTTTAATAGAAAATAGCATTATGGATATTTTAATAAATTCTAAGGAAATCTTCAGATAATTTATGCTTAAAAAATCCAATTAGTTAAATCAATTGAAACAATCAGGAATCTCAGTATTCTTTCTAGGAAATAAAAACTGAAAGTCTTACTTATGACCGTACAGAAAGACCATGAATAAAATTCCCTGAAGTTGATGCAGTCAGCACTACCCATTTTCCCACCTTAATTAACCATCAAGTTTGGTCTTGTAGAGAAGGTTATGTTTAAGCGCTATTTTCTTAACTTGGTTCAACGAAGTGTCTTGACTTATAATTCAAGAATGTGCTTCAGACAAGTAATAAATTAAGGAAAGAACTAAAAACATATATTAAAGTCATCCTTTAGTTTAATTACACATTTAATAAATTCATTATATGATTATCTAATTCCTGCTTTTTCTAAGTCCATTATTGTCCAAAATCCTGAGTTCCCTGATCTCCTTAAAGGGATAGAAAAATGGGCAAAGGTGGGGTGAGGGAAAAGGGAAGAAGAGGAAACCAGACAAATAAGACATACATGTCTCTGTCTCTTGTATAATTGCTACCTTTTTTTTTCTTTTCAACTTTAAAAGAATGCTGCACCCATTTTGCTCAAGGGAACAATTGTTCAAAGCATCTATTGTAAGAATCTTTTTTAACCTGAGTAGTGTGGATTACTAAATGATTGCTGTTATTGTATAGTATTTATTGAACATGTATAATATGCCAGGTTCAGTATAACACATTAAGAATACATTTAAGTTGTCCTAACACCCCCAGTCCACATATGGTAAACGTGACGAAAAGGACATACTTTTCATATATGCACACATTCACATATGCACATACTCCATCACTTGAAGGCTCTTTGATGGCATTGGTGTGAGTGCCACTTCTGCCAAAGCAGATCACAAAGTGTCTATGATTTAATAGAAGGTCTTCAAGAGTTGCTTCAGACAAAAAAAAAATCCATCAACCTGAAGCAAACTAGAAGTTGTCTAGGCTAGCCATCAGATGATAGACAAATATCACTGTGCATTTCTAGCTTGTTAATGCTACTGTTCTGCTGGCATAGCCTTCAGCAGGAGAATTAGCTCCATGACAAGATGATGCATTAGAAGAGGAATTTTAGTGGAGGGATACATGCATGCGTATATACACACACTATTTATATATGCATATGTATCAACGTAGATAGTCATTTTTAAGGCTGGTTTTTAAATGGTTTTACTTTGGCTTAAAAGAGCATTTACAATTAGCAGATAGTGTAAGTATAATTTTAAGTCAGGGTGTCTTATAATAGGAAACCATTTATTAGATTCATTTGCCTAAAATGCTTGTTTGCTGTAACAACAAAATTATTAATTAAGAATACATAGAAAAACCTGGTAGCAATATTCCATGTATCACTGAGGGGTGTGTGTGTGTGTGTGTGTGTGTGTGTATGTGTGTGTGTGTGTGTGTGTGAGAGAGAGAGAGAGAGAGACAGAGACAGAGACAGAGAGACAGAGAGGTGTTCAGTAAGCCCATGTAGCTCACCTTCCTTTGATTGTAGTATGTCATATGATTTGGTTGGCATGTAAATACAAAAAGTTTCTGCTCATGTTAAGTCGAAACCTCTGTAAAACCATATTGCAGCACATGTCTAGCACTTGACATCGGCCTCCTGTACATCTGTTATCACTACAAGAATCATTCTGTGGAGGACCATGATAAAATGGAAAGAAGATTTGGCAGCTACTCAGAAAACATGCCTTTAAATCTTAGCTCATCATTTCTTAAAGCTTTAGTGTCTTCACCTATAAAATATCAATTTTCCTAATTTCCTTGCTGATCTCCCACACAGGGTTGTTATTAAAAACAAATGAGGTGCTGGACATAGAAATGGTTTTAATTGTAAAGCACCATACAAATATGTTCAGAATATTTTGGGGGAAAGGTATCTGCTGTCATCAGTGAGTTATGAAGTGAGAATTTATTAAAAGTAAAAAAAATCAATAAAATATTAGACCAAGAAGGAACTTTAGAGGCCACTAAATTAAATCCCCCCATTTTACAGATGAAGAAACTGAGGGGCAGGGAGAGTACTTGACTTGCTCAAGGTTATATGTGGAGTAAAGAAAAAAAAAGTGAGTCTTTTATTATCAATAGAATTATTTAGTCTAATATTCTCATTCTACATTTGTGGAAACTGAAGGTTAAGACAGGTTAAGTGACCTGTTCAATATCATACAAATAGTAAATGAAAGAGCTGGGATTTGAACTTAGGTCCTCAGGCTCAAAATCTAACATTTATTCTATTTCAGCACATTGCCTCCCAAAGGCAATTGATTAAATATATTTTCTGGTTCATATAAGCACATTTTAGAAACATTTATTTATATTGAGTATTTTAAAATATCATTTGGAAAACTAGTTATATTTTCATATTGAAGGTCACAATTAAAATGCATTTCAGTTCTAGCCATAAAAACTCAGTTCCTTTTACTTTCCTTTTTCTATTGATTTACCTTTTCCTTAACAACAAATGTCAAATCACTCCACTCTATTTTTTTTTCTGAATTCTTTATCATCTGTTGAAATCTTCTTGGCTTTCAAAAGTAGACAAGAAAAAAAAAACTTATGACCTGCAATTCTGATATTTAATCAATAGGCAAAGGATTTTCTCCTTAAGGAAAAATATTCTCTGCAAATTTTGCCAACTAGCTTTATTTAGGAACTGTAAAAGAACTGCTGTTTTTCACTTTATAATATTAAAATCATATTCAATGTAATTGTTCCAGAAGAAACATTTATTGTTCTGAATACAAGTACTTATAAAATAGGTCCTTATACTAAGGGTTTCTCTCTCTCATGACATAAAATTAGAGATGGACATGGAAACCTAAGCCATAGTTGAATCCTCCAGGGTTCTTTTGGAAATAAAGATAAATGCCAGTTTATTGAGGCTTTCCTCTGGTTGTTGGGCACATTTCCTATTTCCCAAATTAAAATGCTTTTCTGGCCATGCAGCATTATATACTTACAGTGGATTAAAGTAAGGCTCATGAAGCAGTGAAGGGTCATACAGGGATGTACTACCCAGTGGTGAACAAGATGATAACACAAATTGTCAGTGCAGTCCCATTATAATATAAGGAAGAAACAGAAGACTAGCACAACTTTGTATTTATGACAATAATATGCAGAAAATAAAGAGATAAAAAATAAAGGGAAGACACTGAGTCTATACAGGATGACTAGTCTGGAGACTAATTTTTTTTTATATTGAGATAGAGAGAAAATATTTGTTGAATTATTAAATATAATAATATTGGCAACATGGTAGAGGCTTTCTTATGTTTCCTCTTTCCTTTTTTCTCTCTCTCTCTTTCTCTTTCTTTCTTCCCTTTCCACCCCAACCCTCTAGTTCCTCTGCTTATAAAAGACACAGTTCAGTCAAGTTTCATTCAAAGCTAAATCCAGTGAACAAAAAGAGGGAGAAAACTTGGAAATATATTTAATAAAAAATTAGATGATACCATAAAACAATGAAATCAACTTATTGAGTGGCTAAAAGCTATTTCCAAACGTGATTTGAAAGAAGAAATTCCAAAAAAGTTTGATCAATAGCTGCACACATTACTAAAATAAGTAATTACCCTCTCTTGTTAACTACTTCAAAGGACATTTATATTTAAATGTAACCTTTGGTATGTTTTTGTCTTGTTTGTTTTTTTTTTTAAACAAAACCAGTATAATCACTATAAAGCCCAGCTTCTCAGAGATGGTGTCTCTGACTTTGAGGGACTTAAAATAATCTTTCTGTACTATCCACAAAATAGTCAAAGCCAATACAAGACAGCATATACATAATCAAATATTTGTCTATATAGTGATAACTAAAATAGTTACAGAAGGCAAATAAATGATGAGACCATCAATTAACAAATATTTTTAAGTGCTTACTACGTTAGAAAAGGTATAATAGAAGACTTGAGATTCAGATTGCATTCTTCTTTCATTCATCTTTAATGTATTGCATATTTATACACACACACACACACACACACATGTGTTTTGTATTCTAATAAGCATAGCTACTGTAGCAATCAATAATTGTAAAAGCAGAGGACCTCTAATGGCACACAATGCTTTCTTGAAAATTTTCTGGGACTCAATTTGTTGGTGTGAGTAATCCCTTTACTGATGGAGATTGCAACCCTTCTATACCTTTTCATTCTGTACCATTCTTATCTGTTTTTTTTCCCCATTAAAAGTTCCTTAAAAATCTATGCTTCAAATTGGAGGCCCTCTTCTTGTTCTTTTAACATCTAAAGGGCATTGGTGTTATATTGAGTCTACTCATCTCTTGTCTCTTATTTTTGTCATATGGAAAGCCTACCTCCTTTTTTGGTGATACATATCTTTGATAATATCTTCTATTTCACTTCTAGTATGTGAGCTATTGTGAGAAACTTGCTGCATTTTGCTTTCACTTACCACATATCTTTCCATTGTCAGATGGGTTTACATTTTTAATTCTTCTGGAGAATATTGGTGTTAAGAAGACGGACTTTTGCCCTGTTGAACACTTGGAATTATTTAAACCACTAGAGCTTCCCAAATGTAATTAAGCTTATTAAATGCTTCCAATACCATTTAGGTCCTGGCACTAGCCATTTCCAGTTTGTCTGAGAGATATATGGAAGGACTAATTTGGTAGGCTGTATATGCAGCTGAGTGTCATTATCTGGTAATTGTGAATTTTTCATCCATTTAGTTTTTTCAGACTGGATGGTTAGATTGAACATGGAACAGGGGAAAGAGCACTTCACCTGGAGTAAGAAGACCTGAGATTTGAATCTCTGCTTGGCTGTTTATTATGTGTGACCTTGAGCAAGTCACTAGTAAAGTTGTACTTGATGATCCAGTACCAGTTTCTGCCTGCACATCTCCCCATTCCAATCATATATATCATTCTTCTCTCCACTGGTGCCAAAGACTGAAGGAAAAAGAAAAGTTTGTCTTTCTGGTAATCAGAGATGTGCTTTGACAGCACAAAGAAAATTTATGTAACATCTGCCCAGACCATTTATGAGTGGATGCTCAAAATGCAAATGTTACTTTTCTCTTAGTATTCTTCTTGTACTTACAGCATATTAGAGGACTTGCAGACCCAAATGTAATGTTACCACCTTCTCTATGAATTATAACTAGACATATATTTTGGAGAGACAGCTAAGGAGCAACAGAAAAGTGTTGGCCTTGGAGTCAGAGGAACTGAGTACAAGTCCCAACTCTGCCCACTAACAAGCTGTATGAACTTAAAAAATTGTTTACCCTTCCTAGGCCTCAGTTTCCTCATTTGTAAAATGAGGAAGTTGGACCAGGTGACTCTAAGGTCCCTCCTGTAGTTCTACCATTCCTTAAAACTTTTATTGTACTTCCTGGAACTATTCTAATACATTTAACGTGATAGTATATTTTCCATTGCCTTACGCATAGTAGGTCCATAATAAATGCTTTCAGAAGTGAACTGGATTGGAATGCTTCTTTATTTAGATTTGGCTTTAATGTTCCTAGCATTTATTAAGCACTTATTATTTTCTTCAGCTATTTACAGAGTTCCTGGCACATAATAGGTACTTAATAAGTGTTTATTGATTGACATAGTAGGCACATAATAGATGATTAACAAATGCTTACTGATTTATTGACCAACAAGTACTCAACCCCATTTTTATATAAGATTATATTATAGACTCCTACACACTGAGAAAAAAAAGTCTACCCACATGACTACATTTCTATAAGGGAAGTGTGGCTTCAAATAATAATGATAAGGTGAAACGGGCATGCTAATTTGTCTTCTTCACCTATTTTGACTTCTGTTGTGTAAGACACAAATAAGAGTCATAGGTACCTACTATACCATAGTCAAATTATGTGCAACATAATACATGTAATATGCATGATCCCTTCGATGCCAATGTCCTTTAGAAACACAGAGCCACGTCTATGTTGAAAAGCATTAATTTAGAACATTTTAGCAATTAAAAATAAAATGTATATGTATATGTGTATATATATATATATATATAAAACATATATTTACTGCTTCCTCTCATTTCAGTAAGAAACCTAATATGTATTGCATATACTTTTTTGTCACTCTTCTCAATTTTTCCATTTCTTGTATATATAAGAGAATGAAGATTTTAAGGCATCATATAATCTGTAAATAAGTTTAATTATAATAGATAAAACCGAAAGAACTCAGATTTAACTGGGTTGACTTGTCATTTTCTTTTTCAGAAAAATGTCTTCTTAGCTAAAATGCTTTCTGACTTTAGTTTGAGCCAATTTCGGGCCACACTGAATGTTAAATAAACTATTATTTAATCAAATACAGGCATATTAGTCTCACTCCTGCTGACAACTTCAATTAGAATATTTTTGCTTTGTTCAAAAAAACCTCACGATCTTTAAACTCTTACGGCTTCTGCACAACATCTGGTTACAATTTTTAATATATCCAGCCATCAAACTTGTATCTCCATGAAGCAGTTTATTCAAGATTTGTTTTAATTATCCTGCATTTCTAACTTCATATGGCTTTCAAAAGGAAGAATCACTCAGATGTTTGCAGTTGCAAACACACTGAAAGGACTCATAGGGAATATTCAAAGCTTGCTACATTAAGTTGAAATACATTTATATATTTTCAAGATAAATAGCTAAATAAATGAATACATTTCCTTCTTTATTGATGTCAATACACAATTTCAACATTAAGAGCATGACTTTATTCTGTAAAATTTAGCTAGTATTAAAAAAAACATATTCCCATTCATGTTTGATTCCATATTGATAGATTTTACTCATAATTTAACTACATCTACACATATTTTAAGAATATATAATGCTACTCACCACTAGCATAAGACAATGCTAAAATCATTCTTTTAAACAGAGGTAAAAGAGATCAGTATCAGACACGGTAATGAGTAAATGTGTGTGGAGACAAAGACAGAAATAGAGAGACAGAGGAAGAGAAAGAGAGAGAGAAAGGGAGGGAGGGAAGGAGAAGGAGAGGCAGATTTATTGGGATCAGGTACACACATGTAAGCACTTGTGCAGACACATATGTTTCATATATATACATACACACATAGATATATATGAATTTTTCTTATATATGTATGTATACATACAAACTTCTGGTCTTAATTCAATTAAGCATATCTCTGAGCCATGACTTTCGTGAAACTGCTGATTAAGTATAAAACCTCATTTAACATTAGTATTCATTCCTAACATTATATTCATTTTTGGATAAAGTTTTCAAAATATGGGATATTTCACTTATTTATTTCCATTGCATACACAGATGAAAGGCAAAAGCAATACAGAAGCAAACTATTTTATGAGTAACTAATACAAAGTTCACTGAAAAAAAAATGAAAAATACTTTGTTTCCCATTTTTTGTCAAATAGTATTTATCATTCAAGGCAGATCTACCTAAAAACCTTATTTGAGGTCATGTCTGTGTGTATTTGGGTTGGTTGTAGTGCATATTATACACACACACACGTGTGTGTATGTGTGTGTGTGTGTGTGTGTGTATTTCAAATATGAGATATATTTTTCTTTGAAATAGAAGTAAACGTTTGCATCTTTTAATAACATAAGTTTCTCACCATCCTTCACAAGCACTGAGTTAAACACCCATAGTTATTTCTTTAGTACTAACACCAGAGGGTGCCCTAATGGTGGCAGATCCTCTCAGGTAGGCAAGCTCACCTTAAGTGAAATGCAGCCATCAGTCAATTGCCCAGATATTTTGTCTACATGATACCATATGCCTGGATATTTGAAAAAATCAAATGTGTGACTAAATTATTCAGAACCAGATGTTTTGGTGTCTTGCAGAGAATCACATTCTTTCAACAGATGACCCAGGTTGGGTAACAATAGACCTAAGTCCTCCTTTGATTAAGGTCACTACTTAAAATAAGGACAGTGTTTTCCTTAAAGGAAAACCTATCCTTAAAAAAAATGGAAATTGTTTAATTGTAGGCATCTAGGAAAATAATTAAACATGAACTTTTACTCAAAACTAAAATAGGACCTATATTGCAACCAATATTCTTTATTTTCCATCCCATCTTGGAGGGAAGTGAAGGAAATAATAGCTAAAAGATTTTCCTCTACATTTTCCTATTGAATTGTGAATTTAAAAAACTGCCTATATTGTTTTCACTTCATTCCACTTTAGTGGACTCAAGAATCCACATATTAAGTGAGTATCTAGTTTTAAATTGCTTATTCCAAATTAACTTCCAAGTTTTTCTGAAAGCACACTAACTCTCTCTCTCTCTCTCTGATCCATCCTTGTCTTTGTCCTGAATTCTACTCCCCTAGGTACTGATTTTTCTGAAGGTTCAGTGCATAGTCCTCTCTATTTTTCCTCTTTACACTCTTGAGGATTTCATCTACTCTCAAAGATTAATCTATCCCTTCTATACGAAGGCCACACAAATCTTTATCTTCATACTTGGTCTCTCTCTCTCCTTCCATTTAACTAATAGACTTTTTAAAGCCACAAGGACACAACTGTCCAATATCATGAGACATATGGTTCTATTTGGATGCCCCACCATTAGCTCATGACTAACATGTCTAAAACATTATGTTTGTTCCCAAATACCTTCCCCAAAATCTCAATTATCTTGTAGAAATAGAACATTTTTTTTCTGGTCATTAACTCTCAAAATCTTGTTCTACTCTTTGGTGTTCTCATTTCCAAACATTCATGTTGACTCCTCATTTAAATTGTCTCTACTTTAGAAATTTTTTACTTCAAATGCAAGGGGCATATACTTCAAATTCACCAAACATTTATTAAATTTCTACTATGTACAATGCACTAAATAATGCTGGAATATATAGAACCCAAATGATTTTTAAAGAAATGAAGTCCCTAAAGCTACACTAATACATTTGACAGGATGATATTTAAAAGGTTTAGAGAAAATGATTCTCTCCCCAAATCCCAATTTCCTTTCCAACTCTATGACAGAATTAAAAACCTTAGATTTGAAAATCAGCATTACAATAAATCAAGGGATTTAGTGCCTACTATGTGCAAAAGCATGGAACTAGCCATAGTGGAAATAAACACAAACAATGAATCAGTAAACATTTACTTTTCCTTTGCATCACTTTTTAAAGGTCCCATTTAGGCCTCATTTAAAAGGCATTACTGTAGTGGACTAGGTAGGACTAATAATCGTTTTTTAGGTATTTAAACAGTTGCTGAAGAGCTTTAAGTGCCCAGAGGGTAATTACTAACACTGTGTTTTGCTTTGCTTCTCCAAACACTCATATATATGTAACTTGCATCACTTGAGCCCCAATTCCTGTCATGCTAGCTAAGAGATTGCCTTTGGGGAATGCTACCACCTTTCCAGTCACACACATGCATTCACAATATTGAAGTTATTATTGATGCTGCTGCTTCTCTCTCTCTCTCTCTCTCTCTCTCTCTCTCTCTCTCTCTCTCTCACTCCTTTCATCCCTCCATCTAATTAGTCACCAAGACTTGTTAGCACCTCCACAACATTTTTCACATCTGTGCCCTTCCTTGCACACTCCAACTTTAAGACCATTGTTTAGGACCTCATCACCTTTTAGCAGAATTGTTATTCAGCTCTTAATGGGTATTTGGTCTGCAGTTTCTCTCCTCCCCAGTCCATCTTTCACTCAGCTGAAATTAATATTCCTAAAACACAGGCCTGACCATGTCACTCCACTGTTCAAAATTCTTCAGTGGCTACCTATTGTGATTAAGTTAAATACAAACTTCCAAGTTCGTCATTTAAAGCCATCCACAATGAAGCATCAACATGCTTTTTGAGACATTTACTGCTATTTCCCTTTTGTGCATTCTACATTCCAGTCAAATTGGTCAACTAACTGATCCCAGAATTCAATACTTCATCTTCTATGTCTGTGTATTTTTACAGACTATCCATCATGCATGAAAAGTACTCCCTCAACTTCTGTCTCTAAAAATCTCGAGGTTCCTTCAAAGCTCAGATCAGATAGTGATTTCTTTTGAAAAGGTTTTCCTAATACTTGCTCTATTTCCTTCTAAATTTACTTCATATTTACCTATTTGTAGATAGCACACACACACACACACACACACACACAGACACACACACACACAGAGTAAGAGTTCCCTGAGGGTAAGACTTGATTCATTTTTTTGTGAGATTTTTCCTCTTTGGCTAGTTCCATGCCAGTAGGTACTAAATCAAAAATTTTTTTAAACAAACTCTCAGAAACGGCAGCAAACATCAGTAGGCAAAAAAAAAGCAGGGCAGAGGTCAGCAGCTGGATCTTCACAGTTTTTAAAACAATCTTGCTGGTTATAACTTTTCTTTGGGATTTTCTAGCTTTCTTATTTCTTGCAAGAAATTTGGCTTTAAGAAATGCAGGTGCAGAGGGAAAAGGGTCCTTGGAGAAGAAAGAGACTCTGATAAGACTGCTATGTTATCTTCGGAGCCCCAGGAATGTAAAAATAGAGGGTCTGTCAGGATAACCCTCAGAGAACTAAGGCATCTGATGTGCAAATTAGTAAAAGCACCGTCAAGACGACAAAAGGCCTGCTTCCCAGACTTTCCCAGACCTGGCATGGGCTATGCCAGTCTATGTTGATGCACCGTGGATGAACAGCAGCAAAGGTGGAGCATCTTGGAACATTTTTTGAGTGACCTTTGGAGAGGGTATGGGAACAGTAACACCTGAATATGCCACAGAGATGAGAAAAGGGAGGTCCACGCTTTCCTGAAAGTAAAACCTTGTATTTCTAGGAGAAAAGAATTTTCATTTTGCTGTACTTTCCATGTTTGTTGTCGTCCAATAATGCTGCATTTAATGGAGTGCCTATTATGTTGCAGGAAATGTGTTGCACATTGACTATACAAAGGCAAAATAGAAATAGTTTCTGTCCTCAAAGGGTATATTATTCTACTGAGGAGAAGCAATATGTATTTATCCATGTTGTTTCATGCTTAGATATTGTACTTACATTTTATAGTTAAATAAATACAAAATACACACAAGACAAATACAAAATAATTTCGGTGTGTGGGACGGGGTTGGTGGGGAGGGACTTTTTCTAATTTAAGGAAATTAGAAAAGGCCTCTATGGTCAAATGCAAAATGTATACGAGACATATCCAGGGGTTGCTGAAGCCAGCTTGCACTGGCTCAAGAGATCTAATTGCTCTGTCTTCATTGTGAGCATTTACGTTTCAGAAATCAGCAAACACTACAAATCAGGGCTTGATTTCTTTTTTTATTTATGAGTAGATTTAAGAAAGTGATGAAAATAATGCAGATTCAACCTAAAGGTGTGTTACAAGTACATTTTTCCCCTTGGAGAGTTGGTTGTTAAAGATATACCAGCACTCTCCAGACATATCCCTGGCCTCATTGAGAAGGGGAATATAACACCTACTACACTGATAATTATAATGTACACAAAGACATTGATAATGATTTAGAAGGGTAAAGAACAAAGGCCTATGCAAGGTCTAAGTTCAGTGCCCAGTGTCACATATGTAGTAAGTATCTGAAGCAGGATTTGAACTTGGGTTTTTCTGACTCTAGGAGTCATGCTTTGACTACTCTGACACCTAAATGACCAGGGCCTAGAAGGGACCTCATAGGCCATTTGATCGTACACTTACATTTTATAGAGGAGGAAGCTGAAGCCCAGGGAAGTCAAATAATCTGCCCAAGATCAAGCAGATGGCATACATGGGAGGTGGGATTTGAACTCTGGTCCTCTAATTCAGCCAGGGTTGTTTCCCGCCCCCTTCTCACTCCACTGTTTCATCTTTCATTTCATTTTTCCCTTTGGATTCCAGTACCTAGTACAGTGACTGGTCCATAGTAGATGCTTAATAAATTCTTTTGATTTACTGATGGCAAGTGCTCTTCTAATTCTACATGCCAGCCAAAATCAATCTAGGTAATAATTTCCACCTTGTCTCTTTAATACAATTAATTAAACTACCTACTTATTTACCTCTCTGTTTGCTTTACCCTATACACACACAAAATCAATCAATCAATCAATCAATGCAAGAAAAAAAAAAACAATACTTGGAAAGGCCTGGGCCCTCAATGTGCTCAGTATAGCTGAAAACTCTAGGGAGAGCTACTTTCAAGAAAATAATTAAAAAGATAAATTAGAAAATTGAAGATACTCTCCTTCATTTGAGTTAGTCATGTCAAGTAGCAGGGACTAATTTGAAAATTTAAAGTAACATTTCCTTTAACACATAAGTACTGTCGTAAAGGACTTAAAATGATCTAACCAGGGGAATTAACCACAACTCAATAAATTCCAAATATAGGCATATTATGAGATGTTGCTTCATGGACACATTGACATTATGATTCATAGTCATAGAATTTTTGAGTTAAAATCAGACCTCAGTACAACACATTTAATGAAATTTATCCTCAGAGTCAGTGCATGAGACAATAAAATCTGCCATGTCATTGGCTGAGGATGCTATAAGGTGATATCATTGCGAGTTATGTTTAAATGCAAGATGAGGAAACTAAGGTTCCCATATTATACAAAGACATTAATTTCTCTTAAGATGATGTTTTCCATTCAAATAAATAGAATTTGATATTGTAAATTGTCTTTTTCTCTCTAGAAAGAGATTCTTTCCTAAACATGAATCTTGAGAATACTACAAACAAGCCTATTAGCTTAGCCTCTATTAATTCTGACAATTAATAATTCAGGTGGACCCTGGACTAAAGTTTACCTTGGTTTTATAAATCCCTTCATTGCCAATAATACAAATTAAAATGTAAGCATTATTTTTCCAAGAATGATTAAATACTTTTAAGAAAACCTTTTCAAGCTAATTCAACTTTGTATGAAGATATTTAGGCAAAAAATATTACCCTGATAACAAATCATACTTATCTGTTCTGGAAAGCAGTTCTCCTAAATTATCTCTTCTGGGTTGAAAGGTTCTACTAGTTAGAAGCTGTTGTTTCCTCCCAATACTCTACCTCAGCCAAATGTTTCTAATCATCTTCTTCTACTTATAGGGCCTGGATAGAAAAGGCTAGCTATTCTAGGATGGGTTCATGTGTCAACAAAAGCTATATAATCATGAGAGAGCTAATTCATTTACTGAAATCGAGTTCATTGTCTTTGCCTTGAATCTGTTCTCGCATTTGGCTTAGGCAGTGTCTTTATCAATTTCTGTACTAGTACTACATACTACTATGGTGGACTAGTTTGTTGCTGAGTCATTTTTCAGCTGTGTCCAACTATCCATGACCCGACTTAGAGTTTTCTCGGCAAAGACAGTGGAGTGGGTTGCCATTTCCTTTTCCAGCTCATTTTATAGATGAGAAACTGAGGCAAATAAGGTTAAGTGACTTGCCCAGGGTCAAAAAGCTAGTGTCTGAGGCTGGATTTGAACTCAGGAAGATGAATCTTTCTGACACCAGGCTCAGCACTATGCCACCTAGCTACCCATTGGACTAGTTATTTGGCCTACTTATTTGGTAACAAATTTGTTCTGGATTTGCTATTCATGCCCACCTCTTGTTGGCCATGCGCTACCATTAAAAAAAAATCTGCTTTGCTCTGAACTCTAATACTCTTGTCTTCTTGGTTCTCATACATCTAGTTGCTTACTCCATTTGCCTGGATCTTTGCACATGCTCTGATTTAGGGCTTGTTTAGATTGTTTGTAACCTCCTTCTCTTCCAATTAGAGCTGCTGAATGATCCCAGACACTTTTCTCTATTTTGACTATGAGGTTTAGAACTTCCCCAAGTTTTACTGACTTACATTTCAATCTACTATTCTGCAATTACTCCTAGTCTTGTCGTAGCTGTCATGGTTCCTGCATTTAATCCTTACTATAAACCATCTCCTGGCCTTAACACTCAGAAAACTTAACTGACAACTTCTGTGGGCATAAGTTTTCTTACCTGTGAAAGGAGGCTATACATTCTCTAAAGTATCCTACTCTAACCATAAGAAGCCCTAGGTTTCTTTTCTTGGAATAAAGGCATTTTTGCCTTTTAAAAGTACTACAAAGGCCTCAGAATATGTCTTATTTGGATTTTAAGATTAGAACTAAAAGTAAAAGTATCACCCAGGGATAATTTAGCAATATATCCTATTTAAATGTATGTGTATTGTCACCTTCTTTGTGAAGTACCCAGATTGAAACTGATGAGAGTTCAGTTTTACCTAGTACAAATTATCTTTTTAGTGAAATTCTGTTTGCACTGGTTTGCTATGGAATGTGTTCTCAAAGCCAAAATGTATTAAATCATGGAAAATAGAAACTATGCTATCTTAGCATTCTTCATTATGTAGAAGTAAAAACCTTTTATGCCCACTTTGCCAGCCTCTACTACTTTTTCCTTTCCAAAATGTTCAATGACTGACTTTCCATGATGGTTCTAACATGGAAAAAAAAAACCCGTACTTTTAAGAACAAAGAAATATATATCTATTGAGGCTTATTATATTATGATAAAATTAATTTTTGATTTATGCAAACTGGGCAAGTAGAAGAGTATGGAAACTTTCTAAATCTTTATTTATCAAGAATTGAAGGAAAAAACACTTTTACTTGTCTCCATCTTTAGCATTTGCTCTTTGATAAAATCCATATTGTTCCAACTATTTCTACTCTTTTTGTGTGTTATCCGAAAATGCCAAAATTAGAGAAGAGAAATCTGATAAAGATAAAGCATGGCACAAAAGTTTCATGGATAATTGCCTTCACAAATCCAGTGCAGCTCTCATCTCTTCTAATTAGCCTCATTACCATACCTTAAGACAGACTAGCAGTCACTCAAGGGCCTGTTTTTTTCTGTCAGAACTATTGCTGACAGCCAAATGGACAACACATGGACAAAGCGCTTTCTTTCGGCTATTCTTTCATGCAGCAAGCCTTTTGTATAAAACACATGCCAGGGTACGTTTTCTAAAACCTATAGTCAAGCAGGAGTATCTAAATAGAGAGAAAAACAACCCATTTTCTTTCAACATTCTCTTACGATCCTTCTAACAGAATGGACTCGAATGCAATTAATTCTTTGAAACATATACTGTTATAACCTAGATGGCTGATTTTTTTTAAAGAGTGAACAGTGAAGGGTGCAAAAACACTGTCCCTATGAGACATCTTAACTCAAGGGCCACCTCACTGTTACAGCTTGCATGTGTTTTTAATCCTGCAACTTTTGAATATTTCACTTTGCTTTGTAAGCACTCCCATGATGTCTCAGGAAACTCTATTCCCTCTCCCCAAAAGAAAAATAGGGAAAATATAAATGCTTCGTTGATTGCTTTATTCTTTTGAAATTCGGACCTGAAAATTAGCTAAAAGAACTTCCAGTAGTCCCCAAGGATGAGTTGTATCCATTAATACAGAGGGCATCTTTTTTGGGTGGATGCAGGGATTGTGCAACATGTAATAAAATAAAGTCTGAAATAACTTCCTCCAGGTTTTGAAGTAGCACCACATGTCTCTAACTCAAGAGTATCATTTTCAACTACTTTCATTTCTTTAACCAACAAAATTTAGCATTATATGTGTACTTTTATATTTCAACAAATGCAAACAAAACATGAGCAGATAATTGTTCATTAGAACATACTAATTA